>NW_027492334.1:0-568768 GCF_021521415.1 Bidens hawaiensis
TGACATATATGATATTTAAGTTTTGCTTAGGTATATATAATATTTATGTTGTTTGTAAGGGTATATTATATGAAATTAATCATATTAAGTGGAGAAAAGAATATAGTCTCATAGAACGTAGCACAGCGATAGTTTATTATTAGTATAGATTATCGATGCTTGATCCATAAGTTATACCTTTTTCGTATTGAAACATATATTTTGTGATCTATGTTTTATTTTAACTTATTCGTGCAGATAAGAAATAGTGTTCAGTAGCAAGTGTTGATATAGTCATATAGCCCGGATATGATTAAAAAGAGTTACCTGATTGTATTCAAAATAGACATATTACACGATATATTATATTTTAGTTCATATCTATTGTGTAACTCACCTATTATTTGGTGTTTTATTTTGTAGTACTAATTTTATTTTTAAATATTAATTGATGAATGACATGATACAATGAGGAAATTGATGAATTAGAGAGTACTTTCTTAATAAGTAGAGTAAAGTCGAGATTGTCTTGATTATTTTAATATTTATATAACTTGAGTATTATTAATTATATTTTTGTAAAATATATAAAATGAATATAAAAAAAAAGAATAAAGTTGAGTAATTTGGATATATATGAGGGGTCAAAGTTGTACATTAAATAATATAATATTTAATAAGCGAACCTTTTTTAATTGTAACAAGTTTATTTATATTTGTTATTAAATATATAAAGGGTTAGATATGTAACTAATGAGATGAAATTGTAACCATTTATGTTTAAAAAACTTGTACATTCATGCATATATTTATGCAAGTAATAACTTGTACATTTCAAACCGTTCATCTGATTTGAAAAAAAAAAATATTGAAACGTAGACAAAAATAAGCCTGTTTAAATAGGTATGCTCGGATTTTTTTTAATCATATTTTTGTAAAACATATTAGATTAAAATAAAAAAAGTATAAAGTTGAGTTAAAAGTGGGTAATCATGAGGAGCCAAAGTTGTAAGTAGTTCTTGAATTATAAAATTTGAGTAAAGTTTGGGGTACCATAATTTTAATTATATTTGTTAAAATTAAATGAACGTGGGTTTATCATGTTGAAAAGACCACTTTACCCCTTTGTGTGCATGTACCATATGCATTAAACCTTGTAAATTACTTAAAAACTTGCGTCTTAATTTACCCCTCTTTGATGTATTATATATAGTAAAGATATACACCCCCTTATCTTATTAGATAAATTACTATTACCCCCTAACATTATTTATATACATATTAGTCCCTACAACATTTTTGTCACTTAATAATCTATACTACCTATATCAAATAAAAAACTATCAAGTATTACTATTAATTTATTTTTTTAGTATTAATATTGTAAATATTTATAATATTTTTTTTTAATTGTAATAGTATATATATTTATAATATCCTTATTTTACCTTTTTATCTTTTACATAATAAACCCAAAACTCGAAAACCTAAAACCCAAAACCTAAAACCCGAACCCTAAACCCAAAACCCTAAACCCTAAACCCTAAACCTGAAAACCTAAACCCTAAACCCGAACCCTAAACCCGAACCCGAAAACCTAAACCCTAAACCCTAAACCCGAAACTCTAAACTCGAAATCATAAAAAAAACGCAACTTGTAAAAAGAAATAATATGAAATCCTTATTTTGTGCTAATTTGGTAATTATATAATTTCAATGGTTAATTTGAAAGTTGGTTTTTTCAAAGGGGGTATGACAAGCCACCAGGGGGATACATTTAGCCTAACCCTATAAATATGAGTTGAGATGAGAATGATCTAACGGATAAATTAGTGAATTGTGAAGCACACCTCATAATCTAAAGAGTACTACAAACTGCAAAGCACAAATAATAATCTGGGCGGGTATGGGTCGGGTGAGGAGGTCCACCGGGTTTTCTAAATGGGAAGCAAAATCAGGAGTCTGGACCCACCATTTATAAATTGCAGTTGCATGGTCCCTTTGTTGAATGATGGACATCAACATCATCATCAATCACATGGGCATGGGACATGATCAACTTGTATTTTTCGAATTATCTTATGGGAATTTGGTAAAATAGTAATTTATGTTTGTCACGGTTTTGGTTAGACAAACTTCATGTGTCAAGCTTGAGTTGAGCTAAAGTTAGCTTGTACTCGACCTTTAGAATACAAGTCAGGTTGATTCGTCTTAAAATACTTTTATCAAGTTGAAAATTAGAGCTTGGACTCGGTTAAGATACAAACTTAGTTGAAAACAATGTAGAAGATGATTATAAAGTTTATCAAGGGTGTAAGTGTGTCAAATCGATCATGAACAAGTTAGGTCAACTTTCTAAAAGTTTAAACGAAACCAAGCTAATTATGTTTTCTTATATCCAGTGTGAATAACACTTTCCAAAAGATATATTTTGACTCTTTATCTGCTTAACAAGATAGGTTGTAAGGATTCACATTTAATCCATCAAAATATGTAAGTGAAGTTTTTAAAATGTGAGGAGTGGTTTATGGTGTTATGAGTGAAAGAGAAATAAATGTAGTGTTTCTTTTTTTCTATATTTAAAAAGTTATTGTTCATGTCTATAACTTTCTATTATATTTTGAAAGTGGTTGTGAGCGAAAGAAAAAAAATGGTAATGATAAATGCATAAAATAATATTATTTAATTAAAATAAAAGAGAAAATTTAATGATTATTAGTTTAATTTTAATTTTACAAATAAAAGATTGGATGAGAATACTCTAAGATAATATATTTGCTTGTTTTGATTCTCTTTGTTTTCAAAACCAAGAGAATGTGTTACATCACTTATATGAATAATTAACTCTTTTTTAATGACGACTTATATGAATACTAAAGGAAAAATGATTAAAATGGCTATTTGACCCAATGTTGTAAAAGTAGGTCTACAAGGTCGAGTACTCTCCGAGTACTCGCTCTAAGGTATGGTGCTGAAGAGAGTTTCTTTAACTCCGCCTAGTTACTAAAAATTGTTCAAAGGTGGTCAACATCAGCCAGAAATATATCTAGTCGGTTAACTTGGGCCTATTTCGACTTAAAAATACAATATCATTCGTATTTCTATAATATTAAAGAACGAATATCATTTGTTAATTAATTGTTAACATTTTTTAGAATAATTTTTATTTAAAAATGTATTTCTATTATTTATATTAATATTCACTTATGTTGTTATAAATATTAGTAAACTTATGATATGTGAAATATATATATTACCCAAAAAAATAGTTTTCTTTATATTTATCATGTCCGAGTACTCTCTCCAAGGGGGTCAGCCGCCTAAGGACCGTCCTAGCGACTATTGCAACATTGATTTGACCACAAACGTTTCTTGACTAACCTTTCAAGCTAAATCATACTTAAAATGACCATTTTTTTAAACGGAATGATCCACCATAATAGATTTGACATCCGACAGATCTATCTGACACCATTCGTCTTTGGGCCAACCACATCTTGACACGTATACACTTAAACGGTCTTGCCCGACCGTTTTTAAAAAAACCAACCGTTTAGTTTTGGTGCCGACCGTTTATTAAATAGTCGGTCCGACAGTTTAATAAATAGTCGGCCCAACGGATCTATTCCGTCGGACCTTCTTATCTATTTCGTCGGCCTTCATATATATTCTATCGGGCATTCACATATATTCCGTCGACCAACAGATCTATTCTGACGGTCTTCATATCATTCCATCGATACTTCTAACAATTAAAAGGAGCCCTCATAATTGTAACAACTCGGGTTTTCTTATAATATAGTAAATATCGATACCCAGCCCGTTTTCATTTTCGGGTAATTTTAATCAATAATACGACACGTTTATCGAGTTATAAATTTTATTATTGGTTATTATATTTAATTAATTATTATTAAAACTTTAAAGTTTATACAATATACACCCCTAGAGTTTCTTTTACCCATATTGCAACCACATCAAAATTTGAAGGACCAAATAGTAATCTGATTCAAATTACATTATAATCCATAAACAAACCCAAACCCTTATCCGACCCGTTTTGCCCAACCCTTAACCCGGATCATTTCTTGTGCCATAATCCTCGCTATATTTTTTGGAAATTATCACCAGATCATTCTTTACGTGTAATACAACCACCCCCGACGTGTAAATTTGGAAAACAAGACATAACTGATTCGTATTAATAAATATTTGAATCCGCTCGTTAACACGACATCATTATACCATTCACAGTTCATCATAATCAAATTCAACGCGTATGAACCTTAATCTTGATGCGGAGAACCTAACCCTACGTTTAATTGGTTTCTATCAACCTGCTACTCATCGAACCGAGGGTGTTTTGGGCCGTCAGTTCTGTCCCTCGTTCTCCTTCAATCCGTGGTTGTTTAAGGTAATTGATTGGTGTAATATGGTCGTCTATACTTGATAAACAAAAGCCCTAACGTTAATCGCATTAATATTTATTAAGCAATTCAGAAACTAGGGTTCATGGGTTTGGGGGTGAGCTGGGCTGTTATACTTAATAAACTTTTCCTGCAACGTTAAACAACCTTCATCGTGGTTCAGTTGGATGTGTTTGTGCGTTGTTTGGCTGTGCCGGCCACCAGCCCAGGTTCGAATCTGGCAGTGGCCGGATTTGGCCATATCTTTTATATTTAATTTTTGTTATTATTTATATATTGCTTAGATTTAATTGTTAAATGATTTATTATTATTATTATTATTAAATACAAAAAAACATGATTTTGTTAAATCAACGTTACTAAGTTACGTTTTATCAATCCCTTCCGTTGTTTTCGTGTTTATATATATATATATATATATATATATATTTGTATATGTAAGCATTGTAATTATATTACTAATTAACTCTAACCTATTTAAAACCCGACATCATTATTGGTGTTTTCTAGTCATAGAACATCTTTATAAAATTTGGTTATATTAATTTATTATATAAAATATATACTACTTATATACATGTATCATACTTTAAATTGTAACAATTGTATATTATAAATGTATTAAATAGATGTTTTCTTTAAGAGACTTAAACAAAATATTTATTTGCATCATACTACTTATTATATTTAAATAATACACATTATTAATATCTATTTATTCATATATTTGTATGTTATTTAGTCAAATAATTAAAAGCATATCTTATATTAAAGAAACTATTTAAGTATTTATTTATATTTTATATCATGGGTAAGTATTTGGGAATTTATAATTAATAAGACTATCAATAACAATGACCGTAAAGAATAATTGATCAATTAACAAACATCTTAATCCCAACCTAACTCAAATCATATCGAAATTCTAAACTCGTTATACATGTTATATCGGTTATAATGGAACTCATAATAGTATTATATTTAATTAGGAATCCATGATCCCTAAGAGTTCATTTTTCTCACATCCGCACTTGTATTTCATTCCTCTTATCAGGTGAGTAATCACTCCCCTTTTAACTCATTTTTAACCGTTTTGGGGACTTATGCGTATTTATAGTATTTCGATATTATCTAGTATTCAAAACCGCAACTGTTTAATCCTTGTGTGTATATCAGTTTATGCCTAACTTGTTACTTGCTTACTTGATTTATTTGAACCGCATTCGGAGAGGTCCAACATATTCTCAGTCTATTATGATCTTACGACCGTCGTAGTGGTCGGCGTCCGACGCATTGACAATGGTTTCACCGACACCTCATTTTTGGTAACCAATGCCCATTCGCATGGCAAAGGTTTAGCCCTTTCTTTATGGTTGATTGTTTGTGTATGTGCTATGGTTTAACTGTTTATCTCACAGGAACAGTTTGCATCTTTCTTTATATATTATATATACTACTACTGTTGTGTCATAAACTGGTGTTTTACTCACTCAACATGTGTTGTTGACAAAAAATATATTTTATACGCATTTGCAGGTTATCAGTTGGTTGTTTAGCAAGATGAATATCACATAGAGATGTTATTTAGGATATAAACTTAGTTAATCATTGTTGTATTTCCATTATCCTTGTTGTACTTAACTGTAATCGTTTCATTTTAATAAAATTTAATAGATATTGACACTTTTAATATTGCATATAGTAACCTTTGAAAAACTGTGAGCAATCAGTTCGCCCCGGCAATTCCGCCGTAGGTTGGGGTTGTGACAATAATTAAATATGTGCTCTGACAAACTAAACAGGCAGTCCTAACAAACTAATCGGTCAGTTCTAACAAATATTGATGTTCAATAATTAATATCTAAAAAGAATTAGCATTCTTTGCGACGACGGTAGTGGCTGGTCACAAAGTTTCTCAGCGGTCACAAAATGCTCGCAACAGATCATTTGCGACATGTGTCTTACCCACCGCATTTTCGGTTGCAGAACAGTTGCAAATGGGCAATTGCGACCGAAAATGTCGTCGCAAAAGCCCTATTTTCTAGTAGTGTTGGTGTATTTTATAACTTTTATTTTTTTTGTAAAAGGTGTTTGGTTTTATTTGGAAATTTGTTGGAAACGACCAATTAGTTTGTTAGAACTGTCTGTTTAGTTTGTGAGGGCTCCTATTTAATTGTAGAACAAACAAAGTACATATGAAGGCCATCGAATAGATCTGTTGGTCGACGGAAGAGTTATGAATGTCGGACATAATGTGTGTGAAGGCCCGGCGAAATAGATAAAAGGCCCGACATAATAGATCCGTTGGCCGACCATTTATTAAACCATCAGACAGACTGTTTAATAAACGGTCGGGGCCAAAACTAAATAGTCGGTTTTTTTAAAGACGGTCGGGCTGACAGTTTAAATATATACGTGTCAAGATGTGGTTGGTCTAGAAAAAGAAGAGTTGTCAGATAGATCTGTCGTATGTCAGGTCTATTATGGCGGATCATTCCGTTTAAAAAAGGTCCATTTAGGTATTGTTTAGCTTGGGGGATTAGTCAAGGAACTTGTGTGGTCAAATAAGCCATTTGAGTCATTTTCCCATAATTAATTGAGGCAACTTTGTTTCGAAAACATTGAAAATGTTAATTAAAGTTAGGTACACCCTTTTAACATACAATTATACGATGTAAGCGTTATATTCTTGACAATTATATTTATGTTAAAGATTTATATAATCTGATTTGTACATCAATGTAAGCGTTACAAGCATAAAAGATGGAAAACTCATAAGTTAGTGGTCGGAGATGTAACCATATGTTATATGTTTTAAAATGCCAAACTTTACAAATATTATACATTAGCTCCCAAAGTAAACGTGCTCACGTTTACGGTTCCTTATGAGATCATTTCTAAAATACCAATTATACGATGTTTAGAGTCAGTAGATTGTTTATTTGATAAAAGGTTTCAAAATGTTCCTACAAACGCAAGATCAGACGGTTTAAATATGACATGCGACAGTTTTTTAAACCAATTATTTTCATCAAATCTCACTGTCGGATCTTACTAAAATACCGTCAAATGTTATAAATACTGTCAGAATCTCACATATAATAATGTCGTCTCACAACAACTATGGTAGATACAACGGTTTTTGAAACTTTTTGGTCAATAAACAACCTCTTGACCTAGTTTGATAAAACATGCATTTTGATAAAACGGACGTTTCGACTTTCGAGGATGTTAGTTACTATTACGTGAAGTTTCCTCCTTAGACCATGTGTAATCAAAACTAAGTACCCCCGGGCATTTTGCGCCATGTAACGCTTAGTCAGTTTTTCGGCATTTTGCAAAAAGCGGACGTAGTGGGAAAAGGCCCCCCCCCCCCAAAACGCCTCTCTCTCCTCCCACTCTCTCACAAAACCCTCAAAATATGTGCCGTCCTAACGTTACGTAAGAAACACCTGATCAAAACGACAAACCCAAAACGCCCGGGGGGGGGGGGGTTGTTCCCCGACGTTTTGGCCTCAAAACTCTTCAATACGCCATCTGTAACACCCCGGCTAAAACGGAATACGCCCGTGTGTGACGTACAGATTGCCCAAAACACATGTGACACTATTAAGTGACAATAATATCATTAATTCATTGATGATTCAAATACACGTACATTTGCAAATAAGAAAAATACAAGGAAATAAACAAGTCAAACACTTTATTATTGATAATCCTATGTCTAGTGTCTTCGCTTGTTTCATCCTCTAATAAGCGTACCTGTAACATATGTATAAAATAATGTCAACTAACTTAATAGTTGGTGAGTTCACACATTTTTATATAATACATAAAAACCATACAATTCCATGAAACTCGTGAAAGCAAATAAGGTCCTTTCCGATTGGGATTGTGCACCAATGTACTCGGTTAATGAGACCCTTTCCACTCATAACAACAAGGTCTTGAGTGCAAGGAGGGGGGGGGGGGGGGCATCTATACATACTATCAAAGCAAGGAGCAATTTCCACATGTCACAATTCTAGGGTGTCCACATAGGATGCCACCTCATTGCCATGTCAACCATTACCATTCTTAAGCATGCCAACTCAGCAACTAACCTATATCTAACCCATTACCCATTTAAGCTTATTTTCTCGCGGGTCTTGGATATCCATTTAACCCATTAACCCATTCCTTTGATAATTATGCCAACTCATCATATAACATATATTTAAAACAATAACATTTCTTAATTTTTCACCATAATCATGTTTTTCTATCTTTCTCTAATAATAACCGGACCATCTTTCATCCTCTCCCATATTCCGGCCACTCCATATCTATATCTTTATTAATCGTTTTCCGGTAAGTTTCTATTATATATTAAATTCCGATTGTTGATCTATGTATTTCCGGCAATAATATATTTTCTTCCGGTTATTGTTTCCTCATATCTTTTTATGTTTCTTCTAATAATATCAGTTTATATTTTAACTAAAGAAAGACGATGTCTACAATTTTTTGGCGTGTTTACGTTTTTTTCCGGTGAGTATTGATGGTAGGTTTTTCTGGTTATATGTTATACTTATAACAATGATTGTTTTATATTTTTTGTATTTTTTAATTTTTCCTGTTTTTTTGTTTGACATGTTGTTATGTTCTATATCAAAATTATATTCATCCATCGATGGTATCAAAATCTGAGATTGCATGGTTAAAAACCATATTTGTTTATTTTTTCCGGTAAGACAAACAATTTTTCCGGTTACAAATTAAAAATCAAATATTCAATAATATAAAAATTAATATTATACTTTCTGATTTCAGGTCAATGCCAAGAGTAACAGATCTTCACTTCTTCAATTCTACACAAAAATCCTACATCTGATTGTCATTGTCACAATATCGTTTTACCGGTTATTAACTATAATTCAAAAAAATAATATCAAACATTAATTTTCGATTTATTATTTCAGGTTATTGTCCGACTCATAGATGCAGGCTTTCACGATTGATCAAGACTTCATAACATTTTTTTATTATTTTATCATGTATAGGTTATTTTTTTTGAATAATCGTGTATTTCAATATTTCAATATAATAGGTACATTATATGTCATATGTCAATAATCATGTATAAATTATTCTTTCCGATTGATCAAGACTTCATAACCTGGATGTATATTTTGTTTTCCGGCTCTTAATAAATTACACAATTAACTATTCCATTAATTTCAATTATTTTCTTTGACTTTTCTACTTTATGGTCATAACGGAATTCTATGATTATATACATTGACTTTCCTACTTTATAATTTAAATTTCAATTGTCTTCCTAATTAATGTCAATACTAATTGTTTGACTAATTTAAATTTGAATTTATAATTAATGTTTAAGCTTATTTTGACTTTCCCTTTTATTTATCAATTGTTTTGACCATAATATTTTTGTTAAAAAATAATATCAATAGTTAAGGCAAATATAATTTTTTAATACAACAAACGTAACAAATTAAAATACACTTTATTGTCATAACGGAATTCCCATTTTATATACATTGACTTTCTCAAGTAACTATTTCTTAATTTTGTTGCTTAATACAACTTATTCCATTCTAATTTCATACAAAATTTGTTTCCTTAATTATTAAATTAATAGACCGATTTACAAATTAAGTTCATTTGTTTCCTCATTTACTATTTTGACCATATCAATGTTAATTATACAATAAAATTCACACATACATAGAACTATTTTGACCATATCAGTGAATTTGACTTCCTAATTAATGTCCATATTAATTATTTGACTAATTTAAATTTGAATTTATAAATAATGTTTATGCTTATTTTGACTTTCCCTTTTATTTATCAATATTAAATTTATTTTCACAGATTATGTTAAATTTAGAAATTATTAAAAATATACTTTACAATTTCAATTTTGTTTCTAAATTTTTAAACGGGTCCCAAAACTTTCCTCATTTACTATTTTGACCATATTCTTTTTGTTATAAAAATAATATCTGGCAAGTATAATTTTTTAAATACAACAAACGTAACAAATTCAAATATAGTTCTAAAGGTTTCGACTTATATTATGATAAGCAATTCTAAAATATTTAAGTTAATTTGGTATTCGAAAATATTTAAGTTAATATTAAAGTTGATTTGAATATGTTTTGACCATCAAGTAAATAAGTTAATCTTGTATATTTTTGGTACAAGTGTAAGGGCCCCGTTCCCGGTAGCCTTACTTTCGTGTTGGATTTACTCATAAACACAGTTCTAAATTTCAGAGTTAATTAAAACATTCGCGGAATATAAAAGCTTTCGTAAAACATTTCATAGCAAAACACATCTTGTCTTAAAGCAACATCTTGTCTTTCAAATAAACAAAACATTAAACTTAAACGTCTTGAGTCTTCCGATGACAGCCTCTATTCAGTGTCACTTGTCTCCTCAAGCGAGCTGCCTCATCCTACTCACCTGCGTGCATACTAAAAGTCAGCTACGCTGAGTGAGTTCTATTTAATCATACATTATAAAATACACATAAACTTATATCCTTTCAATCATACTTTCATACTTTCATACTTTCTTTTGTACTAACTTGTTTTCATATCTTATGCTATAAAGAGCATTACGCCCTACATTCCTCGAGTATTATTAGGGCTCGGTACCCTCCTTCCTCGAGTATTATTAGGGCTCGGGACCCTCCTTCCTCGAGTATTATTAGGGCTCGGTACCCCCTTCCTCGAATATTAGTAGGGTTCGGTTCCCTAGTTCTCGAATATTTGTAGGGTTCGATTCCCTCTTCGTTACCATACAACCATACATCATACTCGAGTATTATTAGGGCTCGGTACCCTTTTCGTAACCATACAACCATCCTTTCCTTCTTTTATTAAGTTTATCACGTTCATACACATAAGCATAAGTATCATACTTACCTTATACATAGCGTTACAACCTGACAGTACGTGCAATATCCGAAGATCGTTCACGTACCATCAAGCAATCATTCATACATTTCACATTATTCACATAAGGCATAAACTTATCTCTTAGGATAAGCGTATTAACAAACATATTAAGTATGCACACAGCCCCGAAAACATAACACATAAATGGGGCTAGAAACTCACCTGAATCCTGTTACGCTCTCCGTTAATCGTTATTCCCTTCTTGAGCTGTGCACGGCTAACTGTATAATATTTACATGTATCAATTAACTACTACTACTCATGTTGTATTTCTATCTTTATATAACCCACAACGAACGGGGATCCGGGGGCAGCGCCCCTGGTAGCGGGGTCTAGGGGCGGCAGCCCCTAGCAGGGTCCAAGAGGCAGAGCCCCTGGCTGACCTGGCAGCTCGACCCCAGCCAGGGGCTCTGCCCCTTGGACCCTGCTAGGGGCTGCCGCCCCTAGACCCCGCTGCCAGGGGCGCTGCCCCCGGACCCCCGTTCGTTGTGGGTTATATAAAGATAGAAATACAACATGAGTAGTAGTAGTTAATTGATACATGTAAATATTATACAGTTAGCCGTGCACAGCTCAAGAAGGGAATAACGATTAACGGAGAGCGTAACAGGATTCAGGTGAGTTTCTAGCCCCATTTATGTGTTATGTTTTCGGGGCTGTGTGCATACTTAATATGTTTGTTAATACGCTTATCCTAAGAGATAAGTTTATGCCTTATGTGAATAATGTGAAATGTATGAATGATTGCTTGATGGTACGTGAACGATCTTCGGATATTGCACGTACTGTCAGGTTGTAACGCTATGTATAAGGTAAGTATGATACTTATGCTTATGTGTATGAACGTGATAAACTTAATAAAAGAAGGAAAGGATGGTTGTATGGTTACGAAAAGGGTACCGAGCCCTAATAATACTCGAGGTATGATGTATGGTTGTATGGTAACGAAGAGGGAATCGAACCCTACTAATATTCGAGAACTAGGGAACCGAACCCTACTAATATTCGAGGAAGGGGGGTACCGAGCCCTAATAATACTCGAGGAAGGAGGGTACCGAGCCCTAATAATACTCGAGGAAGGAGGGTACCGAGCCCTAATAATACTCGAGGAAGGAGGGTACCGAGCCCTAATAATACTCGAGGAATGTAGGGCGTAATGCTCTTTATAGCATAAGATATGAAAGCAAGTTAGTACAAAAGAAAGTATAAAAGTATGAAAGTATGATTGAAAGGATATAAGTTTATGTGTATTTTATAATGTATGATTAACTAGAACTCACTCAGCGTAGCTGACTTTTAGTATGCACGCAGGTGAGTAGGATGAGGCAGCTCGCTTGAGGAGACACGTGGCACTGAATAGAGGCTGGCATCGGAAGACTCAAGACGTTTAAGTTTAATGTTTTGTTTATTTTGAAAGACAAGATGTTGTTTTAAGACAAGATGTGTTTTGCTATGAAATGTTTTACGAAAGCTTTTATATTCCGCGAATGTTTTAATTAACTCTGAAATTTAGAACTGTGTTTATGAGTTAATCCAACACGAAAGTAGGGCTACCGGGAACGGGGCCTTACACTTGTACCAAAAATATACAAGATTAACTTATTTACTTGATGGTCAAAACATATTCAAATCAACTTTAATATTAACTTAAATATTTTCGAATACCAAATTAACTTAAATATTTTAGAATTGCTTATCATAATATAAGTCGAAACCTTTAGAACTATATTTGAATTTGTTACGTTTGTTGTATTTAAAAAATTATACTTGCTAGATATTATTTTTATAACAAAAAGAATATGGTCAAAATAGTAAATGAGGAAAGTTTTGGGACCCGTTTAAAAATTTAGAAACAAAATTGAAATTGTAAAGTATATTTTTAATAATTTCTAAATTTAACATAATCTGTGAAAATAAATTTAATATTGATAAATAAAAGGGAAAGTCAAAATAAGCATAAACATTATTTATAAATTCAAATTTAAATTAGTCAAATAATTAATATGGACATTAATTAGGAAGTCAAATTCACTGATATGGTCAAAATAGTTCTATGTATGTGTAAATTTTATTGTATAATTAACATTGATATGGTCAAAATAGTAAATGAGGAAACAAATGAACTTAATTTGTAAAATCGGTCTATAATTTTAATAATTAAGGAAACAAATTTTGTATGAAATTAGAATGGAATAAGTTGTATTAAGCAACAAAATTAAGAAATAGTTACTTGAGAAAGTCAATGTATATAAAATGGGAATTCCGTTATGACAATAAAGTGTATTTTAATTTGTTACGTTTGTTGTATGAAAGTATGAAAGTATGAATGAAAGAATATAAGTTTATGTGTATTGTATAATGTATGATTAACTAGAACTCACTCAGCGTAGCTGACTTTTAGTATGCACGCAGGTGAGTAGGATGAGGCAGCTCGCTTGAGGAGACACGTGGCACTGAATAAGAGGCTGGCATCGGAAGACTCAAGACGTTTAAGTCTAATGTTTTGTTTATTTTGAAAGACAAGATGTTGTTTTAAGACAAGATGTGTTTTGTTATGAAATGTTTTATGAAAGCTTTTATATTCCGCGAATGTTTTAATTAACTCTGATATTTAGAACTGTGTTTATGAGTAAATCCAACACGAAAGTAGGGCTACCGGTAACGGGGCCTTACAATATAACATCTGACGTTTTAGTTTCTATAAAGTCATAGCGATTTTATATATACATATCTATACTATATATAATGTATGAGTGATGGGCAAATTAAGACACTTGAGTTTTAAGCAATTTACTACTTAATTAACAAATTGTACAACTTACATAGCATGTTGAGGAGGGACAAAATAGTCTATTAGACAATATGATGCACGGTTAAACTTTATTTCCTTAAACATGGTTACAATCTTAACCCCTCAACTTTATTAGTTTTTGTAAATTTTAGTATTAGTTACAACTTAGCACTTTAACTTTTAACTATATATTCTTTTTAATTTCACATTTAACCCAACTTCCACCCACGACTTTTAAACGGTTATAATTTTTTCATACGCTATTATTTTTTTAAAAATTTGGCACTATAAAAACGAGAATTTTATTCTCTTTAATTTGAGTATGATATTGCTTTAGTTTTTTTAGTTTAAAAGAAATAACATTTAAGTAGCGGTATTTGCGATCTGGTTTCGATGGTTTTTAAATTAAACCATTAGTAACGGTTTTTGGTTATCGAAAACCAAAACAAAATTTTTAAAAATTGAAACCAAAACATTATCAACATCAACGGTATGTGTTCCCGCTACATCGCGCGGGCACCCGTCTAGTTTATATATATATATATTTTAGGAGTTTTAATCAAGGGTTCGGGTTTTGTAAAGGTTGGATTCTTGGATCAAAATGCTAAAGAAACCTAAAACACCTTTTATTTAACTATAAAAATGATTTTAGTTATTTTATAAAAATTTATAAACATATATTTGATTTATTATAATTAATAAAAATGGTTTAAAAAATAAATAAATGGGTCTGCTGTGACCCGGGTTTGAACCCGGGTCTCCATGACCACACAACTCAGACACAACCACTAGACCAAACGGTTTTAATTGCTAAGAGATAGAAATAATTAATTATAAACAAACACTCAATATCATCTTCTACACCTAAAACCCTAGGTTTTTAATTCTCCATAATCACTCCATGTTTAATAGATTTAAGTTAAGGGTTTTATTTGTCGGGTTTAAACGAATCAAAAACATGTATTAATTACCTTGGATGGTGTCGGAAGGATGGTGGTCGGAGCTTGACCGGAACCGAAATACTAGGAACGAATTCAAGGTTAAAACCAGTTTGTTTGTATGATATAATGGTCGCCGATCGTTTGGACGATGATTATCGTCCTATTTATAGTGTAAACTCGATTAATTAGTGTTTAATTCATGTTAATGGAAATTTTAATAGAATCCGGCGGGTTTTGGATTTAATACGGATTTTTTTGATTGTTAAAGGTGAAATTAATCGCATTTTATTGATTATTATTAATGGAGACGACGTTTGGAATGTTTAACGGATCAAAACGAAGTAAATATGGATGTAACAGTGGTTGTCGGCGCGGGATTCCGGCGGCTGGACTTTGGTCGGCAAAACGAAGGGGAAAGGGGGCTGGGCTGGGTTATATTAATATTATATACTAGTTTGAGGCCCGTGTATTACACGGGTAATTGATGAAAAATTTAAACTTTAATCATTAAGTGAAATACATTCAACAAATTAAGTGAAATACATTCAACAAATTGATCATATATTGTTAATACAATTACAATTAACATTAAAATTACAGAAATTAGATAACTAAGATTACACAAATGTGTTACAAATAAGAAAAAACTTCCTTTTACACTACATATGTGATTGTATTAGTAGGTATACATTGTTTATCAAAAATCAAAATCTTTAATCCATGTCTGCTTTTAACTCTTAATAAGGTAACATATAGGTATGCTTGTAACTCTTGATATAGCCACGCATAACTGTCCGTGTGACAAAAAAGGTTCTCCAAATACATACCAAATCTAGATAAATGATAATATATCCATGAAACCATTAAATTATTCATACACATAAAATATCATAGTTTTTAATCAATTAATATGATGTCATTTAAAAATATCTGATCATGTTTATAAAAAAACATGATTATTCCAAAAATCATATTACCTACACTTTGATGTTATAATCATGATTAGAATATTTAGAATTTGAAATTGATTGATCATAATAAATTTGTTGTCATTAATATTTTGTGTATGACAAAATTTTAATTGATTTTATACTTTGCAATTAAAAATTGTATAATCAAGCAACATAAAAACCGCAAATAAAACTAAAACAAAATGATTTGTTTCATCTCATATGAATGTAATTACCAGGAAAATGACAAATACATACTAACATTATAACCATGTTCAAATAATAGTGATTATTCTTCATTAGAAGAATTTTAAAAGATTTAAAGTTGCATAAAGGGAAGGTAGTGATATATATATATATATAATAATTGGAAGTAAGACTGTCACTTTTACCCGTAACCTTCCCAACTTAAGAAAATCCGTACCCGAACCCAAACTAACCCGACCCGAGAAACTCGAACCTAAGAAAATACTAACCCGAACCTGACACTGAACCGAAGTAATTCGGGTTGATTCTTAGGTCAGAATTCTAGGTTTCATGTCAACAAAAATAAACTTTTAGTTTTTAAATCATATATATTTTTAGGTATTAAAGGCTAAGCCTTAAATCATTTATATTTGCACGGAAGAGTTTAAAATTAATTTCCATAAAGAAACGGTTTACAGGAGCCACAATTTTTATCTAAACTACTGGGCAGTCGCTCGGATTTCAAAACAAATCCGGCAACCGCCTTTATAAACGGGCATCGTCGTTTATTTCGAAAAATACCATGTATCCTCCTTTTAAAACCGGTAGCCTCATTTTTAATCAGGTAGCCACCTGTATTATCAAAAATCCAGCAGCCTCCTTTTTAAATCCGGACGACTAGGATAGTTTCGAAAATATCTTGTAGCCTTCTTTTTAACTCAGTAGCCGCCGATATTTTCAAAAATCATGTAGCCTCCTTTTTTAATCCGGTAGCCGTCTATATTTAAAAAATCCGGTAGCCGGCGGTTTTAAAAGATGTTGGCGGGCTGTCGGATGCCCGAATATACGCTAAAAAACCAGTAGGCCGGAATGATTTAAAGTCGTTAGAGGAATTACATATGGCGGTTTCTGACTGACTAAAAAAGGTAGTCAGCTCGGAAGGATTTGAGATGGATGTAATATGGAATTCTATATTTTTTTGACATTTTGGGGGAGTGCCTTGGTATGCATGAACATTTTGAGCATTTTCTATATACTAATCATCATCATCGTACTCAGTATATCCCATCAATAGCAAAGCTATGGTAGGGTTTGAGGAGGGTAAGATGTAGACAACCTTACCTCTACCCCATAGGGATAGAGAGGCTGCTTCTGGTGAGACCCCCGACTCGATAGTAGTTTTGCATCAAGCCTTGGACATAAGGCACATAGCACTCAATCATCGGGACACCGGCTGATCGGTGCATTACCCCTGTCTTTTGGCTATCAACGCCACCACATGTGCCCGATTAACCTTTCGCCACTTTTAACATTATTTTCACGAGATTAGTAAAATAATGTCCAAATTAGTGCAATTTCACTTTTGCCCACCCAAGGGTTCACACATATATACATTATATGCGTGCACCGCAAGTAGGGTGAATTTTCTATATACTAATGATAACGGTTAAATAGCTATGATTCACAATACCCCAAAACATTTTACATTAGAAGGAATTCAAGGCTGCCCTTGTGGGCAATGTCGCCTGTCTCGAATTTTTTGTAATTCTAGGTGGTTTAGGAGACCTATTTGTAATTGCAGGTGGTTTGTTTAATTTTTTTTTTTGTAAAAGTAGATAACTCGTAATGGGAGGTTGCAAGTTTAACCATCAATTATAAACTCGCAATGGGGGATAGTGGGTTTAAAGAAAATCTTACAAAACTTTTAAACTCGCAAGGGGGGACAACGAGGTTTGAACACATCAAATCACTTTCAGAAATCACCCATGTTTTTATTCTATGCATATGTTTAAACCATTCACAAATCATATGCTTTATATTCCCTCCATATGTTTTATATATCAAATCAATCCCCACGTTGGTGTTGAATGAATATAGGTCCATGTGACATTCATAAAAATCGGGTCCCGTTTGTACTCGTTGTATTCTTTTTATGATTCGTTTATTATGTAAACCGACCCGTTTTGTAAACCGAAACTTATGATGTAATCAAAATGATGGTTTTTATGTTACAGTATTGTTTTAAACATGTTGGGTCTTGAAAACATCCTTTAAGGGCCTTAAAACGCGTTAAAAACACTTAAAACGAACTCCGTGAGCCAAAAATGTCATTTTTGAAAGTTGTAAAAATGTTCCAGGCCTACCCGCCGGGCTGCGTGACGGGGGACTTGCTCCTGGTCGCGTAGCGCGAGCTGCACCTGCAACAGCCAACATTTTGGTCTCCCTTGTTGGTTCTTTGGTCCATTAAATCCAAGTTTTATCCTCTAAATCACTTGTTTAACCAAATTAAGCTCTTCCTATAAATACAAGGCCCTCCCTAACATTAATCTCTGCTCATAAACTCTTTCCTCTCTCACATTCAAGGATCATACAAGGTTATTTTAATGTTATACAACTAACTTACTAACTCTTATTAATACTTGAAGTATATGGCACAACATATATATAATATACACCCCTTGTTACCTTTGGTAGTTACTTATCCGGCCCTGGTTGGTTAAGTTTCAGGCCTCGTAAGGCAAGGCTTCATGGAAAACTTTGTGTTATATATATATATATATATATATATATATATATATATATATATATATATATATATATATATATATATATGGGATGGTTCAAGAGAGAAGTGGTTTTATTGCAAGAAGTGTAAGAAGTAAATTATAACCATTGATTAAGTTTAATCAATGGCCTACATTCAACATGGCAATATTGTAATTATATCCTTTCAAGTTTTAATTTATTTTAATAGAAAAGGGTATTTTAGCTATTTTGTTTTATAGAAACCTACTTTAAAACGGTATTATCATAATTAAACCCCAAATTTTTAGCCATCTATCAAACATTCCAATATTATTAAAGTCATCATCCACACAATATAATTTTTATTCATTGATAATTCAGAATCCAGTTGAACAATTAAATATTTTTGATAATTCAACATATGAATTATTTCTGTAATTTGGCTTGGCCCAGGTCATTCCTCAAATGGGGCTAATTCATCAAATTTTGTAAAAATATATATATATTGGGTTATTAGTGATCTAGATTTGATTTTGACTTTTAGTATTTTCCCTAATTTAAAATCCTACACAAATTTAATTCGGTAATGATTATTAAATACGTTTGAAAATCAAATTGCTCTGTTACATATCAATTTGGGTATGCTCATGTATATAATCTCTTTATGCTCATACAAATAATTTTGTGTATTTATATTAATATGTCTTTTTAATGCATATAATCTGGTTATGATCATACATTTTATATTGTGTGGGCTGTTAAAAATTTGTGTAGGTATGTGTTTATTTAGTTTTTCAAATGTGTAGGTTGTTAAAAATTTTTATAGGTATGTGTTTATTTGGTTTTTCAAATGTGTAGGTTGTTAAAAGTTTGTGTGAAGGTATATGCTAATTTGGTATTCAAATATATATAAACTGTATAGGTTGTTAAAAGTTTGTGTGAAGGTATATGTTAAGTTGGTTCTCAAAACGTATCAGTTGTGTAGGCTGCTAAAAGATTTGTGTAGGTATATGTTGGTTGTGTAGGGATCCGCTATTTAACGATTGTGTATGAGTATGGTGGTTGTGTATGAGTTTAATGGTTGTGTAGGGATACTATTTTTGGAATTTAACGATTATGTTCAGCACAAAATTGGAATTTAAAAATCATTGTTTTGTTATTCACAAAAATGTAAGGAGGTTAATCATTGATTGGATAAAAGATACTTCGTATAAATTTGAAATCAATAAAAAAATAGGTGTACATGAAATTTATATATATATATGAAATATAATAATTAAGAGAATAAATATAAAATATGTAACTTCTTATGACTTACCATATATAAAAAAAATTCTTCTTACTATTATACCCCTAGAATTAAATAAATCATAAACATAAAAGATAAATTGTGATTGGTTAGATTCATTTCTTGCATTTCTCACATTAAAACCATTTATTTCTTGAACTCAATCATATATATATATTTATATATATATATATATAGGGGATGGTTCAAGAGAGAAATGATATTATTGCAAAAAATGTAAGAAATGAGTATGGACCACTAGTTTTGTTTTAAGTTTTAAATGCTTAAAACTAAATAAAGAAACTATTAATTATTCTACTTCTTCAATTAATATAACTAATAAACCATAATACTTATTTATTTAATTAATATAACTAATTAAATTATTATAATTAGAAAATATTAAGAACTCATTATTTTTATAACTTACTTTTTGTTTCTTGAATTTTTATCCCACGCAAGTATAATTTATTCATGCATTAAAATTTCTTTTTATCCAAAACTAATTTCTTTCAACTCAATATATTAATATCCATTAACACATACTTACATTATGATGAATAATACCAAAAAACAATTTTACATGTGTTTGCATTAGATATCAACAAAAAACATACAACCTACACAAAAACGTATAATCTACACGTGTTCTAAGAATAAGACAGCATATAACCTACACACGAAAAACAATTAACCTACACACAAAATTCATCATCAATAAAATACGCATGCACACGAAAACATATAACCTACACACAAAAACATGTAACCTACACACGAAAATTTTATCTTACACAAATACAATTTATTCATACATTAATTTCTTTTCAAAACCAATTTCTTCAAACTCAACATATCAATATCCATCAACACGTAGTTACATTGTGATGAATAATACAAAAAACTATCTTACACATAGTTGCATTAAATGTCAATAAAAAATATACAACCTACACAAAAACATATAACCTACACTTGTTCTAAGAATAAGAAAACATATAGCTTACATACGAAAAACATATGACCTACGCATGTGTAGGGTATGTGTATCTTTGTGTAATTTATATAATTGATGATGTCGAATTACATATGTAAGTTATATGCTTTTTGTATGTTGTACGTTTTTATTGCTCAAAACAAGTGTAGGTTATATAACTTTGTGTAGGTTGTATATTTATTGAACTTAAATACGTTGATATATGCTAATATATTGAGTGGAAATTATTTTTTAAATATAAAAAATAGTATTATATGAATAAATTGTATTTATGTTGAATAAAATGAAGAATGTGTAAATAAAAAATAAAACTAAAGTAGTGTTTTTATCTTTTTAATTATTATAGTTAAATTAGTTAGATATATTAATTAGAGATATTTATTATGGTTATATTAGTTGTATTAATTGGAGAGAGAGAGAGTGCATTTATTGTTGCATTTACATCTTTTTTATTTATTTTTAAATATTTAAAACCTAAAATAAAACTAGTGGCTAATATTCATTTCTCTCATTTCTTGCAATAATTTGATTTCTTTCTTGAACTCAAACCTTTATATATATATATAACTTGTTTATACATACTAACCATGTCTAATTACTACTCATTTAGTTTGTTTGTCATATTTACAAGTTCCATGGTTAAACGTTCTAAGTGTCTAGCCTCGGTTTAACCGTAAATAGCTCTAGACCGTAAACTGAACTTTGTTTACTAGTTTTTGTTAAGTAATTGTTTAAACATGCTTTATGTTTCCAAAATCATTTATAAGTTATTATACAAGTTCTTTGATATTTGGGCATATGGAAACCATCTATGAACTTATTGTGAGATGGAAACCGAACCAAACCGAACTAAACCGATTTTCACTCGCTTAAGACACACAAGTGTGTTTTTAGCTATCAAGACTTGTATACTTATTTAAAATTACTTTACAAATTGATTTTAAATATTTTGTTAAAGTACTTGGAATGTTAAATCCAACTTGATCTTATATCAAAGTTTGGACCGACAAAACCGAGCACTCGCTTAACGTGCGTTGTTAGTTGTAAAACAATAGAACTACATACTTGGTTAAGTGTTAATATATTTTAATGCGTTATCTCATAACATTTAATATTTTGGAAAGTTGATTTTGGGTATGACCAATTATCAAGACCCGAACCAACAACCCGAACACTCGTTAAAAACC
The DNA here is from genome assembly GCF_021521415.1 of Bidens hawaiensis. Lineage (NCBI taxonomy): Eukaryota > Viridiplantae > Streptophyta > Magnoliopsida > Asterales > Asteraceae > Bidens > Bidens hawaiensis. The sequence goes on from NW_027492334.1 coordinate 22,244, forward strand.
CGTTTTCGTATCTATATTCCGAAGGGACTTGCATTTTTGCATTTTACCCACCTTATTACTTAACATAGGTTGAGTAAATATTAAGGTCAGATATTTTAACCCGGTTTCGAGCAAACTTACATTTTTAAAGGGTATTATTACATTATTAAATAGTTACATTTTTAAACCTTGAACTTTAATTGTTTACATTTCTCAAACATTTAATTTATTGAAAGACTTTCAAGACAACCTTTCTAATACAAGGCTTTTATTTTTATTTAGCCTTTGTTCGTTAAACCCATTCTTCCGATTACCCGACTTTTTTCGAATCAAGTTTTTTACTTAAATGTGAGTACTTTCATACCTCGTTTTCCATCTTTCGTTTTGGGGGTGACATTTCATACTTATTCAAATTAAATGCTTTATACTTGAATCTTAAACCACAACTGTTATTGTATATTTTACTTAAATAAATGCTCGATTTGGTGTTCTATGCTTACATGGTTATATGCTTATGTGTTTAACGCTTTTGGAAGGTTGATTTATAAATCCGTGCTATTTGGTATTCTCTTATAGCACATTGTCGTTAATGTATTCTTATTAACGACCTCATGAAATCCGAACCTATTTGGTATTCTCTTATAGACGATGCCGCTAATGTATTCTTATTAACGACCTCATATTATCCAAATTATTGCTATTTATTTGTTGTTTCGTATACAAGATTGTGGCATTTCTTATTATATACATATATGCTCAAAACTATGAATTGCTTACCAACATTTGTGTTGATAAACTTTATTTTACGAAATGTTACAGGTTTGCATTTAGGTTGATTATGGAGTTGGAGAAAACGCTATCAAAGACCGTTAGGATATTAGCAAAAATGAACAATATTTATTTGCTATCCTTTGTTATAAATATTTTTTTAACAAGTATGTTTATGTGACATTTTGATGTTGTGAAATGAAACGAGTTTGTTAAATATTATCGCTTTAAATAGTGTCATGCGCTTATGGCCAATCGTTACACCTCAGCATGTTCTGTCGCCTTTGGTCGGGGTGTGACAGTCCAGTTACGAAAAGTTTGGTCAGCGGCGGAGCCACATAGTGCCCACCGGGTTCGGCCTTTTTTTGTTTTATATATAACATATTGTAACCTAGTATCAATTTATAAAGATATTCGAACTCGTTAATTATGAAAAAAAAAATAGCAATCAATATTTTTTTATAAAATTTAAAAAGTTTTTAAAATAACTATAAAATTAGGAATAAACATTATAAATGAACCGATAATAACTCATATATAGATTATAAAAAAAACCTAAAATTATTCATAAATGGACCAATCATAACCGGTTAACATTTCTAAACATAATACCTAAAAAAAGTTAAATAAAAGTTGCGATTGAAAATAGTTTTTTAAGTCGCGATTGAAGATGTTATGAGTCGTTTTCAAAACTGAAAGGCGTAGAGAACAATTATAATATATAATATCTTTTTTAATTAATATGACTTTGTATTTTATTGATTGTTGACGTCATGCTTTTGTTATGACAACGATATTGCATTTTATCTATCTACTGGCCTGACCCGAAAATTTGGTGTCGGAAAAAATCAAGCACCGAAAAATCCTGAACCCATAGAAAAAGTGTAGTTATATGTTATGTTGGTGAACATAGGAAAACATGATCTACCATAGGAAAAAATGTTATGTTTGTAAAAGTTACGCATAAAAGCTTTTAATGAAATCGTGACCACATCTTGTTTTCTTTTTTCCAATAATCTCATCATGAGAGTCTTTCTTGAGAAAGATCTACCATATCAAACATAAGCTATTTCAGAACATATGCTAGAAATAAAAACATGAGTAATTTCTGAAAGTAATTTGATGTATTCAAACCTCGCTGTCCCCCTCATGCAAGTTTTAAATGTTTGTCAGATTCTCTTTAAACTCGTAGTCACCCCTTGCGAGTTTATAGTTGGTGGTTAAACTCGCAGCTCCCCCCCCCCTGCGAGTTATCTACTTTTAGAAAAAATTAAACAAACCACCTACAAATACAAAGGGGTTCCCTAAACCACCTAGTATTACAAAAAATTCTCCAGTCTCCCAAGAGATCCTAAATTTTAAAACCAAACCGAAAACCAAATTTATAATTATATTAACTCGGTTTTCAATTTAGTCGATTTTTCTTTGAATGACTAACAAACAAAGAATTATCTAAATACTTCATACAAGATAACCCACTGATAAAAACCATCGTCAGTTAATCCAACCCAGTTATAAAAGTCCTTTGGCATAAAGAATTCTAGAAACTCAATTATCAATACCTTTAGTTGCTTTAGTTGGTTTTAAAGCTGGAATTATTAATACTTTATCCAAAAGAATTCTAGAAACTCAATTTTTACTCTACTATCTCACAACAATTATAATGAAATTAAACTAGGTTTGTACCTACCGGATGCATTAACGTGTATTCTGTTGGTATGAATTAAATTCGTTACGATACCAAAAATAAATTGAAACAAATTAATCTGTATATGAAGAAAACAAATGATACTCGTATAGCTTATAATAAGAAAATTACATATTAAAAAAAACAAATACAAGTTATGATGGAAGTGACATGAAGTCGGTTGGTATCGGGTAGCTTCGTTACGACACTGAGACTAAACCCAAAAATTAAATAAGTAGACGCCCATATTACTCATGTAGCTTATGATACAAATAAATAAGATTTTACATATAAAAACTCTTATTCAATTGGTAAAACCCGTGCATTGCAGCAACAACTCGACGCAAATTGAGTCGGTTTCGATTACATTCGTTACGGTACCAAAAAAACTAAACCAAAAAATATTTACATATTAAAACAAAAAAAAAACTTAATACTATATCTGGTGGCACGTGTTGATGCCGTCAGGTGGCCAATAAAGGCTTTGCGGCACCAAGCTGTAATATTTATCTTATATAAATGCGTGTATCATGCCTATGCCAAACCACATCACCACCATTACCAAAGGGCGTTAGACCTTTAACGCCCTTTCTCATCTTGGGTGAGTATGGTTCAATCTTTTCATCGATCACATGCAAATACACACACATTTATTTTTTCAGTTTTTTCTTTTATTTAAATATTAGTAAAAACAGGGCCATCTCATGGGTAAGCTAAATGAGGCGATGGTTTTAGGCCTCCAGTTTTATAGGGCCTACATCTTAAATAAGAGTTACGTATTATAAGATTTTGAAGGTAGAGTTCTTTTAGAACTAATAACTCATTAATGTGCCACAAGCTAAGAAGGATTGTTTCATATCCATTATCACTGCATATCATCCATATTCTATAATTCTTGTATACTCTCTAACGTTATACGCATAAAGAAAAGAAAAAGACCTCAACATTTTAGTTAGTTTTAGGCCTCCAAAAACGTTGAACCGACACTAAAACCCCAGCGTGATAGTCTAGTTAAACATCATTGTCTACCCGGCAATTTTTTTAAGTTAAATTAGAACAGAAAGGTAGACTAATAAGTAATAAAATTTTCACAAAAATGATATGCGACCCCATATCACGTGTAAACGTGGGCATGTATTATTTTCCACGTTTAAGAAGATAGATCGTTGAAATTGTACATGCTTAGTATTTGCAGCATTTATTTCCTAGCTACATAAATATATATATATATATATCTATCATCCACAAACTACTTCTTCCCTATTTAAAGCAAACACATTTAATACTTGATAGTACATGTAGCTGTTGGTTGTTGCAGCCATGATTGACGATCTGGAGATGAGGCGGAGCGTGGAGGAGCTCCGGCTGACGTTTAAGAGCGGGAAAACCAGAAGCGGTGATTGGAGAAAAGCGCAGCTTCGTGCAATTCTACGACTGATTCAGGAAAACGAAGATACCCTCTTCCGGTTACTTCAATCTGAACTCGGCAAACATCCTGTCGAATCTTATCGTGATGAAGTATTCTCTCTCTCTCGTTATCTCTCTAGTGATAATTTTGTAAAAATTCAGGTTAATCTAGCTAGGACAATAACTATGGCCAATATGGTTGATTTTCTTGTTATTGTCCCTGAAAATTTCATGATCAATTGTTAGGAATTTAGAGGCGCGCACGCACACACAACCACAAATTGCAGAAACGTGAAGAACACATGATTTAACGTGGTTCAGACTAACCAACATACGCAAACGGTGATTGTAGAATTACAAGTACATGAGATATTTATAGAGACTAAACTAGGTTATACATGTTGAACTTATTAGATCAAATTAATCAAGAACTCGAACCCAATATTGCATATACTTTTATGTGGCTCTTTTGTTAGTACTCCATGCGTCCCATTAAAAGTGTACATATTTTCTTTTTTATTTGTCCCATTAAAAATGTCAATTTTCAAAATTTATTAGCCAATTTTCTAATTTACCATTAAACACACACAACTAGCATTAACAAACAATTTGATGGACCCAATTTCAAAGGGCATTATTGTCATTTGGTAAGCAAAAAAAGTAATCATTCAATCTACTTTGAACTTTATGTTTTTCAAACCATGACACTTTTAATGACACGATGGAGTAATAAATAAGAACAGAATACCAAGAAATAAATAAACAGTGCCTTATTTATAGACTACATAAAATTTTGATCAACAAGATAGAGAATCAAGACTCAAGAGACCTAAACAATTCCTAATTCTAATTAATATATTTTCATAAATAAATAACTCAGACACTAAGTTATTCAACTTGATCAATGAACTTTATATCTCTACCCTAACCTCTCATTGAGATCTTACGTATAATGCTTAAACTTTTTGTATTAACCATTCGGGGTCCTTTAAGTTGGTATTGCATCAGTTTTTACAAAACATGCATAAAATAAACGAGCTGAGAATGGGCTAGGTCGCCTCTGCCTAGTTGGCCCAAAAGTAGGCGATGGCAGTGAGTACGCGGCCTTGGTCGGAGAGTATTTGGATGGCTAGGCGGTCGACATGGGAGTTGGGAGTACTTGACCTTAGTCAGTGAGTACGCGGCCTTGGTCGGAGAGTACTTGGATGGCTCACCGAAAACTCGGCCTAGGCGGGGATTACTCATTGAGTACTCGGCGCTTAGGCGCGATTTTTGCAACCATGTTGCAAACCCAACAATCTCTCACTTGAAGGGCTTTGAATACTTTCACTTGCGCTTCACTCGTACTTCTGTAATTTTTCATCGTAACTTTAAGCTTCTAACTGCCACCACCTTCTTAATTTTATTCTAAAAGGCTCGTTGAAGCCGCAGTGAGCTTTAAGTAATCTGTCACGACTTCAATTACCCGTGACCCTTTCTTCCCTTTCTATGCATGCTTCCACTACAACACGCCTGCCACTGTTCTGTCATCAGAATCATACCAGGAAGCTACAATGTCCATTACCAGCAAGTAATCAGTCAAAGAGACTTTTATACTTGGTTTGCTAGTTCTTTTAACTCATTGTGGACTCGGAACTGTAACCGCAACTACAACACGATCCATCCCTGTGACCCCATTATTGCAAAACACTCAACCTTTACCTCTCTTTACTCTTGCTCTTAGGTGTATCATTTGCAATTTAAGCTTCTTTTGTACATGAGATTCTTTGAATCAGACTTTCACTTTCACTAGAACATGATTAACCCTTTCAGGAGGTTCCTTGACTGTATATAATGAACGTCTCTTTTGTCATGAGCAACAACTAGGTTTCCGTTGACCACCTTCCCCTGTCCACCACCAAATTAAAAATCAAGACCCCGATAATCCAACTACCCAAACGAGATAAACATCCTCTTTATGATTGGAACGACTCTGATGTCTTTAAAGTCCAGGTGGTTCCTACTAAAGTTTCCAAGTCAATATCTCCGATGCCAGTAACATCTAGAACATCATCATTCGCAAGTCAAACCTTACCAAAGTCCCCAAATTTCAATATGTTGACAGTTTCTATCTTCTAAGTGGCATGGACAATGCACCAGAATCCATCACCCAAGAATCAACATTAGTCTCAACACTGCAAACCAAAGCATATTTAGAGTCGTCAATTGTAGTGTTCACTTCCTTTTTATCATTCGGAAACTTATTCCTAAAGTGTTCCACTTCTTTACAATTCTAACAAGTCGATTCCTTTCGACTTTCGAGTCTTAGACTGAATCCTTCTCTTGCTCCCATTTCCCCATTCCTTCCTTTTATTTCTACCTTATGTCATCAACATTGAATTTAATGATTCCTTCTAAATCTCTGCGACTGAGATATTCTCCTAGAACTAGGTCTCGAATTCCATTAAATGTTAAATTAGTAGCTCCAGATGAACAACTAACCGTTGTCACTATTCATGACAACTCTCAAGCAATGAGGATAACACCAATATAGCTTGAACCTTACGTCAAAGTTAATGTCAACTGACACTATTCGAGACAAAATTGAGGTAGGTTATTGTTGTGAGTTGTAACAAAATTTAGCGTGTTTCGGTCTGATTGATCTATCTTTACAGGTGGTAGTTAGGATTATTCTTTATTAAGTGATAATAAATTTACAAATACATGGCATATATTTATAGAGACTAAACCAAGCTAAACACGTTTAAAATAAAAGAATTGAATGGGCTAAGGTCGGCTGGCCATAACCCATGCTCTCTCCTTTTTCTCGCTTCTAGCTAACCGGCCCTAAAGTAGGCAATGCCTACTACCCAACAAACATACTCCTGATTTCGAGACTTAAAAGCTACAATTGGTCAGAACAGTTTTCTACTATGGCACAATTCTAATTAGTGGTGTGTATGGGGTCGCCTTTGGTCGGTTTTTGGTTCAAATCGTATCAATACCGAAATTTCGCTTTTTCGGTTTCATGTATGAGTTTGGTTATTGTTTTACATTAGGATCTGAAAAATTTGGCCAAAGTAGTGGATTTGGGCCGTAATTAATATCGTAAACTTTTATGAACCACTTATTAATGAATTTGAACATGATATTTTGACCCAAAAGAATGAATTTAGTCCGTAATTTTTAGCTTAAATTTGTTGTGAACCACTTATTAAAAAACATGAACCTGCAATTTTTGACCCAAAATAATAAAATTTTGGTCATAAATCAGTAACAAACACACAAACAAGTTCGTTTCCCATGTTCGGTTTGGTGCGCTTTGGTTTTGGAACGAAGCAATCGAAACCGATGTTATAATTATGTAAACTATGGGCTTTTTCGTCAATATTGGAGAAAAATACCAAGTGATTATTTTGATAATTAAGTCAAAGGACAAAAATAGACAAACATTAGGGATGTCATGTAACAGCTAACAAGTACTTTTTTAAATAAGCACTTATGTAGATGAAATTGAAGATAGGTTCAACCTTATGCCTTTGTTAGAATGATCAACATTTTGATCTTGCAGATTGGGGTGGTAAAGAAATCAGCTGACCATGCATTGACTTACATTGACCAATGGATGTCCCCAAAGAAGGTTTGCTACTTTCTATTTGTCTTCTGTTTTCTCTACAAGAACATATTAGTTAATATTCTACACTATGGATCAAAATACATGATACCTTACATGTTTTTATTATTTTGTATCCTCTGTTACATAAGATCACGTGTCATAAGTTCAAGTTAGTTATGATGGGCATACGACGTATATGATATACCATGTCAATTGCTTTTTTACTTTACTAGATCTACTCCTAATAATATTTCCCGGCAGGGTCGGTTACCTCTAGTTTTCTTTCCAGCAAGTAGAAAAGTGTTGTCCGAGCCACTCGGCCTAGTCCTCATAATCGGTTCTTGGAACTTCCCAATCTGTAAGCTAAGTTTTATAGTCCTTTCATAATCTTCTTGCTATCTCTATAAGACTAAAGAATCACAAACATTTTCTTTACAGCACTAATATTGGACCCGTTAATAGGAGCAATATCCGCAGGCAACACAGTGGTGCTAAAGCCTTCAGAGTTAGCCCCGAATTGCGCCTCTTTTCTTGCCAATATATTGCCATCTTACTTGGACCCCAAGGCCATTAAGGTTATAGAAGGTGGAATTGATGTATCCAATCAACTTCTACAGTATAAATGGGACAAAATATTCTTTACGGGTATGATCTTAATCAGATCACAGTATATTAATGGTGTGTTGCTTATTCGTTCGCTCAAAATTTTCAGGGAGTACAAAGGCGGGGAAGATTGTCATGGCTGCAGCTGCAATGAACTTAACTCCTGTCACATTAGAGCTTGGAGGAAAATGCCCAGTCATATTTGATTGCCTCCCTAACTCAGATTTGAAGGTTTTTAGTTCTGCTTTACTCTCTCTGAGCTCGCGTATGTGATGTAGAGCGGAAGAAAAAAAATTAACCCAAAGATACAAACTCCTTTAGATAAAAGCTGAATGACAAATGTTTACTAAAGGTGCCCTTTTATAGGGATTTTCTGATTGGCATGTTCGCCAAATTTTCAAAATTATTGATTAAAAAACTGGAAATTGGAACCATAGATAGACGCGTAATTTATTTTAATAACTATTTGCGAGTTTTAGATTAAAAAGAGTAAAGTACTAAAGATTGACAATATGAGGGGAAAATTTTGGTTCAAGAAATTTGGGTTTGACAGCTGGGCCAAACCGCCTATGGCTTTGCCACATTATCTGCCTTGCCAAAAATGTCTATCCGTTGGTTATGGGCCCCATAACTGCTTTCTAGCCCAAGTTATGCTCATTTGAAATTTAGGCATTTTCTGTGCTGTTCTACATTTCAACTAGTTTAAATAAGAATTTGCTAACTCTTGGATCAACTCAATCACTCTCAGTGTGGCACATGCTTTTGTGATTTAACATATGAAAGTTTATTATATATGGTGATTCAAGGTGGCTGCTAAAAGAGTTGCTAGCGGAAAGTGGGGTGGTTGTGCTGGACAAGCCTGCATAGGAGTTGATTATGTGATTGTTGAACAAAAGTTCGCGTCCACACTGGTATCTAATATTTGTAGTCATGCTCTTGCTGGTACTTTTTTTGTAGAAACATAAGTATTTTGGTTCAGTTTCAGTTAGTTCTTGTTGCGTTTGTGTTTTCTCATTCTAGATTGAACAACTGAAGAAGACCATTAAAATATTTTACGGGGATGATGTGAAAAACTTGAAAAACTTCTCAAAAATCATTAATAAGGGCCATTTCGATAGATTGAGAAGTTATCTTGAAGATCCTGCAGTAGCAAACTCTATAGTTTATGGCGGTTCTTTCGATGACACAAGTTTGTAATAATCTTTCCTTTGCCTTTTGAGGTTAGATTTGCGTATGGTAATATTGCATCTAATAATAACTGACTTGCAGGATTATTGAACCCACAATCTTGTTAGACCCTCCACTAGATGCCGCGATCATGAATGAAGAGATATTTGGGCCTTTGCTTCCGGTTATCACTGTAAGTAAGAATTCTTAATATTATTTTTTTATGTTTTTGTTGGTTTAAGTTTAAGGTGTGTACTTGTTACAAAAACAGATGGATAAAATTGAAGAAAGCATTGAGTTCATTAACTCTAAGCCAAAGCCTCTTGCTCTTTATGCATTCACCAAAAACGAAAATTTCAAGAAAAGGATTTTGGCAGAAACATCATCTGGGAGTGTGACTTTCAATGACACCATGGTTCAGGTACATGCTACATTTGGGCCCTTTTATAGGGAAATCTAAAGTTTGCAGTTTTATCAAATCTTCGAAATGAAAATCGTCAATTAAATGCCGTAATTTAAGACGTAATAAACAAATGCATAAACTAAGACAATAAGTTATTAAAATATTTTACAGTAAAAAGGGAAGATTTAAATTGGAGACACAAATGATGAATTTGAGTCCAAAGCCCATTATGCTTCGTTTTCTCCTATCTAGTTGGCCCAAGGAGGTTAGCTAACTATTGGATCAACACCATATCACCATGCCACGTTAATTAGATTTTATGTTCGGATAATCAGATTCTGCCTTCCATTTCTTAAACCAATCACACCTCTAGAGCACATATTTTTGGCACAAAGTCCTCCAACTCGAGGGTGCAAATCAGTTTAGTATGTTATGTATCCGTTATAAGTACATTCTAAGTTCTAATTATATACACTTTGTTACATTGGCAGTTTGTCTGTGACGACTTACCATTTGGAGGAGTTGGGCAAAGCGGGTTCGGTAGGTATCATGGGAAGTATTCTTTTGATACATTTAGCCATGAAAAAGCGGTTCTAGAGCGAAGCTTCTATTTGGAGCTCGAGCCGAGGCATCCACCATGGAGTACTTTCAAGTTGGAGTTCTTAAGGTCTGCATACGACTATAACTATGTGAGAATGCTGCTACTACTGTTGGGCTTAAAGAGGCCATCTAACCCTTAAGAGAGAAAGCTGGATGAATGCAAAGTTGTTATGTAAAGGCGCCTTTATGCCATTTTATATATATGTTGGATTTGAATTGATGGCTTATATAAGTTCAATGTACTTTGTTTGTTGGCTCGGCTTGTTTGATGTTTGAATATATATTAGTATGTCATCACTCTTCAGAAGTGTAAACGGCCGGTTTCAGTCCCTCGGTTTGCTAAGATCGAGTTTAGAGTTCTTTTGAAGGTAATTTATATAATTGTTAGAAGTTGGTTGAGTAACTGACATTTTAAATTAGTTTTAAGATCGAGTTTGGGTAATGATCAAGAATGATAAACGATAATTAACGCACAACTTATAAATAACCGACTTATATTATAACCAGAAAATATAACTCAAAAAACTGATTACAATAACTTTGGTAGTGATGGTGGTGATTGTTGTGTTTGTTGTGTTGTATCTAACACTAACTTTGTACATCTATTTATACTAGTAACCCAACTTGGTCACCAAGCATAATATGTGGTCACCACTCAACTTGGCCACCAAGGTGAACTTGGGCAACAAGGTGAACTTGGCCACCAAGCATATGGAATGTTTCATAATACCCCTTAGACTTTAACCGACTTGTTAAAACCTCTTAGGCCCGGTTCACCGACTTGTGACCCGGAATAGAAATTAATCCAACATTCACCCCCCTAATTTCTGATTCGGATTAGAAAGGTCTTCAACTCCAAGTAACTCGCGCATCTCCGTGAAATTGATTCTTGCGAGTGCTTTAGTGAGGATATCAGCCCGTTGCTCTTTTCCGCTAATGTGCTCAACATCGACCTCGCCGTCGTTGTAGCAATCTCGGATAAAATGAAAGAGAGACTTTATATGCTTTGTTCGGTTGTGAAAAACCGGATTTTTCACAAGGGCTATTGCGGACGTGTTATCAACTTTCAACACAACTTTCTGCAACGCTTCTCCAGTCAACTCGCCCAACAACTCTCGGAGCCATACAGCTTGACACGCGGCTGCTGAAGCCGCCATGTACTCGGCTTCACACGATGAGAGTGCAACTGTCGCTTGCTTTTGTGAGCACCATGTAATTGGAGATTGCCCGTAATAAAACACGTACCCCGTGGTACTTCTACCATCATCCTCATCTATGTTGTGACTACTATCACTATACCCGACAAGTCGTTTGGACCCATTCTTCCCGTACTTGATCCCATAACTCGTCGTGTTCTTCAAGTATCTCAATAGGTGTCGTATTGCCATACCATGAGATTCTCGTGGGCTTTGCATATATCGACTAACAATACCCACGGAGTACGCTATATCCGGACGAGTGTGTAATAAATACCGTAAGCAACCCACTACCTTTCGATACTCAGTTGCATCGAGTTCGACTTCATTCTCGGCTTTTGAGTATTTTACACCATGATCCATCGGGACTTGAGACGGATTACAGTTTTGCATACCGGTCTCCTTTAGAATCCTTTTGGCGTATCCTTCTTGTGTAATTACTATCCCGTCCTCTTGTTGGACTACTTCGATTCCGAGATAGTAGGTCAACTTCCCGAGATCCGACATCTCAAACTTGGTCGCCATACCCTTTTTGAAATCGGAAATTATACTCGAGCTTGTACCTGTCACAAATATATCATCCACATACATGGCTACGATCAAAAAATGTTTCCCATCCGTCTTTCGGTAAACCAATTGTTCCTTGGAACATTTTTGAAACTTCATGTCTCGTAGGATGTTATTGAGCTTTGTGTTCCAAGCTCGGGGAGCTTGCCTTAACCCGTACAAGGCCTTTGACAACTTGTAAACTTTTGCCTCCTCGCCTTCTTTCTCGTATCCTTCGGGTTGAGAAACGAACACAATTTCTTTCAATTCACCATGTAGAAATGCCGTCTTTACATCAAGATGGTGGATTTCTCACCCGTTAGATGTAGCCAATGCGATTAGTAGCCGAACGGTCTCGATTCGAGATACCGGAGCAAAAACATCATCAAAGTCAATCCCGGGTTGTTGCACGTAACCCTTTGCAACCAACCGAGCTTTATACTTGTTTATCGTTCATCCGCATTTCGTTTGATTTTGAACACCCACTTCCACCCGATACATTTTGCACCCTTTGGAAGTTCGACTAACTTCCATGTTTCATTCTTGTTTATCGAATCGATCTCGGTATTCATAGCACGAACCCATTCTTGGTTCGACTTAGCCTCAAAATAGCTACTCGGTTCACCACTTGCTGTAAGAAGCAATTGCTCATAGTCAGAGTCAATATGTAACACATAATCTTCTTGTAATCTTCTTGGTAAAATCGAGACTCGGGTTGAACGTCTTAGACCCGTTTGGGCCTCATTTTCACCCGAATGGACCTGTGACCTGTCACACCCGGCCCTGAGCGGCGGAAACAGCCGGGCGCGCACGAGTGGGGATTGATAATTAAGCACGGGCCATTGCAAAACATTCAAAGATTTTTATTGCGCATGAGAAGTTTATTACAAACACATTACATTGTTCAAAGATTACAAAAAGAAACATCCAAGTATAAAACTGAAGATTTCCTCGCCATATCCCCTTGCGCGGCGGGTAACCGTGCGCATCGAGGGGATAAAACCAAAATCTTCCAAAAAGCTTGTTTTAGATGTTCAGCGTGTGGTGCTCTAAGTGTGACTCCATGCGCTACCTAGTTATCTCCTGAAAGACACGTAAAAACATTTGAATCAGTATAAACTGAGTGAGTTCACAAGTTTTAGTAACTTGATAAAATCATTCTGAAACATTTCTGGCAACCTCATTAACATCTGCTTGGTAAAATCGTATTAACACATAATTCTGACAATATTCTGATAAAAATCGTTCCGCGGGTTACGCGTGAACAAATTCTGGATACGGTGCTCGTCTATGTAAGTGGCGCAGCCACTACGAGCTAAAATAACGTAAAACCGTCCCGCGAGTTACGCGCAGACGTTTCTGGAAAACTATGCTCGTCTATGCAAAGAGGCATTGCCCCTACGAGCTAAGGATACTGTCCCGCGGGTTACGCGCGAACAATTCTGAGAAACTGTGCTCGTCCATGCAAAGAGGCATTGCCCCTACGAGCTAAGGATACCGTCCCGCGGGTTACGCGCAGACGTTGTGCCGGAAAACAAGGCGCTCGTCCATGCAAAGAGGCGCGACCCCTACGAGCGGGCTCAACCCCATAGTACTGCCCCATGCCAGGCACTCGTCCATGCAAAGAGGTGCGACCCCTACGAGTGGGCGGATCAAACCAGCAGTCCCTACCCTTAGAGTTCCAATGGTAAAGTGATCACTTACTCGAGTTCTAGCGCACATACATTGAAAACCTTAGATAACCGTTTGCATTGCTCATCATGAAACATAACTTAAACACATAATCGCTTGCATAGCTTGTAAGTATACCATGATAAAACATTATTTAAGTACGTGTCCCTCGCCCCGAAAGCAGTTTAAAAACAGTGAAAACAGTGAAAATAGGGGCTGTGAGACTCACCTGTGGTTCTTGTTAAGAGATTAATCGAGATTCGGGTTTTCTTGGTGTTGGCCTCGGAATCGAAGGTCTAGAATACGATTAAATAACAAGTATATATATTAAGATCAAGAAATAGGAGAATATAAGGGTTGGATAGTAGGTCTCAAGGTTATATTCTCGGCTTACCTAGTAACAGGATCGGAGCTGGAAACAACGGATGCTTGGGAAAGGATTAGTGCAAGTTTGTAGTTCTTTGAAGTGTGTTTTGGGTGATAATTTAGGCTACAAATTTATAGGCAAACTCAAGGGAACACAATCCCTTGCTTTAGGGGATTGAAATCTTTTCATATCTAAATGTAATGATGATAAAGTATGGAAGTTATTATTATTTACTTAAGAGTGGAGTGGTGGATAAAAGATTTTGATTTGATTTGGACAGAACATGCAGGTCTGGGGTTGGTGAGAATAGGGTGGCTGATAGTTGACTTTTCATGTTACAGTGTGCTTTTTCAGGTACTTTTGTCAGTGTACAGTAAAAAGTGGAAAATCTCTGAAACACGCTACTGTTTCCTTTCGGGCGGGAGTAATCTCCTTAACTGGAGAATAGACCAAGTGTTCTGCGCGTATAACTTGGTGCGCATAGCTTTCTGCGTATAGGACATGTCTTTGCTGCGGGTAGGTGCGTAACCTTCTCGCAGTTAGGGACATTTGAGTTTCATTTGTAGATTCTCCAGGTGGTCTTGGTATTTCAACATAGTGATCAGTCATGTTGAAGTCAATTCCATCTTGGAGCTTCAGACAAACTAGCTCTCAACGTTCCCGCCATGCGGGTAGGTTAGTTCCCTTCCGCACGCGCATAAACGATGTAGGATGCACCCGCCTTAGCATCATGCGGGATGGCCAAATCATTCACGCATGGCGCATATAACATATGCTCACGCTGGTTCTTAACATGGTGCGCTCGCGCAGGTTGCACATAACAACTGCACGCGCTGACTAACATGGCGCGCTCGCGCAGGGCGCACATAACAAATGCACGCGCTTAATATTTACAATCACCTAATTATTAGGTCGATTACTTAGCTTATGGGTTTGGGAAATTACCGGTTGTCACATTCTCCCCTCGTTAAAACGAATTTCGTCCCGAAATTTAGGAGACGTTGCTGGCAGAAGCCATGTTCTGAAAGAGGTGTGGGTATTTTGTGCGCATCTGGTCTTCTCTTTCCCAAGTGAATTCAGGCCCACGCCTCGAGTTCCATTGAACCTTTACTAACTTGATTTTGCTTCTGCGTAACTTTTGTTCTTTCCAATCGGTTACTGCTATGGGTTCTTCTACGAAGTGCAGCTGTTTGTCAATATGAATTTCTCCCAATGGTAAAATCAACGTTTCGTCAGATAAACACTTCTTGAGGTTGGATACATGAAACGTATCATGAACTCCACTGAGTTCGGCGGGTAGACGGAGTTTATAAGCAACTGGACCGATCCTCTCCAGGATCTCAAATGGTCCAATGTAGCGCGGATTTAGCTTTCCTCGCTTACCGAAACGGGGGACTCCCTTCCATGGAGAGACTTTCAAAAGTACTTTATCCCCCACTTGAAACTCCAACGGTTTCCTTTTCATATCAGCATAACTTTTCTGTCTGTCGCGTGCTGCCTTAAGGCGATCCCTTATCTGAAAAATCTTGTCTGTTGTTTCTTGGATCACTTCTGGACCAGTCATTTGCTTGTCGCCCACTTCAGCCCAACACAGTGGGGATCTACACTTGCGCCCATATAACGCTTCAAACGGCGCTGCCTTGAGGCTTGTGTGATAACTGTTATTGTAAGAAAATTCAACCAACGGAAGGTGGGTATCCCAACTACCTCCAAAATCGATCGCGCACGCGCGCAGCATATCTTCCAATGTCTGGATCGTTCGTTCGCTTTGTCCATCCGTTTGGGGGTGATAAGCCGTACTCATGTCCAGTCGAGTACCTAACCCCTCTTGTAATGATCTCCAAAACCTTGAGGTGAACCGACTATCTCTATCAGAAATGATGGACACTGGGACTCCATGTTTTGAAACTACTTCTCGAATATATAGTCGGGCTAACTTTTCCATTTTATCAGTTTCTTTAATCGGCAGGAAGTGCGCTGACTTAGTTAGCCGATCTACAATAACCCATATCGTGTCGTAACCCCCAGGTGTCCTTGGTAGTTTGGTGATGAAATCCATGGAGATTTGTTCCCACTTCCACATGGGAATTTCTGGCTGTTGAAGTAACCCCGACGGCTTCTGGTATTCAGCCTTTACCTTTGAACACGTCAGGCACTTACTGACATGTGTCGCGATGGCGCCTTTAAGATTGGGCCACCAATACAACATTTTAACATCTTGGTACATCTTGTCTGCGCCAGGATGTACGGAATACCGCGTCTTGTGAGCTTCGTTTAATACCTGCTCGCGCAGTCCTCCCTTGAGAGGGACCCATATGCGGTTGGCAAAATATCGAGTGTTCCCTTTAAGTTCCAAATTCTTAATCATACCCCCAAGGGATTCAGTTTTAACAAACTCTGGTTTCAAGGCTTCTTGCTGAGCGTCTCGGATGCGCGTAGAGAGCTCTGCGTGAATTGTTAGCTTTAGGGCCTTGACCCGTAGTGTTTTTATTCGCTCCTTTCTGCTTAGCGCGTCTGCTACCACATTCGCTTTCCCCGGATGATACTTGATCTCGCAATCATAATCATTCAACAATTCAACCCATCTTCGTTGCCTCATGTTTAAATCCTTCTGATTGAATATATGTTGGAGGCTCTTATGATCCGTAAAGATTACACATTTCGTACCGTAGAGGTAATGGCGCCAAATCTTTAGCGCGAAGACAACCGCTCCAAGTTCTAAATCATGCGTTGTGTAGTTCTTTTCATTGGTCTTGAGTTGGCGCGAGGCATACGCTATAACTTTGTCTCGCTGCATAAGGACACATCCGAGTCCCTGGTGTGAAGCGTCGCAGTAAACGACGATGTCATCCGTCCCCTCTGGTAAAGATAAAATTGGCGCACTACATAACTTCTGTTTCAACATTTGAAATGCCGCTTCCTGATTCTCGCCCCAAATAAACGCCTTGTCTTTCTGAGTTAGCGCGGTCAGAGGTAGAGCTATCTTGGAGAAGTTCTCAATGAAGCGTCGATAGTAGCCAGCTAGTCCAAGGAATTGCCTCACCTCAGTTGGGGTTTTTGGCGCTTCCCAGTTTTCGATGGCTTTAACCTTAGAAGGATCGACATGTATTCCTTTCTCGTTTACAACGTGACCGAGAAAGTGAACCTCTCTAAGCCAAAACTCACATTTAGAAAACTTTGCATACAACCTTTCTTTCCTTAACAATTCCAAAATCAACCTCAAGTGTTGCTCATGCTCGGCCTTGGTTCGAGAGTAAATTAGAATATCATCTATAAACACAATCACAAACTTGTCCAAGTATGGTTTGCACACACGGTTCATCAGATCCATGAATATAGCCGGCGCATTAGTTAGCCCGAAAGGCATCACTAAGAACTCATAATGGCCATATCTGGTTCGGAAGGCTGTCTTTGGCGCGTCTTCCTCATGGACCCTAAGTTGGTGGTATCCTGACCGTAGATCTATCTTCGAATAATAACTGGATCCCTGCAACTGGTCAAATAAGTCGTCAATCCTCGGTAAGGGGTACCGATTTTTGACTGTCAGCTTATTCAGCTCCCTGTAGTCAATACACATCCGGAACGAACCATCCTTCTTCTTAACAAACAGTACTGGAGCTCCCCAAGGTGAAAAGCTTGGGCGTATGAAACCCTTATCCAAAAGTTCCTGTAACTGATTGGATAGCTCTTGCATCTCAGATGGAGCTAATCGATAAGGCGCTCGGGCTACTGGCGCAGCTCCTGGGACCAAATCAATTCGAAACTCGATTTGTCGCGGTGGCGGCAATCCGGGCAGATCTTTAGGAAAAACTTCTGGAAATTCGCGCACTACAGGTAAGTCTTCAATTCTTCGCTCATCTCCCTTCTCTATTACATGCGCCAGGAAGGCGTAGTACCCTTTCCTTAGGCACTTGCGCGCCTTTAGGCACGAAATCAGTTTCGTCGCAACTCCCTTTCTTTCCCCTTGAATCATCAAAGTTTCTCCGTTCAACAGTGGAATCCGAACCTGCTTCTCATGACAAACAATCTCCGCGAGATTCTCGACCAACCAATCCATACCTACCACAATATCGAAACTTCCCAAATCTATTGGCAACAAGTTTATATTGAACTCATGACCTCCCATGACTAATACACATTGCTCAGTCCTTTCATTCGCGCATAACTGCCTACCATTGGCTAGTTCTATAGTATAAGGTTTGTCTAGCCTACTGGTCGCTAAGCCCAGGGAGTTTTTAAACTCATGGGATATAAAACTTAGGTCAGCGCCAGTATCAAATAAGACAGATGCATAATGACCGTTAAGCAAAAACGTACCGGTTACCACATTCGGCTCTTCCTTTGCTTCACCCGCGCCGATCACAAAAGCTCTCCCGCGAGCTTGGTTTCCTTTCTGTGGGCAATCCCGACTGAAGTGTCCAGGCTTCCCGCATGCGTAGCAGCTGTCGCTCGATCCAGCTTCTCTGATGCGACAATTCATCGCCTTGTGTCCTGGTCTGCCACATTTGGCGCATTCGATTTTTGCGCATTCACCCTCGTGGTGATACTTGCATTTGCTGCACCATGGGCGAGGCCCGCTGTATCCTTTCCTTGATGGTTCCGCGGCTTGAATCGCGTAAACCCTTGTGCTTTCCTGCTTCTTGGGCGGTGGCTGCTTGAAGTCTGACCCTCGGTGGGAGTTCCATTTCCTCTTGGAGTCAGAGGTTCGCTGCTCGTTCAAGCGAGCGGTCAACATACCCGCACGAACCGTATCCCTTGTAAGGGTGATGGCTCGCGCAACCGCCTCGTCAAAGGTCGGAGGTGCGGCGGCGTTGAGCGGGACTCTAACGACAGGAGGTAACCCAAAGATGTACCTCTCGATTTTCTTTTCTTCTGTGTTTGCCATGTCTGGCACCAGCTGGCAAAGCTCGTTGAAACGATTGGTGTAGGCATCGATATCCGTTCCTACCATGGTGTGGTTCCAGAATTCTTGTTGCAAGCTCTGAATTTCTGCGCGAGAGCAGAACTTTCTCATCATCATTTCTTTCAATTCTTCCCAGGTCTTGTGAAGAGCAACTTCTCGCCCCAAAGTCTTTACTTGGAGCTTCCACCAAGACGAAGCTGCTTCTTGGAACATGCAGGTCGCGTAAAGGACCTTCTGGTTTTCACTACATCCGCTGATGGAGAGAACGGTCTCCATCTTGTCAATCCAATTGTAGAGCCCAATGGCTCCTTCGGTGCCTTTGAACGGCCAAGGCCTACAGGCCATGAATGTTTTATAGGAGCATCCTTTGTTCAAGGCTCCTGATTCGGGTTCTGGGGTCTCGTTCTCTTGGCGACCCTGACTAGATTCGGCCTTGCTGGCCTCATGCGTTGCAATCGCCTGCGCGATTATTTCTGCGAGCTCCTCGGGTGTCATGGTAATTCCCTTGGCTCTGGTTGGAGGCATTCTTTTCATAAAAAGAAAATATAACAAACTTAGCGCATGTACTCAGAGCACATAATGTTCTTATCTCTAGACACTGTGACCCGTGTTCCTAAGTGCGTGTGTGATTTTTCTTTTGAAAATATTCTTTTGAAAATATTCTTTGAAAAATATTTCATGCGATTCCCCAAAGGTTATAGTCTAGGTTAAAAACTTCTTTTCCTAGTTCGCTATAACCAGTGCTCTGATACCAATCTGTCACACCCAGCCCTGAGCGGCGGAAACAGCCGGGCGCGCACGAGTGGGGATTGATAATTAAGCACGGGCCATTGCAAAACATTCAAAGATTTTTATTGCGCATGAGAAGTTTATTACAAACACATTACATTGTTCAAAGATTACAAAAAGAAACATCCAAGTATAAAACTGAAGATTTCCTCGCCATATCCCCTTGCGCGGCGGGTAACCGTGCGCATCGAGGGGATAAAACCAAAATCTTCCAAAAAGCTTGTTTTAGATGTTCAGCGTGTGGTGCTCTAAGTGTGACTCCATGCGCTACCTAGTTATCTCCTGAAAGACACGTAAAAACATTTGAATCAGTATAAACTGAGTGAGTTCACAAGTTTTAGTAACTTGATAAAATCATTCTGAAACATTTCTGGCAACCTCATTAACATCTGCTTGGTAAAATCGTATTAACACATAATTCTGACAATATTCTGATAAAAATCGTTCCGCGGGTTACGCGTGAACAAATTCTGGATACGGTGCTCGTCTATGTAAGTGGCGCAGCCACTACGAGCTAAAATAACGTAAAACCGTCCCGCGAGTTACGCGCAGACGTTTCTGGAAAACTATGCTCGTCTATGCAAAGAGGCATTGCCCCTACGAGCTAAGGATACTGTCCCGCGGGTTACGCGCGAACAATTCTGAGAAACTGTGCTCGTCCATGCAAAGAGGCATTGCCCCTACGAGCTAAGGATACCGTCCCGCGGGTTACGCGCAGACGTTGTGCCGGAAAACAAGGCGCTCGTCCATGCAAAGAGGCGCGACCCCTACGAGCGGGCTCAACCCCATAGTACTGCCCCATGCCAGGCACTCGTCCATGCAAAGAGGTGCGACCCCTACGAGTGGGCGGATCAAACCAGCAGTCCCTACCCTTAGAGTTCCAATGGTAAAGTGATCACTTACTCGAGTTCTAGCGCACATACATTGAAAACCTTAGATAACCGTTTGCATTGCTCATCATGAAACATAACTTAAACACATAATCGCTTGCATAGCTTGTAAGTATACCATGATAAAACATTATTTAAGTACGTGTCCCTCGCCCCGAAAGCAGTTTAAAAACAGTGAAAACAGTGAAAATAGGGGCTGTGAGACTCACCTGTGGTTCTTGTTAAGAGATTAATCGAGATTCGGGTTTTCTTGGTGTTGGCCTCGGAATCGAAGGTCTAGAATACGATTAAATAACAAGTATATATATTAAGATCAAGAAATAGGAGAATATAAGGGTTGGATAGTAGGTCTCAAGGTTATATTCTCGGCTTACCTAGTAACAGGATCGGAGCTGGAAACAACGGATGCTTGGGAAAGGATTAGTGCAAGTTTGTAGTTCTTTGAAGTGTGTTTTGGGTGATAATTTAGGCTACAAATTTATAGGCAAACTCAAGGGAACACAATCCCTTGCTTTAGGGGATTGAAATCTTTTCATATCTAAATGTAATGATGATAAAGTATGGAAGTTATTATTATTTACTTAAGAGTGGAGTGGTGGATAAAAGATTTTGATTTGATTTGGACAGAACATGCAGGTCTGGGGTTGGTGAGAATAGGGTGGCTGACAGTTGACTTTTCATGTTACAGTGTGCTTTTTCAGGTACTTTTGTCAGTGTACAGTAAAAAGTGGAAAATCTCTGAAACACGCTACTGTTTCCTTTCGGGCGGGAGTAATCTCCTTAACTGGAGAATAGACCAAGTGTTCTGCGCGTATAACTTGGTGCGCATAGCTTTCTGCGTATAGGACATGTCTTTGCTGCGGGTAGGTGCGTAACCTTCTCGCAGTTAGGGACATTTGAGTTTCATTTGTAGATTCTCCAGGTGGTCTTGGTATTTCAACATAGTGATCAGTCATGTTGAAGTCAATTCCATCTTGGAGCTTCAGACAAACTAGCTCTCAACGTTCCCGCCATGCGGGTAGGTTAGTTCCCTTCCGCACGCGCATAAACGATGTAGGATGCACCCGCCTTAGCATCATGCGGGATGGCCAAATCATTCACGCATGGCGCATATAACATATGCTCACGCTGGTTCTTAACATGGTGCGCTCGCGCAGGTTGCACATAACAACTGCACGCGCTGACTAACATGGCGCGCTCGCGCAGGGCGCACATAACAAATGCACGCGCTTAATATTTACAATCACCTAATTATTAGGTCGATTACTTAGCTTATGGGTTTGGGAAATTACCGGTTGTCACATGACCCATTACCCATCGACTGAACTTGAGATCGGGTTGAGGAATTAGGCCCGATATGACTTGATTCGGCTGAGTCGATAGACTCGGGTTGAACTGGCGATGTAGGTTCAGAGCTTGGGCTACCCGGGTTGCTTCTAGACGTTTCTTCAATAGTGTGTTCGATTTGACCAGCTCCATTGTCAACCGCACCCCCCCAAACAATAGCAAACATACCCGGCTCGTAGTCATTCTTCTCGACTTTCTTTACCCAATTCCACCCTTTGTTTTCGTCAAACACAACGCCTCGACTAACAACAATTTTCCGGGTGTTCGGATCGAAGAGACGGTATGCTTTTGAACCCGTCTCCGACCCGAGATAAACGAGCTGTCTTGACCTATCATCAAGTTTCTTTAGATGTACACTATCAACTTTAGCATACGCCATGCACCCAAATACTCGAACGTGTTCAATAATCGGTTTCTTTTTCTTGAACCGTTCATATGGAGTTTGATCAACCAAGACCCTGGTTGGGACCCGATTGATTTAAAAGGTTGAATGTCGGACCACTTCTCCCCACATATAATTTGGTACCTGCATTGCCTTTAGAATACTCCGCACCATCCCCATTAAAGTTCTTTTTCGCCTTTCTACCACGCCATTTTGTTGCGGCGTGTACGGGGCGGTTAAATGCCGAATAATTCCACTTTCATGGCAGAACCGATTGAAATCACGTGAAGTGAATTCTCCTCCCCTATCGGTTCGTAGAGTTTTCATTGGTAAACCCACCTCCGTCTCAATCAGGGCTTTAAACCTCTTAAAACTTTCAAACGCTTCACCTTTTTCTTTCAATAAAAACGTCTACATGTATCGTGAGTAATCGTCTATAATAACAAAGACATGCCTATTACCCGAGATAGTGGATGGGGTTATTGGACCGCACAAGTCACCATGAACTAACTCCAAAGGTTGGGATGCTCTAAACGAGAATGTAGCCGGAAACGAACGCCTCGTTTGTTTACCCACCAAACACGATTCACACAACTGATTTTCGTGTTCAACATGTGGTAAACCTCGTACAAGATCCTTCTTAGCCATCGATTTCATTAACTCGAAATTGATGTGCCCAAGTCTTGCGTGCCAACGCCATGCATCATCTTCAATCTTCGATTGCAAACACACGGGAGCTCCAATTTTCATTCGTATTTTGTAGAGTCGGTTTTTGGATCTCTTGACCTTCATGAGTAACCTCCCGTTCTCATCGTACATGGTCAGAAGATCGTGTTTCATCCGAATGTCACATCCGGACTCCGTTGCTTGACCGAGACTTATTATATTATTTTTTAACTCCGGAATATAATAAATCTCGGTTAGCAAGTCTTGGTCACCCAATTTTCCTTGGAAAAGAATTGAGCCTTTTCCCTTGATTTGAACAAATGACCCATCTCCGAACTTAATCCTCCTGGTTATGTTCTCGTTTAACTCTAAAAAATATGACCGGTTTCCCGTCATATGATTACTTGCCCCATTATCCAAATACCATACATCATCTTCGACCCGCTCGGTCTCGTATTTCTTTGGTGTTAGGTTTTGTTCATTTAAGAACACAACTTGATGCATATACGCCGCATCATCAAAAATTTCACGGGCTTCGGTTTTGTTTGCTTCTTGACCCTTTTGAACTCGGTCCGGGCAACCGGATGCAAAGTGACCAAACTGGTCACATCGGTAACATAAAATCTTTGACCGATATTTCTTCACCCTTACTTTTCCCCGACTTGATGACCCTTGTTCGGTACTAGGGGTTCGGTATTGGCCATTGAAACGGCCTCGACCGCGACCTTGACCTCCTCGTCCTCGTTCCCCATTAGATTCAAAACTTCTATGACTTGATGAATCATATTTACCGAATAAAAGTTTACCTTGGTCACCCCTTGAATTTCTTCTTCTCGGATTCGCTCCTCATAGGCTCGGAGTCGGCCTACAACATCTTCAAATCCCGTTTTATTGAGATCCAACATTTGCTCAAGCAAAGCAACCATTTGAATATACTTCGATCTTGGGAGACTTTTGAGAAACTTCTTTACCAACCTTGCTTCATCTATAACTTCGCCGAGAGCCGCTGATTTCGAGGCAATGCTCGATAACTTGCCCGCAAAGTTATCTATGGAATCTGAATCGTTCATCTTCATATTGTCAAATTCCATTGACAAGGTTCGGAGAAATGCTTCTCTAACCCGTTCGGCACCTAAGTGTCGGGTTTTAATTGAATCCCACATGACTTTAGCAGTTTCTTGATCTACAATTTGCATGATCAAGGTTTCGGGTATGGATTGAAACAACAAGTCCATAGCCATGTCATTTTTGTCTTCATCAGAGACACCCGAGTTGATGGTGTCCCAAACTTTGTGAACTCTTAGGACGACTTTCATTCTCATAGCCCACACGGTATAGTTCGTTGTAGTTAACATTGGACATTGAACGGAAGATGGCCCGTTCTCTTCCCCTTTGGCGGCGGCGGTGGAGTCGTGTCACCCATGGCTACTCAAACCCAACTTGTTTGAATAAAGTAACAATTGAACGAACTATGCTATCGACAATGACAACAACTTCTTTGGGAGATCAAACCAACTTGTTCAGTCAACCACGATAACAACTTCTTCAGGATATCAAACCAACTTGTTCGATCGAGACACCTTCTTTGTTGGCCGTTAATTATCGTGTTCTTGAATCGAGCTCTGATACCAATTCAAGAATGATAAACGATAATTAACGCACAACTTATAAATAACCGACTTATATTATAACCAGAAAATATAACTCAAAAAACTGATTATAATAACTTTGGTAGTGATGGCGGTGATTGTTGTGTTTGTTGTTGTTGTGTTGTATCTAACACTAACTTTGTACATCTATTTATACTAGTAACCCAACTTGGTCACCAAGCATAATATGTGGTCACCACTCAACTTGGCCACCAAGGTGAACTTGGGCAACAAGGTCAACTTGGCCAACAAGGTGAACTTGGCCACCAAGCATATGGAATGTTTCATAATACCCCTTAGACTTTAACCGACTTGTTAAAACCTCTTAGGCCCGGTTCACCGACTTGTGACCCAAAATATAAATTAATCCAACAAATGAAACATGATCCATTGCTGTTAGCCCGCAGGTACACTCGTGAGTCGTGAGTCTGATAGATAATGAGCATTGGATACCTCGAAAACAAGTGGCAACAAGGGCCGGTCAAAGGGGTGGGCAAGGAGGGTGACAGGTTCATGCCCAGTCTCCCGAAAGGCCTATAACTGTTAAAATCAGTGGTGAATCAAGAATTTTCGATGTTTATTTTTTTTTACAACTAAACGTTAGAATTTGCGGGCCTGTGACCATTCGGTTCAGGTCAGGGAACATAATAAATTACAATATTATTTAGCCTTAAAATTCAAGTTTCAACAAAACCGAGTCACAAATTCATGTGTTTAAAACCATAGTACTTGAAAAAAAAAACACTAAAAATAGGCATGGTAAGAGTTGAACTTATGACATATTAGTTGGAGGGTAAGGCATTTACTACTACTACTACACCAAACTCAATTTTCTTACGGGGTCATTAGAAAATTTAGTATACAATCTCTACAAAATTTGGAGAAATTCATTAGGGTCCCGGAACCTTGATTCACTTTACGTGAGTCCGCCCCTATACAAATGGCTCATTAGATAAGAGTGTTTATCCAGGACTAGGGCCGTCTAAACCGCTCGACGCTCGAACTCACTCGCCACTCGCTCAAAAATTGCTCGGAAAATGCTCGCTCATTTTTTCGCTCGATTGAAAACGAGCCGCTCTGCTCGGTTCGGTTTGTAAACGAGCCAAGCAACGAGCAAGGGTATGCTCGGTTCGGCTCGGCTCGAATATTTTTAATTTATTTTATATATAATTATATATGAACATATATATAAATATATAGACAAAACACATAAATAACAATTATTTTTACCCCTCAAAATTTTTCATATTCCGTCAATTTTATAGTTTTATTTATTCAATGCAAGTTTTTAGAAAACTAAAAGTTTGTTTACATGATAATTATATCTCACTCTAAACTTATTTATAATAAAAATTTACAATATATTACATGTTTGTCTAAAAACTACTAATTTATTTATAAAATATATTGTTTACAACATTCAAATTTGTTTCTTATTGAATTTTTTAAAGTGAAAAATAAATAAATAATGCGTGAAATCGTTCGATGTTCGATCGAAAAATGCTCGACTCGATTTTGGCTCGTTTCGGTTTTCGCTTGGTTCGAATTTCAGTCGCTGTTGTAAACGAGCCAAGCAATGAGCAACCCTTCGCTCGGTTCGGCTCGGCTCGTGAACAGCCCTATCCAGGACCCATAGGTCAAAGGTTCTATTTATATATTATATATTATAGTGGTGTTCCTTTAATAAAAAAAAATTCTTTCGTGTTTTATATGAGCGATTTTAGTAACTTATTTATTAAACTTTTTTTTTGTTTTGCTCCATATTAGGCCCTGGATATACAACTCAACTATTAATTAATATTGTCAAATTATTTATCACACAATTAAAAAAAATTTAGAGTTTCTTGTTTTACTCATACTGAGCCCCAAAATTTTAAAATATTTTCAAAGACAGACGAACCTAGGGACAATGAAACATGATCCATTACCTAGCCCGTCATAGAAAAGAAAAGAATACCTGAAGTAGCGGTGTGTACGAGTCGGGTTGAGGCGGTTTTAAGTCAAACCCATAGCCAAAACCAATATATCGGTTAATAGATAACCATAACAGGTCCTGAAGTATGATAATTTTTGTAAACACAATACAAGTAAGAGGGTAAGTTTAGTAAATTCACCCATCATTCTTGCCAAGCAGCCTTTGGGTCATCCACTTGTTTAAGAAGCCTACATGGAAGCATCCTCCGCTCACTACCATCCATTCCATCACACATCGCCGCCATGGTGGCGTTGGCCGTACATCGGCCATGAGACTCCCGATCCTTCAACGAATCACCACCACTCTCAATCAATCTCATCGCAATCAAACTCAATCCTCTCTCACAAACACAACTTCCCTCGATCTCAGTAGAGCTATGGACAATTCAGATGCTAAGAAGGATATCAAATCCGGCGATGATTCGAGCGTTGTGAAGGATACGAAGAAGCCGTCGGAGATCCCTCCGCCGCCGGAGAAGCCGTTGCCGGGAGATTGCTGCGGCAGCGGTTGTGTTAGGTGCGTATGGGACGTGTATTATGAAGAGCTCGAGGAATATAATAAGCTTCGTAAGGATGAATCCGATTCGACAGTCGGATCGAAGGTTTCGTAATTATTCGATTCATTTGATGTTTATATAGACGAATTGATTTGATATATCTGTTGTAATCTTATGAATTGATTGAAGATGATTATTGAAATGATTTGAATGATGCATTTAGAATTATTGATCTTGTTTTTTAGGGTGTTGAACAGAAATCAGTAGTTTGTTGACTTTGTTCTTCATGTTTTTTGGGTGAATGAATCCAATAGTTACAGAGTATGATCTGTGCAGATATCATAACACTGATTATGGTTGATTATGTGATTGCATTATCAGAAACAGATTGTAGAAGCTACACGAGATCATTGTCGTGTATTCACTTTGGCTTGGGTACTTCTCTTTAGGGGTGTGCACAAAACCGAAAAAACCGAACCGAAACCAAAAAAACCGAACCAAAAAAAACAAACAGAAATAGAAACAGGTGGTTCGGTTTTGAACTTTAGCAAAAACCGAAATATTGGTTTTGGTTCGGTTTTGTATTTTGTTAAGAACCGAAAAAACCGAACCGAACCGAAATAACCATAACATCTTAACCATAATAATTAAAACAAAATTTACCGATGAATATTTGTTTAATTTTAACATATTGTTAATACAAATATATTTGGTTTGCAAGTATGATTAAAAACCAATAATAGGTACTTTCAGTTTTGATTTTGAATTTTAATTTCAAATATGTCTTTTATTATCTTTTAATATTTGAAGTCCAAATATTCAATTTTCTATTAATCATCAGTTTAAAGAAAAAAAAATTGGCATGCTCGATTTCAATATCTTGGGTCAAGTGTTTTTTGCCCAAAAAGTTTTGGCTCGACTAGCAAAACCGAAAAAACCACATTCAAAACCGAACCGAACCCAAAATCCGAATACCAAAAACCGAAAAAATCGAAACCGAATGGTTTTAAAAAATCATAAAACCAAAAGTTTGGTTTTTGGTTCGGTTTTAGTCAAAAACCGCACCGAACCGCACCACGCACACCCCTACTTCTCTTTATTCAATCAAATGTTGCCTGGGAATCATATCGTACGTTGTTCAAGTCTCGCTTATCACCTTTCTTTTGTGTACTGTCAACAAAACATATGTTATGCTGACATAGCTCAATATGTGCGCGAATCAGACTTGCTTAGTGATTGTTATACTTGCGGGTGTGATCTGTAGTATAACTATTGGGTGTGTGAAGTTCAACGGCAACTGAAAATTAATTTCATAACTTATCTAAACATATATAGACAAAGAGATCGATTTGCATTTATCGTATTATATCCATGTTGGTGAGAAAGAATATGTGAGGCCTTTATAATCACAGTATCATACTGTAAGATCAATAATCCGAGTGGTGTTATGCAACACTATCAACTTATTCATAGTCGTGAATTTACTTGACACAAGACGGAAAATGATAGTTTTATTATTAATGAATTTAAAAATGTGTCTTAGAGGTTTACATGCCTTTTAATGACTATTTAAAAATGTGGTCAAACGTTTTCTAAAATAGTCTATAACTCATTTAGACTACTGTGTGTGTTGTCGTTGAAACCCCATGCCCTTTTCAAATACATACCATGTAGCTATGGCAGTTCATAACTCAATTGGTGGTGTTAGGAAGGGTCGGAAAACTCTACACGTTTCATTCAAATCCACACGAAACCACAATACGCATGCAGGGTCTTTTTTCTTGTATCCTCTCAAAATTAAATTCTCGAAATCAAATCTCGTTGGCATAAACATGGCCCGTGATGATCTTACAGAAATGGCAGATTTAATTGGTTGTTTTACTGGTTCGATGCCTTTCAAGTACCTGGGAGTCTGGGACTCTTAGTAGGTGCAAATATGAATCGTATTGCTGATTGTGATTCGATTGTCTGATTCTAGGTTGTCCCACTGGAAGTCTTCCATATTGTCTGTCGGGGGCGTCTTACCCTTCTAAAGTCGGCAATGGAGAACCTCCAACGTACCTTTTTTCTCTCTATAAAGCCCCGGTCAAGATTATCGAGCAATTAGAGGCAAAACGAAGGAAATTTTTAGGGCGGCAGTTCGGATAATAACAAAATTTATTGGGGTCAGCTGGAGCACGAATGCAGGATTGCGACCCCAACTGAAGAGGGCGGGCTTGTGTTGACTCCTTTAGGAGACGCGAACATTGCCCTTCTTACAAAGTGGCAGTGGCGGTTTAAAACTGAACAAGCCACACTTTGGGGAAAATAATATCGCGATTCATGGGTCGAATAAAACTTGGCCTATGTTGCCTCATGTCAAACAGTTCACATGAATCTGGAACTCCGTAGCAAACTTTGAAAACCTCCTTGCTTATTCTAATTTGAATTTGCCAAATCTGATCAACCATCAATTCTGGATAGATATCTGGCTGTTGTCTCAACCCCTTAAGGAAGCCTTTCCCAATCTTTTTTGTATCAAAAGTAAGAAGCACTGTTCGGTTTCCGAACGTTTTGATGTAAACCATCGGTCTTGGAGTTGGAAATGGAATCGAAGAGTGTTGCCTACTACCGAAGCTAGTGATCTCACAGATTTGGGCAGGTTAAATTACTAATGCAGGTGGATTTATCGAACAACAAAGATGAATGGATCTGGCTCGGTGATTCGTCAGGCAAGTTTTTGGTTGCGTCGATGAAAATGGTGTTGTTTAACGAGTTCGGCTCGAGTGCTCCCTTCTTTATGAAATGGAATAACCGGGTTCCAAAAAAAATAAATGTTTTTGCGTGGAAAGCGGAGAGGGATATATTGGCGACTGAGGAGGCTCTTGCGGCCCGTTCGTTCAGGTGTACTTGATCTCTTGAGGATTGTGTGATGCGAGCTCGGAAAATTACCGTCATCTTCTTACTTCGTGTCATTTAGCTAACGAGGTTCGAAGTGCAGTTAGCTCTTGATATCTAATTCCCTCCTATATAAGCTTTCTCAGTTCGTGATTTTATCAAAGTGAACAACTTGTCTCTGGTTGACAATAAAAAGATCTTACAAGGGATTATCATGACAACGATTGGTGCATTTGAAAGGTTAGGACCGGGGCCGTTTTCTCCAACCAATCGTATTCGGTTTGTGAAGTGGTAAAGAAAATAGATGACTTTCTATAGATAAAAAATAGATCCTCTTTTAAGTGTCTTATATTATAAGATTGGTGTAATTTTTCGTTTTAATTGTTGCTTCTTTGACCTCTAACATCTTTCTAGTTGTGTTTTTTTTAATAAAAGTCGCCATTAAAGAAAATGTGTCTTTTCAGTTTTTCCCATACAAATTAAATAAAAAACGGAGAAAATTAAATATAATTTATGGAAAGCAAAATATTAAAAGTTGAATTATTATTATTATTATTATTATTATTATTATTATTATTATTATTTAATGCCCCTATTCTTTGAAGTTCAACAAAATTATTGTACATTTGTACGTAGAAAACTTTATTTATGCTAATAATGAGGGGATTATGAGTGGCATAGGGGACCAACCTATTACCTAGTTAATGATATATTTAACAATTTAGTTAATTTGTGTTTTTGCTGGCAACAAAGAAATGCATTAAATACCAAAGCAGCAAGAAGGTGGAGAGTACAAAGAGTAACGAAAACAAAATACAAATACAAATCGCCCCAAAGGATTATGTTTCCACAACTCCCAATCTAGTCTGCACCATTTTGATCGATGAACGAGCGGTTAAAAGATCTGGACTTTATTTCTTCTAGAATAACCTAAAGCGGCCATCTTCTATTGCTAAATACCAAATCATTCCTAGCTTTCCATAAACATTAACAAACGGACTAGTCAATAGCAAGTAGAGTCTTTTTCAAATTCTTCTTAATGGCAACAACATTTATGGCATTTAGAACTTGCTCGACCGATTGACACCATGCAAGATTGAAACCAACCCAACCCGATAACCTTTTCAACATTTTCATCGTCAGTGAACAAGTTATAAAAACATGGTCAGCATATTCATCCTCCACTGAACAACTTTTACATAATATGGACTGAATGTTTACCCTTCTCTTTAACAGATTTAATGCCACTAGAACACGATTTAACAATAATTTCCGCATAAAGCAAGTCAATTTCTAGAGAACCCATTTAGTCCGATTAAAACTAGCAAGAACTCAATGTGCACCAAGTGCGTCAGAAGATTGTATCAATTTCCTTAAGGATTAGATAGAAAACAAACAAGACTAGTCTCTGCGCCAACTCTAACCGTCATAAATCAGACACCATGCTCTCTTAAGTCTTCAATTTTCACGTTATCTGAATCCAGGGCCGGCTCCGAAAAGACGAATTTTTTGGGGCCAAAAGGCGAAATTTTTTTTTGGCTTTAAGTAAAAGAAACATATTTTTTGTTTAAACAATTTAATTTTAAGTGAGCTTACTTACTACTTAGTTATGATTTGAGTTGTGTAAAAACTTGTGTATAAAAATAAACATAAAAATGTCTCAACTAAGACTAAACCCGCAACCTCTTGGTTAGATGTCATACCTTTTTGCCTAGACCAAGCTAGTGGTTATGAAATTATGTTGAAACATTGATTATACATAATTTTTTTTTATAAAAATACATAAAAAAAATTCTAAATTTTTTTTCGGGCCTAGCGAGGTTCGGGCCTGTGGCCGTCGACTACCCGGACACACCCCTAGGCCGGCCCTGTCTGATTCCAATAGTCTCTTAATTCTCCAGTTTCATACAAAGTTTATGCAGTTATTATTCTTTTACAATTTGCCCTTCACCGAGCAAGATTTGGAGGATTCAATTTGTAAAGCCTACTAAACAAATTTTTCGTAGGAAACGTTCCTAGCCAAGTCTCTTTCCAGAACTGCGTTTTATTCCTCGACCCGATTACTCTCTTGAGGAGATACCGACCTTTTCAATTTCCTTAACAATTTTTTCAACTTTCACTCAAGTACCCGGATAAGACTTCTTTGCCAACCTTTCTAAGTCATATCCACCTTTAGTCTCAAACTCCATTTAGTAAGTAATGCAAAATTCATAGACCTTAAATCTCCTGCCTCAACCCACTTAAAGATTTTTGTTCCACAACCTTGGACAAAGCCACTTATGTGCAATTAATTATACATGTTTTACATACATAATTAGCACCATTTATATACACTTCTTGATCATTATTGTGGGAAAACATAGCCTAAATCGTTCTTATTTGATAAATACACGTTTTGGACTCTCAAAAATGAAAAGAAGTGAAAAACACGGATACAAGAGGAAGATTTGAAGATTTTGATAATTTGTTGTTGCTACGCACAACCGTGCATAGTCCTTAAGTCAACATAAGTCAAAATCAAAATTCTTCCAAAGTCAAGCATTTGCGTGCCATAACAAGACAAAAGTTAGAAAATGACAAAACCAACAAGACTGTCAAGTTGTTACGACACGTACCAAAAAAAAGAACACGCATGAGCATGCCCATGAAGGCAAGGGCATGCATACCGGCAAGACAAGAAAAAAATGACATGTCTGGAAGACTCTTGTCGAGAAAACGTGGCACACAAGTTACAACAAATACAAGCACGGGTGTGCCACCCTTGGCACAACCATGCCTCTTTATCATCAGCTACCTATAAATAGCTCTATTTCATTCTCGAAATGGGTGTCATTTCACATACCATTTAGGGATTCTTAGTATTCCTGCTCTCCTCTTTGTTGATGCATATTTGTGTCAGAGTTCATTGGTTTATGTTTATAATCGAGTCTGTATTTCAAACACTATATTTGTATGTTTTACTTTATGTTTTGTATGCTGGGGTGAAGTTAGTATTGAGCAAAGTTAGATAGTGGCAGGTCTGTAACAGAGGCAAACTTGACGTGAATAAGTCAAGTCCGTCTCTAGGTTTTTAGGTAATCGTGCCATTCGCCCAGCCGTTCTCGTGTGATTCTCTAGTTGATAATTTATGTGTTAAGGATCAATAAGAGAAATCATTTTGTATTCTTTACCTTTTACATCTCATTTACATCTTACACATACTCGTACTCGAAGACTAAGGGGATTCCGCATTGATCCTTAGAGTTCGTGATAATCCTGTTACAGATCCGTCTCAGGGACACCTACACTCTCTCAGGAGTTCCTCGGGAAAACCCTTGTGTCAACCTAACCCTCCTTTCACCAAAAAGGGTGGAACTCTCTGTCACCACATGAATAAAGATGGCACCATAGTTTTGGCTAATTGATTTTCATCCAAGGGTTGAAGATCATCTTAAAAACACTTTTTTCTTGGTGTACATGTTAGCACATATGTTCATGTGTTGTCATCTCCAAATGGTTGTATAGATCTAGTATCTTCTCATTTCTTGGATATGTTGAACTTTGTTTACTATTGAATCGTTTGTTTTTAGTTCTTCGGTCGGTACTGAAATAGTTTCGTAATTTTATTTCATTTTTGTAATCTTATTTATCAATTTAACATTATTTAACATTATTTGCAACTGAAACTATCCTGTCGCAAAATCAAAAACCGTTTTGCGACCGGACCTTGGCTAGTGGCTGAATTTGAGACCGTTTTATTTTGGTCGCAAATAAGGTGCTAATTCTACAACTGTTTTTTTTCAGTTGCAAAAATTCGGTTGCAACCATGCCTATTTTTCTAGTTGTGTAAGTAAAAGTACAACGATTTGAAGAAATTTATGATTTTGGGCCGGGCAATTAACTTTGATCAGGGCTATTCTAACACTTTGTCTCTATATATCTTCTTGATGTTTAAAATACCAAAAGAGATGGTAAAGAATGCATATATCCGAACAAAAATCCTATGGGGAGGTAACACACGGTAGTAGAAGAATTACAATGTGTTGTATGGGAAAAGGTTATCAAAACAAAGAAAAAAGGTGTTATTAAAATCGGGTTCTTTTTAAGGAACATCAATCTTGTGCTATTATCAAAATGGTGGTTGATAGCACTGACGGAGGTAAACTCTCTTAAGGGTAATTGTCTTTAAAGATGTTCATATAATCAAATTACAAACCTACAACGAAAGGGAAAAAATTCAACCCTAGAATACAATTAAACGTCCTAAAAGTGATCATGACTTAAGCGAGCATGAAACGGATTTTAAGGATATTTTTTTTGAAAAGAGGGGTCTATCAAGGTAACAAGACTCTATTTTCAAGTTTATCATTACAATAATTAGCATGACAGTCGGGATTAATGACACACGGTTTCAAGTTTATCATTACAATTTTTCTTACTTTTTTTTAAACGTCGGCTTTCATTTTTGTGTTTAGGCCACCGCACTCATAAACTTGGAGAGCTCCGTTGCCTCACTCTAGCCAGACTATGTTGTTTTAACCGGGCTTAAGCTGGCTTCAGAGTTTGGCTTGGGCGTTCCCCGAGAAACATACCACGGCTGTCACTTGACAGTCCTTGTGCCACCACGAGAGCATAATTAATCTCTGGTTCAACACACGGTGGGAAGAAAACCCGGTTAGCCTCGGGATTGGCAACCTCGCAAGGCATAGCTCAAATAATTCATTGTCAAAATGCACCCAAAGTAACATAAATGGGATCAGACTTGTGTCTCCATTCAAAAACCAAAGCCTTCCTACCACTAGGCCACAAGATGGGATAAGTTTATCATTACATAACAAGTTTCCAAATTTAATACATATAAAATAATAATTTTAAAATGCTACAAAAAGTTACAATATTATTAAGTATATTAATTAATAAAAATTTATTAATACCAATGGATTGGTGGTTCACCAACAAAGAAAATATTATTGATATCAAGTATAACAGACGATAAAAAAATCACAATTTAAAAAGGAGATCTTGGGGAGTCAAATAGGAGGTCTTGGGTAAGTCCAACAGAGGATAAAAAATATTCGTCGTTTAAAAAGAATTTTTAATATCCAAATTTGGTGTTTTTAAGAGAAAATTCCTAAAATAGGCGAAAAGGGAGAGATGGTCTCAAAATAGGCCAAAAAATACTCAAATTCCGAAAATAAACCTTCGAAAACCATTAGCGTCGAAGCATTTGGATTCCCGCCGATTGTTTTCGTCCAATGCGAAATCGACACGTGTAAAGGTGCTGACGTAATCCGATGTTTTTCAATAGAAATCTGTTTGGACCAATAGTTTTGAAATGAAAATCATCTCCATGAAAACCATCTCAAAAAATCATCGAAATCCATGTTTTTTTAAAATTCATCTGAGCAGATGAATTTTAAGTAAATTTCGTATTCAGAGATGATTTTCAAAAAAACATGCATCACCACCACAACCTTCATCTCCACTTTCCGGCCACCGGCACCACCACTATCTTCTTCATCTTCATCATTTTCATCTTCATGTTTTTCTTCTTCACATAATCTACCAATAACCCCACACATCCTCCTTCTGCCGCCGCCGGAAAACGGTGTCGGCGGCGGCGGCGGAGGGAGGATATGTGGAGTTGTTGGTAGATTGTGTGATGAAGAAGAAGAAGAAGAAGATGGTGGTGGCGGAGGAGGAGGTGATGCTGGTGGTCGGAAAGTGGAGATGAAGATGAAGATAAGATGATGATGATGATGAAGATTGTGGTGGTGATGCATGTTTTTTCTAAATCATCTCCGAAAACGAAATTCACTTGAAATTCATATGCTCAGATGAATTTTAAAAAAACACGGTTTTCGATAGTTTTTGGAGATGGTTTTCATGGAGATGATTTTCATTCCAAAACTATCGGTCCAGACAGATTTCTATTAAAAATCATCGGATGACGTCAGTACCTTTACACGTGTCGATTTCGCATTGGACGGCGAAAACCATCGGCGCGGGAAACCAAATGCGTCGACGCCGATGGTTTTTGAAAGATTATTTTCGAAATTTAACTGTTTTTATATATATATATATATATTTTAAGATTATCTCCTCTCTTTTGGCCTGGTTTAGAAATTTTCCTTTTTTTAAAACCATATCCGTATGTTGCTTTTCTGCCTATTTCAGAAAAAGGGAAGAGTGACCAAAAGTAACGGATTTGGTGGGGTGGAAATGAAAAAAAAAGACAAGCCACTTGGCACAACACAAACCGTCAGATTTATATGTCAATTATTTACCCTAATTCTCTTCTTGTATTTCACATGTTTCAACTTTTAAGACAATTTTTGTCTCCCTATGATCCACAAACATAGCTTTTAATTTTAAGAAAAAACTAACTAACATCTTTCATGTTATAATAAGAATCTCCTCTGACTAGAATTGTATTCTTTGCCAATACCTCAGTATTTTATGCTCTTCTAGTAAAGTCCTATGAACAATGTTGTGTTTCATTGTATTAAAAATAAAATTTACAACATAGCATATCATGAAAATATCGCTAACGATACACAATTAATTATATGATATGATGATGATGATCTATAGGATTATATACAGATAACAAGTAGAGAACAATATAAAATAATATGTTTAAACAAAAATTATTTAAATAGTTTTTACTTTTATCAGTTCGACTTAAAAGTATATTGTTTAGACAAGAAGTAATATACATATAAAGATACTAGCTTTGGAGCCCGTGTAACATAAGGGATGATTAAAATAATTAAGTTACGAATAAAACAATACATAATGTATATGAAAAAAATGTATTACATCTATGTCTGTATCATTATACATAAATTGATTTTATTTACATCACAAAATGATTTTTTCAAAAAAAAAATAAACTTAATTAAAAAAATACTGCACCTGCAAAAATATACCT
Organism: Bidens hawaiensis; assembly: GCF_021521415.1. Lineage (NCBI taxonomy): Eukaryota > Viridiplantae > Streptophyta > Magnoliopsida > Asterales > Asteraceae > Bidens > Bidens hawaiensis. The sequence goes on from NW_027492334.1 coordinate 59,120, forward strand.
AAAAACACTCCATCTATTGAAAATTTATTCTCAGTGTCATATATGTATAATTGAAAGAAATTTGGTTACAAACCAATTTCGGAGAATACTTCTCAGATAATAATATTTTTGAACTACACTATGAAAAAGATTTTGATAAGTTTGAAGGGTTTCTCGACTTTTCCAATTGACAAAAAAAATAACATGTCAACCCGTTCAATTTTGTGAATGTTTTGCTTCACTTGAGCATAATTTTGTTACTTATGTACGACATGTTTCACATAATTAAAAATTCTGATAATTATTCAAAGAAAATTCAATGTTGATATAAATATTTCTAATTTGATAAAAGTTAGAAGCATTGATAGGTTTAGAGGTGGCATGTCGGAAGTGTTTGTTAATTTTTCTTAAATTTTAATAGTTATGGGAAAAATTCTCAATGTGCAAAATCCCGAATCTTTTGGCTATTTCCAACAATGTCCATAAAAATAAATTTGAAACCTAATCACAATTAAAATTCTAACTTTCATATGTTTTACATTTTCAAGTCAAAACTTTGAACGCGTAACAAGTTTGATAATAAATCTATTTGCACTCTTAATTTTTTTAAAATATTTAGATTACCCCTATTTTACCCGTTACAAATTTGAGACAAGTATAGTTAATTTGTATCAAATGATCTATTTACCAACTTTTACCCCGTAACATCAAACTTAAGTTTCACAAAAAACCCTAAACAATCTTTCATAAAAAAACGTAAGAAACTAAATATGATAAACTTTATTATATTTGAAAGTGATTGGTATATACTATATTTACAATTTACACACATATGTATAGTTACTAAATTAAGCGAAAAAATAAATAAATACATTTAAATCATATATTTATAATTTATAAATTTATATGACAATGTACAAAAAACAATAAATAAATTGATTTATTTTTAAATAATGAATCAACTTTTAAGCATATATTTATAGTTTAATGATCAAAAAATTACTTTGCAAATTGAATGCATATTAGAATTTTTTCTATCTTTTTATTTACAATCTTCAACAATAAACATAGTATAATATGTTAATGATAACATTTAAAATTATATTTTTTTCAATATTTAACAAACACAGTTTGTTGTTAATTTTTGGATTTTACCAAGTATGTTGTGAAATATATTCTATCAATGTATAAAAATATAACATGTAAATGTTTTTTTATAAAGGTGTATTAATAATACAAATAGAGTTTAAAGAAAAATGAATAATTTAATCATATTATAAATATAATATAAATGGACCGTAAAAGGAAAGTTAATAAGTATTGATATATGCCATATATTAGTTTTGGAGGGAAAAAAATTGTAAGGATTAACCACAAACGTGTCACAATTATTTTACTTTATTAGAATATGTAGTTGTAGATATAGTATATGATTTAAGTATTTGAGATCAAGATATGACCTGAAATATTTAATTTCATGTTGATGGTATAGGACGTTCGCATTATATCTACTGAAAGAATTACACTAGATGGGATATATATTTTTAAAAACACCCACGATGGTGTTTTTAGACACATACACAATGCTAACAGAGGCCATGGGCGCCACATCAGGGTCGATCTGATGTTAAGTGACAATAAGTGCTTGCTTGAGGCTTGTATCTAGGAGTAACTCAAACCTTTTTAAGGGATTTTCACAAAATAACGAGTTATCGACACGTTTAAGAGTGCATTAGGTTTATACTATCCAATTTTAGTGCCTAGCCTTTATGTTTTGATTCTTGTTGTAGCATATTATCCTACTGCATGTGTGTTTGTACTTTAAAAAAAATATGTGTTAGGCCACCATTGAAAGTACCTAATCATGTCCATATTTATTTTATCTATACTTTATCGTAAGTCCATAACTAGTCTAATTACCCCGTTTATTTTTTTAAGAGATAAAATGTTGCAGTTTGCAGACCACAATATGTAAACCTCTAAAAAAAGTGGTAGACCAAAGGTCTATAATTTAAAGATTGTCTGTTTTATAACTTTTGTACACTTATATAGTTTAGAGTTAATGATTCAATCTACTCAAACAACAATCAAACCTAGGTCTTTTCAATATGAGTTCTCAAATGCTATAACGGTAAAACCTCTATAAATAAATTATGTTAGGACTGAAATATTTTATTAATTTAGCGAGATATTATTATCTCGATAAATTAATTATTTAGTAATTTAAAGAGGTTTTACGTATGGCCTTTAAATTTCCAAGTGCGATGTACACTCACAAATTAATTGAATTTGTCAAGTTCATTGTTTTTGAATAAGTAAAAGGTAAGTTCATGGTACCAAAAAATAAATTACAAAAATAAGTTTCAAGGCACAGTTCTTCTCCATGTACATTAAACATGGTAAGAAATTGATCGCTATGCCCATTACAAGCGGCAACAACTATTCACAACATTTTGTTGCAATACGAGAAGACAATGCCCCAACTTTTAAGTGTAATGGGGAGATTTAAAGATGAACACAATATAGATTTAAAGTTTAACAAAAGAACAAGTGACTATATATTTAGTTTTTACTAGACAATATCAGAATTTGAAATATTTTAGTAATTATTATTTTATAGTTTTGTTGGGACTAATATATATACACTAGGATTTCAAAAAAGTGTTTATCTTATCGATTGAGGCCCAATTTTGCACTGGTCCCAAGTTGGGATTGAACAAACTATTAATTTTATCGAGGTTATTAGTTTATAGAAGTTTTACTGTACATTGATTTCAACTTACAAATACACGAAAACCTAATAACTAATTTCAATCTTGTCATGAGAAAATTTTAGCAAATAAAATATTCGAATGCTATTAATTTCACTAACAGTCAACATAGAAGTTTGGAAGAGATGGCAGGCAGTGGTGGAGAGTAGCAAGGACGAGAGGTAGTGAAGAAGGGTACAATAGGTTTATACCTCGAGTGTAAAATGTTAATGAAAAGTGTTACCCTCCCGGTGCCCGACAAGCTAAAAAAAACCTATACTCGCTAAAAGCTAAACTAAACCCAAATGCTAAACTAAGAGCATTCTCATCTGGATCTCCATCTCCATCTCCATCCTTATAATCACACTACAAAACACTACATTTCTCTTTCCTGTTCAATTAAATAATACTCCATCCGTCCCATTTTAAATGTCACGGGGACCCAAAACACACAAATTAAGAAATGTTTGATCATTTTATTTTATGAGCTGTAAAATGACAACAATATCCTTTAAGTTATTATGACTAAAAACAATTTTTCTTTCTTGTATATGTAATAGTAAGGGCACAATTGGAAATTGAATTTATATGTATGGAAATGACATTTAAATTGGGACAACCAAAAATGGAAAGATGGACATTTAAAATGGGACGGAGGGAGTATTACTTTATACATTTATCATTACAGTTTTCTCTCTGTTCTACTCACAACCAATTCAACAAATATTAAAAAATAAATATGGACAAACAAAGTTTCCCCAAATTTACAAAAAATCAATACCTTTTCACTCTTCACCCTATAATTTACAAACTCTCCTCACATTAATATAGGGAATGGGTTGGGAATGCTCTAAGTTTGATTTTTTTTTGGAACGAGGATGCTAGATTTTTTTTTTGTTTTTTGTTTTTTACTTTTTTATATATTTTTTAATTAATGTTTTGATTTTTTTGAAGAGTTTTTCTCGGAATGGGGACACTAGATAAAATTTTAGTTTTTTTATTTATTTTTATTTTTTTGTTTTTTGTATTTCTTTAATTTTTTTAATTATTTTTTTTGGATTTTTAGGGGGTTATTTTCTCCTACAAATATAATGTGATGTAGGTGATTGGGGGTGCACCATAAAGATGTGGTAAATTGATCAAGGGTTTGGAAGGGAGTTCCTCAGTTTCCCACTTTTTTGGAGTTTCCTTTTAAACCCAACTCTTCTACCTATACTAATAAAGTAAAATAATTGTGGACACATGTTGATTTGTGGTTAATCATCACAATTGTTTTCCCTCCAAAACTACTACATGTCATAGATAAATAATTATTTACTTTCCTTTTACACTAACAGTATTAAATTATTTACTTTTCTTTAAACTCTATTTGTATTATATCTATACATTTTTATTAAAATAAATAGTTACACATTATACTACACTATACGTCGTTAGAATATATTTCACAACATACTTGGTGAAATCCAAAAATCAACAACAAACGGTGTTTGTTAAATATCGAAAAGAATATAATTTCAAATGTTATTATTAACATATTATACTATGTATGTTGTTAAAGATTGTAAAAAAATAAATTCGAATATGCTTTCATTTTCTGAAGCAATTTTTTTAATCTTTAAATTATGAATATATGCTTACAAGTTAATTGTAACACCCCGTAACCGCAGTGGAAACGTAAACGGGATGCAACAGACACATCTGATATCAACAGCATTGCTTATAAAGAAAACACCACTACATTAATTTACATCATGTTATATTGTTCCAAGTTTAGTTCCCGTCTAGGCGTTACACATAAGTTTTACCAACAGTACATTAACATATTTAATACAAAATGATCACTAAGCTTCCACAAAAAGCACGCATCATCAAGCATGTAGCACTTATTCCAGTTTGGGAGTACCTAGAAAGCATGGAAAGAAAACGGGTCAACTACGAATAGTTGGTGAGTTTCACTAATTTAAATAAACATTGACAATTCATTATGATAAATCATATATTAGCGATATAATTATGCTGAGCCCACAAGTGAAACCTCTGACTATCACACACAACCCCGTGGCATACTCCGCCCACAAACCTGCCCCAAACCGCTATGCCTAACATTACATAGCAAAATAAATATAACACCCAATATAGACATGTGCAACTGGCTGGGAAACATCAGCAAATCCATGCCGGACCAGTTGGGTTTGTCAGACCAATAGTACTATACACACTCTACCGGCTTTCAGTTAATCACTCGTGTTGCGGGGCCTTACAATGTTAGTAACTCAGACAATTACCATCTTAGTACATTTCCGTACGATTCCCGTACAATAAAACATATATAAATACACGCAAATCCATGCGTTCAGTATGTACTTAAACATTTTAGTAACAACATGCTTTCCGCCCCGGGAAAATATTTAAAAACAATTCAGGAAAAAGGGGCTCGTGAAACTCACCTTATCGCAACAAGTAGGTATCACAGTACACCAGCTATTAGCCCGGATCTGTAATACGATCCCTAAGTTCGTTACTATACAATCACTATTAATACAACTTTAACCCAGAAACACTTTTCCGGACTCAGATTGTGATTCGTTTAGAGTTTAACAGTCAAAATTACTATTATTTTGTTTTCCCCGTTTTGCGTGCCTAGCACGGTTATCCGTTTTTACGTTTCAAAAATGAGTTTGGTCACACACGACCCGAAAATAGTGGTTGACTGATATTTTATTTTAAGTTGTGAAATTAGAGCTCGGTTTAGGCGCCCCGATTGGCCGCGGAACCCGTTTCCGTCTTTAGCGCACCGGAAACTTTTAAATCGGGTAAAAAATACTCAAATCATCCGAATTATTTTCGGATGATTTATTTTTACTTGTTTAACTTAGTTATATGAAAATAGTCCATTTTTAGGGTTTTTATACACCAGTCAGCTCGCTTATGCGAACTTTACCGGTTTACGCGTTTTAAGCTTTAAAAGTTTGTTTTTATCTTCTTTTTAGCACAAATAATTATCCGTTTAGACTCGGATCTTGAAATTTTGCACAAATCACTTTTTGACAGTGGGAAATTTTATAAAATATTTCCAGAATTAATTTTTATATTTAAAATTTATTTATCTATTTTTAAACACCATTTAAACACTAATTATTTCGTAAATACCAAACGATCTTAGAAAAATCCCAAATTTTTCCTGGATGACCCCTGCCATCCACATAGTCCCCTGTAATTTTTCCAGAACCAAAATCTCATTTTACATGCCATTTTCACTAAAACCGAGCTAGAAAACCCTAGAACTTGTTTAACCGAAAAGTCTACTTAGACTTATCCAACTGACCCCAAATTTTGTGTGTGACTTATACATGTTATAAAAAGCTTATATGAAATTTTCCAGAATTTTTCATGATATTTAACTATTTTTCACCATTTTTGGCCAAAACCGAGCATTAAATTCACCAAATATTCACTCTTTGTCAAAAAATTACCAAAAATTCACAGAACTCATATTTTCATATATCTAACACCTCTGTAAAATTTCATGACCTAACTCTAAACGAGTCACAATCTGTCCAAAACTTAATCATCACACAAAAACCGAACTACCTTGTGTTTCTAGCTTCAAATCGCAAGGATCTCGCTTTCTAGCCTTTGCTATCAACTAGATACAACACCTACAAGCACAATAACACCACACCAAGCAAGTTACACCCACAATCAAGCCATTTCTCTCATGGTTTCGGTTATGATATAAAAACAAAGATTTAACCGTAAAAAATTCGTTTTTGGTTCGTTTAACTCCTTTCTTTGACCAAGATCCCTTGTATAACCCGTATACATCACTTGATCATGCAAGAATCGGTTTCATCTCGGGTTTTCACCCTTTTTCACTTGAAACTTCATTTTCTTGTAATTAAACTCGAGAAAGGAAGATGAACACGTAATTAACTCGGTTTTTACCTCGTTGTTCTTGCTAAAACTTTGGATTTTTGGATCTTAAAGTGGATGGAATTGATGAAGGTTGAGAGATTTGATGAGAAAAAAGAAAATAAGTGTGGGAAATGAGGACCTTGAGTCCGATCGGATGGGTAAAGGGGTGGGGTGGGACCCACCTCTCCATTCTTGGCCATTCATTCAGATTTCCGTAATCTGGATAATGTTTTGGATAATCTGGTTCAGTTCGTTTTTTGGTTAAACGTTTAATTCGGCTTAAAACGAGGCTAAAACGGTCGTTTTTTCGGCTCAAAAATGAAATTTATATAAAACCGATTTAAAAACTTCAAAAACTTAAACCATGACTTTCATTAACTTAAATCATCATATTATTAATAATTACGCATCTTTTTCGGCTTGATCGATCGTCTCTTGCTCGGTTTGGTATTAAAGGTTTCGTTTAACGTACCGACGTACCGTTAAATCGAAAATTCTTTTCTGTGCTTTAATTCACTTATCCCGAAGCTTTAATACTTCGTAAACATCACTAAATATCATATATCCCGTCTATAATGTAATCCTCGATTCGTTCGGCCTTCAATAACCGTTAATCGGTTAATCGTATTTCCAATACGATTAACTGTATAATCGAGTATGATTCGTACTATGAATCATACATACTCGTATAAACGCATCATAATTCACATATTCATTCCTAAATAACACATAAATAGTATATTCCGGTTAGGGTATACCTGATTCTGCCGGAATCGTTACATTAATCCATTTTTTTCAAAATCAATTCATTTATCTATTGATTATTTTTGTGCATTGTCATATAAATTTATAAATTATAAATATATGATTTTGAATCTGTTCATTTATTTTTTGGTTAATTAGTTAACTATATATATATATATATCTGTGTGTGTGTGTGTGTTAAATTGTAAGAATAGTATATACCAATCACTTTCAAATATAATAACGTTTACCATATTTTGTTTATTGGTTTTTTTATATAAGATTGTTTCGAGTTTTTTGTGTAACTTAAATTTGATTGTTACGAGTCAAAAGTTGGCAAATAGGTTGTTTAGTACAAATTAATTACAGTTTGCTCAAAATTTGTTACGAGTAAGAAAGGTAATCTGAATATTTTTTTAAAAGTTTAAGAATGCAAATAGATTTATTGTCAGACTTGTTACGGGTTCAAAGTTTTGACTTGAGTATGTAAAACAAATAAAAGTTAAAATTTTAAATGTGATTGGGTTTCAAAATTATTTTCAATGACATTTTTGGAAATAATCAAAAGATTTGGGATTCGGAAAATTGAGTATTTTCCCACGATTATTAATATTTAAGAAAAAATGACAAACACTTCCGACATGCCATATTCAGGCCTATCAATAATTCTACCTTTTTGAAATATTTGTGTCAGCATTAATTTTTCCTTGAATAGTAATGTTGTATGTGAAGCATGTCATACAAAATTACGCCAAGTGAAACAAAACATTCACAAAACTGAACAGGTTAACGTGTTATTTTCTATGTATATTATCATTATCGCAAAGTCGAGAAACTCCCTCAAACTTATCAAAATCTTGTTCATGATGTAACTCAAAGCTATTATTTTATAAGAAGTATTCTCCGAAATTGGTTTATAACAAAAAATCTTTTAGTTATACATATATGATACTGAGAATGAAATTTCCAATAGATAGAGCGTTCTCGAGTATGTTTTATTAAATTAATTTTATTTTGAAAAAAAATCATTTTGTGATACAAATAAAAACAATTTATGTACACATATTATTGATACAAGCATAAATGTAATACATTTTTCCATATACATTATATATTGCTTTATTTGTATTTATTATTTAGATCACTTCGTGTGTTACATGAGCTCTAAAGCTAGTTATATATATATATGTGTGTGTGTGTGTGTGTAGGGTGGGATTATAATAAGAAGTGGAGTGTGTCTAAGAAGTGTAAGAAGTAATCCGGTGCGTTAGATATGTTGATTTGACGGTGAATATGGAAAGTGTGTTTATTGTGCGGTGTGTTTTATTTTAGTTGTGGTGTTTTTAATTAGATCTAATGGTGTATATATATATATATATATATATATATATGTGTGTGTGTGTGTATCAAACTCATATAACCTTGCTATATAACCTCGCTATATATATATATATATATATATCAAATTCATATATTTACTTTTCATTCTTGTAAATTAATATAATATACATATAACATATGTTTATCAAATCAAATCAATCAAGCCCAGTACATCCCACCGCATAGCACGCTATCGGTAGGTTCAGGGGAGGGTGGGATGTAGGCAAGTCTTTCCTCTATCCGTGAGAATAGAGAGGCTGCTTCCAGAGAGACCCCTGACTCATAAAGCTACATACAGGTAAACAGAGTAAACATACATCCTACAAGCAACGACACTTAGCAATATATAGATAGAAAACTACCAAATAACAAGGAATCCGTAACCTACTAACAATAGGGCATAAGAAGCAAAAAGCAGCATCAAACTAAATATATACATAAACAACAAGGAGCCAGGCTAGCCAACTAGACCCTAAATACAAAACTTAGCTAACTTGGTACCTTCCCCTACAAGTCGCTAACCTTAATCCTGCGTCTCCACGAATCTCTATCCTGGACCATGTCCTCAGAGAGGTGCAACTCTGTCAAGTCATGTCTAATTCTGTCATCCCAAGTCAATTTAGGCCTGCCTCTACTCCTCTTTCCTTCCACATTGAAGGTTTCCACTACTCTAACTGGCGCTGTTGTCGGTCTCCTCTTCACATACCCAAACCATCTCAATCCCCCTTCCTTTATTTTCTCTGATATGCTAACTATTCCTAACCTTTCCTTAAAGACCTCATTTCTAATCCTATCTAATCTAGTGTGTCCGAACATCCACCTCAGCATCCTCATCTCTTCTACCTCCATATTGCGCGCCTGTGTCTTCTTGATGGCCCAACAGTCTGTTCCATACAACATTGCAGGTCTAACTGCGACTCTATAAAATTTCTCCTTTAATTTAGATGGGTACCTCTTGTCTCACAAAACCCCAGTGGCTGCTTTCCACCTACACCAGCCAGCTTGTATGCGGTGGGTTATGTCACTGTCTATCTCTCCATTGCTTTGGACAAACGATCTTAGATATTTAAACTTCATTATATGCGGAACCACCTGGTCCTTAATAGTGATATGGGTGTCATCGCTATCGCTAACACCACTGAAGTCACAACAAAGGTACTCTGTCTTAGAGCGACTAATTCTTAAACTTTTATCCTCTAAAGCTATACGCCACTCATCTAGCCTTTAGTTCAAGCTTTGTTTAGTCTCAGCCACTAACAAAATATCATCTTCCAAAAGGGCATGCACCATGGGACAGGCTCCTGAATTGACTTGGACAGCTCATTCATGACTACCGTGAAAAGAAGCGGGCTTAACGCCGATCCTTGGTGGAGTCCCATCTCCACCGGGATATAATTAGTATCTCCTACCGGCGCACGAACACTAGCTTTAGTTCTGTCATACATATCTTTAATTAAGTCTATATACTTTCCAGGTACCCTTCTACCTTCTAAACTATCCCAAATTAGTCTACGTGGCACACTGTCATATGCTTTTTCTAGGTCGATGAATACCATATGTAGGTCCCTCCTTTTCTCCATATATTTCTCCATTAATCTTCTCAGTATGTGTATCGCTTACGTGGTTGACCTTCCTGGCATGAAATCAAATTGGTTAACCATAACCTGCGTTTCTCTCCTAATTCGAGTCTCAATTACTCTCTCCCATAATTTCATAGTATGACCTAACAACTTAATTCCTCTGTAATTTCCACAACACTGTGCGTCTCCCTTGTTCTTGTATAGGGGCACTGCTACACTACTCCTCCACTAGTCTGGTATTTTTCCATTCTTGAAAATAAGGTTGAATAGATCGAGTAGTGAGCCATTGAACTCCTTCATCCCCTAAACACTTCCAAGCCTCAATCGGTATGTTGTCTAGACCAAACTCCTTAGCCCTTTCCATCTTCCTAGGTGTTATCCTCACCTCTCCCTGTGTAATACCTCTACAGATAGGAGTTACTCCTTTGTTGTCTCTGCGCAACAGGGTTGTCTATTTCTCGTTGGTAGGTCTGTCTGCATTAAAAAGACTGTTAAATTATAGCATATGTTTAGATAGTAATATATATGGGAATGTGATCACATTTTCACTTCAAACATATACTTTTGTTGTCAAATACAATGTCAGTGTAATAGAAAAGTAACAGTGTCTGCTTTAACAAGCAATTACTGATTTTCTTTTTAATTTAAAGAATGAAATTCCATTTTTGTCCCTGTAGTTTGGTCAGTTTTGCATTTCCATAAAAAAAAATTTATGGTCATTTCTGTTCTCATAGTTTCATTTCCTTGCTATTGCAGTACAACTTCACTAACCCCTTTAGTTTTGGTTTGTTGATTGAGGGGGTATTTATGTCTTTATAGGTGTGTTTCAAAAATTATAGCATATTTTTATTAATATATATATATATATATATATATATATATATATATATATAAATAGCTAAAGACATCAATATGCTATAATTACTCTTGTAACAACATAAATAATAGCTAAAGACTAATGATATTGATATTTACTATAACATTTCGAGTTTTATTTCTTATTTTGTAATCTTTACCCGACTCGGTTTAAAGTCAGGTATTTCTTCAATAAAAATCCCGCATTGTTTAGTAATTTTTTTTATTCTATCGATAACAATTATTAGAAATGTGTATATTATACCCCCTAACTAACATTTTAACCCCCACAACTAAAGACCATGGTCTAAACAACAAATATTATCCAACTTTTGGTTTCCCTCCTTCTCCCCTTCACCACCGACGTCATCTCCATCCCCATACCGTATTCAATCCTTAAAACCCGGCCCAAATTAACAGAATTGGTGTTACCAAATCATTCTCAATCCTAAAAGTGTTCCACTGACATCATAATATTGAAAAACAATGACTATTTGATAGTTATTGATTCGCCTTTAAAAACCTTAACAAACCGGCCTAATCGAACCTTGTTACACTATTTAAACTCGTCCTTAAAACAATTAAATCCTACCACACCATCTTCTTAACATCATGACACAAAACCCTAACCTAACTGCATAGTACCTTGGCTGTTCAGACCTGTTTTGATTTTCCGAGTTAAGCCGTGAGCCCTAGTTCTTCGTTCTCCCTTATTCATTATTTACTTCAGCAATTGTTACATGCTTTCTAGTCGTTTGCATATGCTTAATCAATACCATAACTTAATCTTAATCAACAAGAAGTAACTAAAAAAAATCGGATTATAAGGTTTATCTTTGAATTGGGGATTCACTTTTAAAATATGCTTATATATTTTTCAAATCATCACTTTCACAAGTTATAGCACCAGTGTGATATTTGTCATTTTCGGTTTGATTCGCATCGTATTTGTATTGTAAAACCGACCCGTTTTGTTTCCGAATCATTTGATATTAATAAAATAGTGTATTTTAAGTTATAATCATGTTTCATACTTGTCGTTTTCTTTTAAGGCCCTTAATAGTGTTTTAAACGCTTATTCTATGCTCAATACGACCTAAAACAAACTACAAGTAGCAAAGTTGCCAAAAACCAACCAATATTAATTTCATAAATATTTTACCAACAATAAAGCATGTTTTTGTCCAAATTTACTTTAATTATTTTATTTAAATTAAATGTTTTACTTTAATTCAAAAGCAACCTATGACATTTTTGCATGAGATTCTATTGGTGGAGCCTTGTCACACTCTCAAGACTTTCTCTACACCCTTGGCCTATAAATACAAGTGTTTCAAAACCATTTTTAGCTACTCATAACATTCTTAACTCTCTAAATTATGATTTGCAAGGCTTTCTTTCCCTTTATTCTTGATGGTTTGACTTTTAAAGTCAAATATAAGCTATTTCTTGCTTTTAATCCACTTTGGGTAATTAAAACTTATGTTTTCTAGTTTGTTTATGTTATATTGCTTTTTTCCTTTGTTTTCCCTTCTTCAACCATGGTTGATTAATGTGTCTATGCCATCCTAAGGCAAGCCTTTGCGTATTTAGGCTATTTTGGTCCATTTTGACATTTTAACTTGTTTAAGCTTACTGTTTCGTTCAAGTTCTGAGTTTTTATATTAGATATATGGTTTTGGACATGTGGTAACAAGCCTCGGTCTCATATCGAGTCATGGACCAAACCAAAACCGAACTCCCATTTAAGCACTTTATTTAAATGATTAAAACTGAATTGTGTGTAAAATATAAGTTTCTATGCTCTTTTATTTACTTTTCATATTTGTTGTTATGATATGGATTTTTAAAACCAAGCATGGTCACATACCAAGCCTTGAGCCAACCAAACCAAACAAGCTGAACTAAACCGAGCTCACTCGCTTAAACACACTAGTTGTGTTTCGGGCCACGGAACCTCATATTCTTCTTTAAGATTTTGTTGTAAACTGATTTATAAATGTTTTCTCAAAATACTTGGCATGTCAGATCCAACTTGATCTTATATGTAAGGCCCTAGTCCCTGCGCCCTACTTTGGCGTTGGCTTTACTCATAAACACTGTTTTAAATATCATAGTAAATTAAAACTTTTCATGGAATTTAATAAGTCAACAATATATTACATAACATTATAAATATTGTCTTAACATCATTCAAATATAACATCATAACATTCTTTTCAAAATGTCAGTATCTTCAGTCAAATGCCATGTGTCTTCATTCAAGATAGCTGTCTTAGCCTATTCACCTGCGTGCATACTGAAAGTCAGCTACGCTGAGTGAGTTTTAGTTTAACAAGTCATATATTAATCTCACATAGGGATGGCAATGGTTCGGGTATGGTACGGGTTTAGGCAATCCCAAACCCATACCCGCTTAGTAAAACCCATCCCAAACCCGTCCCAAACCCATCGGGTTTTTGTCGGGTATTTACCCGTCGGGTTTCGGGCAAACCCATCGGGTTTCGGGTACCCGTCGGGTATGCCTAACCAAAAACCCATCGGGTATCTATCGGGGTTTAATAAATTATAACTAATTGATTATAACAAATGAACAATGATATGTACCGTAATATCTCTCAAATAATTGCCTAAACAAGTTTCATATAAATTTATGTATGTTGTTTTAATTTTTTTGTGCTGCTGAGGTAATAATAATAATAATAATAATAATAATAATAATAATAATAATAATAATAATAATAATAATAAGTTATGACGGGTATATAATCAGGTAAATGGGTTAATGTTATCGGGTAATCAGGTCGGATAATCAGGTATTTTAGAAATCCCAAACCCGTCCCAAACCCATGAACAATTTCATAACTAAACCCAAACTTGTCCCAAACCCTAATGGGACGGGTTTTACCCGTCCCAATTATGTCGGGTTTCGGGTATTTCCATCGGGTTCGGGTTTCATTGCCATCCCTAATCTCACACGTTTATAATACGTGTTTGTATCCGGAGATACTATTCTTGCCCTTGACCTATACTTACGTTCTAAATTTTTACATGTACATATACCTAGTCTCACACATTCTTACATACAATATAATTATTCATACATTCTTGCACATATATTATAAGGGTCTGCTGCCCTAACTCTTGCACATATATTATAAGGGTCTGCCGCCCTAACTCTTGCACCGATATCATAGAGTCGGCCACTCTACTCTTGCCCAGGTATTATAAGGGCCTGCCATCCCGACTCTTGCATTCTACTCTTACAATTACGTATATGAAAGCAAGGTATGACAAATTCTTACGAACATTCCCTCATTCTTTACTATAGCATTCACACCTACCACAGGTGTAAATACACACACACACACACACACACATATATATATATATATTCTACTACTTTTTCAAGTATGCACACAGCCTCGAAAACATTCAAAAGGAAGGGGCTAGAAACTCACCTGTGTCCTGTTTATGGTTACACCTCTTCTCATTTGGGCATGACTAACTGTGTAGCAATTAACAAGCATCATTTAACTACTCCTAATTACATCTTATTTCAAGGCTAATGAAACCACTAGCTAACGGGGGTCCGGGTGCAGCGCCCCTGGCAGCGGGGCTTTAGGGGCGGCAGCCCGCAACAGGGTTCTACAACCGATTAACCCAAACACTCGTTAAAATCCCGTTTTGGTTTTTATATAACATGGGGTCGCGCGCTATTGCACTAAACCAATCCCTTCATGTTTATTAATAAAGGTTACGTAAAACCAATGGATATAACACCAAGACTCGATTTTGAGTTAACTTACTTTTCAAATCGTTACTTTAAATACTCAAGTCTTTACACTTTTAAACCCCAAAACCTTGTTTACTTATTTTGTTTTGTCATTTTATATTACTTTAAGTTTTCTCAAGACACAATACTAACTCAATGATCTTTCAATCTAGGATTTGCACGTTAACTCTTTGAGCTAATTTTCTCGAAGTTTTTCTCTTAAGCAATTCTTCATCAAGGTCATTTGTTCCAAGTGAGTAAATTTCATCGCTGTTTTCACTATTATACTTTGGGGGTAACATGCATGTTGATAAAAAAATGATTTAAGATATTAGATCCTCAAACCACAAACTCTATGGTGTATGTTGCTTGGAATAATCGCCCGATTGTGTGTTATATGCCTCATATGATTATTTGCTAGTTGTTTATTGCTCTTGTTGGTTGGCCTCATCCTCAATAACTATGATCATACGTCCCTCCTTGTAATTTGGTAGTTTTACCTATTATAAATGTGTCTCATTTATTTATAATTTATATTCCTCAACTGTTGCTATTATTTATGGTTTCATATACGAGTTGTGGATTTTGCCTTATATTATGTATACACAAAAGTTATGGAATTGCTCACCAATATTTGTGTTGAACAAATATATTTTATGAAATGTTACAGGTTTAATAATTGGTTGTTTGAAGATTGGTTTTTATTGGTCCCAAATTAAACCAATCCCTTCATATTTGTAACCTTTATAGAAAAAATTGGTTTTTATTGGTCCCAACTATCGTCTTTTGGTCACTGCCAGTCCCAACTAACGAATTGGCTGTTGGCAACCCCAACTCTTAACTTATTTGTTCCTAACGGTCCGCGACTAACAAAATTCTAACATCGTTAGTTTCAGGTCGCCGTAAAAATGTTTTTGGCCGGAAAACACGATTTTTTTCCCGAAAACTCAACATTTTTTCCCAAACATCATGGTAACTTTGTATCGTACCTTTAGGAACCTTTTTCTAGTAAAAGCCTCAATTATTGAGATTGCTGGAACCTTAGAACCATCGTCGGAATCAGTTGATGGGGCTTAAGTGATGGTGGTTGGTTGCGGTGAGTCAATTGGTGGTGGTGGCGGTGCTCAGGTGGTGTTTTCTGGCAAAAAATATTGACTTTCCCGGCCAAAAACGTTTTCGGGCGACCTGAAACTAACGGCGTTAGGATTCTGTTAGCCGCGGATCTTTAGGAACAAATACATTAAAATTTGGGACCATCAGTGACCAATTCGTTAGTTGGGACCGGCAATAAACAAAAGACAATAGTTGGGACCAATAAAAACCAAATTTCCTTTTATTTTTAAGACCGTGTAGGTTATTAGTTAAATAAACTATTTATTCCTTATAACTTGGTTTATATTGTATGAACAATATGTGTTATATTTGATGTTGAATGAAATGAATGGGTTGATTAAATATTGTCACTTTAATAGTGTCATTGTGCTCTTGAGCAATCCGTCATGGCCCGACATGTTCCGTCACCTTTGGTCGGGGTGTGACAACTAGTGCGTGTTGTTTAAAGTATTAAGAACTGGGCATGCGGGTTCGAGCCCCCTGGACCCGGTTGTTGGTATTTATTTTTATAACTCCTTTTCTTTTATATTATCTTTATTACATATTAGTAACACTTAATGAATATAATTTTAACAAAACAGAACCTTCGAACCCCTTGGACCCGGTTTTGTTAATTTATTTTTGTTTTAACTTATTTGTATCTATTTAATCCTTATATATATACATATATAAATAAAAAGAAATAAAATTTTTACCACTTCAGTGACAATGTGACTTATAATGACAGGTTCCATGTATTAAGCCTCCTCATCCCGCATATGGTAACTCCTCTCGAGTGTGCCATCAATAAGTATATATCTAACTTTCCTTTGCAAATTCAAGACTCTATCTTAAGTCATGACCCAAATATCCTCCACGATGTTATAACTCGTGTCCGTACCCTCACCAAAAACCACGTTAAGGCTGCAACTTTAAAGCGTAAAAGTACCATAAAGCCTACCGACAAAGACATGACCAAACTTTCTAACGAGGTCAAGGTCGAAACCTTATCAAAAACCACTCACACCAACACCAACCACAACAATAAACGCAAACACCAAAGATATGCCCTAAACAACTCAGACCCAATACCAATCCATGATACCTAAGGTCAACCCAACAAAAATCCATACACGGGAACCTATCCTTTGTGTAACACATGCAGGTACCACCACCCTGCTACCACAAAATGTCGAAGGTGCTTCAACTTTGGTAGTTTTTGTCACACCCCGACTTAGGTCCTAGGCGTGTGACCACCAGTTGGTACCTGTTTTGTAAATATATCAGAGTTATGGGTTAATTTTAGTAGAAGACTTTAAGTTTGAATATAATATTAATTTAAATTGAAAATTTACTTGGGAATTAAATACCCAAGTATTCGTTTACAATATATGCGTTTCATATTACAAGGATTTAGTTTATCAAAAACGGAGCCATCTCGTAACGCGTTTCTGTCTTCATATAGACTCCAATTCTTGCTATTTCTACTAATGCTTAATTACTAGCAGTGGGTTGGAAAAATACGTCAGCTATGTACTGGTGAACACGTATGACTCTAAAAATAATTTGAATAACAGTTACAATACAAATATAGTTTTCTTAACAAGCTCAGCGAAAGTCTTTCTACTTCCGGTATATGTACCACTGCCCTACACACACAAAGGTGTTCTCCGAGCCACGTAGCCCTTAATGGAGAACTAGTTATGACCGTTAGCCTGCGGCCACGTAGCCTTTGACTGTTTAGGCTGAACAATTATGTTTGGATCCGGACACATGTGTAATCGGTGTGAGTTGATTTTATTTTCTACTTTGTATTATAACGTTTTAGAGATCACGTAATCTCATGAAAACGTTGACTGACTCGTTAAGACAAACACCCTTTCATCTTATCGAGTATAAATATGTTTTGACTGTTTGTAAAGGTTAACGTATTCACCTGTACCGTCGGTGTGCGTTTGAAACCTTGACTGTGACTGAGAATGATATTAACCTATACAAGAATAGGTTTGTATAAATATTTTGAATGGTGTTTCTTGATTAAGCATTGATTGCTAAGCTTAACCTTGAAATCGTTTATCTTTGTTTGTGAATGAAATACTTTTTATGTGACGTTTGATATAGCATGCTTTGGCTTAATAGGTTATAACACGTTGGTAAGTTTCTCCAGGTAAGTAAACGGGTCCCTTGGTTGATTGGGATTTGTATGAATTACTTTTCCTTAGGCAAGAAACTTACTACTAGTATTATAACCCTTACATTTATTACATGCCCGCCAAAATATAACTTTTGTTAACATTACTTTGCTATGAAGTAACGTTTATGAAAACTCGTTTATGAATGATTATAGAATGTTTATAAAATACTTTCCAGGTTAAAGGCCATAGCCTCGATTGATATCTAAGTTATAATTCAAATAACTTAAACATAACTCCTACCTTAGTATATATACTTGGAATGATAATACTAAGAAACCTTGACGGTAGGATCTTGATCTAATTGCTTATGTGATTGCTATTCGTTTATGACTTCAAAACTTGCACAAACTTCGAGAAAATGGCACGTCGGTTTGTCGCGGCAATTGAGCACGCTTTTCTATGTTAAGTATGTGAAAGAGAAGTTAATTTTGGGATGAAATGGTTCAATCCCGTCACTCCCCCTTTCATAGGCGGATTTGGTACCCATCGCGATATGCAATGGGTTCCTCTTTACCCCGTCGCGTATCGCGACGCCGCAATATGACGCCGTCTTACCAGATGGTGACACGTGGCCTGTCATATCGTGCCACGTGTTGACACGTGGTTGGACACGTGTCCCCATTACTTAGCCTTGTCATCGCTCTACGCGATGGTCCTATGGGGTGAGCCATCGCGTATCGCTACGCCGCCCAAGGACACGTGGCGGGGGTTATGCCACGTGTAGACACGTGGCGAGACACGTGTCTTGTTGTCAGACTGCGTCATCGCGTATGGCCTACGGCCGTCGCGTATCGCGATCGGTCGCAAAGGCAGAAGTTTCAGTTTTGGTCCTCGAGGTTTAAACTTTGGCAATTTTTGTCCTTTATCTTTTGAACTTGGCAACTTTGATCCAAAACTTTCGTGATATTACAAAAATTGTCTGGACGTTTAGCTAAGTGGGCGATCGAATTGGGGGAACACTCAATTGAGTAAAAACCACGACCCGCAATTAAGGGTCAAGTCTTGGCAGATTTCGTCATAGAAGTCCTAAGAAACAAAGAACATGTGTTTGAATGAGGTACAACCTACTACACCGCCTAAGTTGACCCAAGTTTGGTAATTATTCACTGATTACGGTTGGTTAATCCTGAAGGTTGCGAGTTTACGTATGCAATCAAGTTAGACTTCAAAAGCACTAACAATGAAGCTGAGTATGAGGCGTTCCTCGCATGCCTATGGGACACTAAAAAATTGGGAGATTGCATCTGGAAGTCCGGTTGACTCGATGTTTGTTGCTGGTCAAATCAATGGACTTTATGAGGCTAAGAATGAAACAATGGCTTCATATTTGAAACAAGCAACATAACTCATACAAAAGTTCGCCGGGACCTCGAATGGTCGTTGCAAAAATCATGAACGTGGGATACTATTGGCCGGGAATGCACATTGACGCTGTAAAAGAACTGAGGAAATGCAGGTTTTGTAACCTTCACGTGCCTAATATTTTCCGGCCTAGGAACGAGTTAATACCAATAACCTCAGCTTTGCCATTCCAGAAATGGGCCATTGACATTATGGGCCATTCCCTGAAGCACCGGGCATAGTGAAATACTTGATTGTAGCAATTGATTACTTTACCAAGTGGGTGGAAGCCAAATCAGTAGCATCAATTACCACGACATGTATGAAAAAATTCATTTGGGCATCATTTGCCATTTTGCCGGTTTAGTTTCCCACTTACTTTAGTAAGCGATAACGGGACGTAGTTCACCGACCAAGGTATTCAACAGTGGCTAGCGGACCTACAAGTCATACAAGTATTTACTTCTATCGCGCATCCCCAAGACAACGGACATTTTGAGCGGGCCAATCCAAGTATTGAAGATGGAATCAAGTCCAGGCTTGGGGCGAAGCAAACATGCTAGGTTGACGAGCTTCCGCATGTGCTTTGGGCATATAGAACGCACAAAAAAACCAGCAACTCTGAAACTCCTTTCAGCCTCACTTATGGAACAGAAACTATGATTCCTATTGAATTAGAGATCCCATCCGCAAGAAAACTCCTTACAACAGATAATTAGATGGAGTTGCGGATGAACCTAGAGTTGTTGGAGGAAAGAAGAGAGTTGGTAAATATCAGGGAAATCAATTACAAACGCAACTCCAAAAATATTACAATACAAGGGTAAAAATCTATGAGTTCAATGTGGGTGACTACGAGCTCCGCAACAACGTGACTTCGAGCGTAGATACTCTGGGAAATTAGCCTTAACTTGAGAACGCCTATACAAAGTCAGTGAAATCCTAGATAAGGGGGCGTATGCACTAAAGCGGCTGGATGAAATGCCAGTCCCACAGAGTTGGAATGTGGCCCAATTAAAGCGTTGTTATGTATAA
This sequence comes from Bidens hawaiensis, assembly GCF_021521415.1. Lineage (NCBI taxonomy): Eukaryota > Viridiplantae > Streptophyta > Magnoliopsida > Asterales > Asteraceae > Bidens > Bidens hawaiensis. The sequence goes on from NW_027492334.1 coordinate 79,764, forward strand.
TTATTTTGTTTTTCAAAAGGCCTGCGTGTCGAATCTTACTTTGGAATTATTAATGGATAACTCAGTATTTGGCCCAGTCAAACACATTCCATAAAAGCCTATTAATATTTTTGATCCGCGTATCAATCTTTTCCTAGAATAACTTTTATCTTAAGTCTACATCGCCTATGCCCTATCCCTTTAAGAACGCAGCCCGTGTTCTGTTAGTTCTCCTAGACAACGTGTGCTCGCATACACTATACCGAAAACTTAAGAAGATTTTGGTCTAAGCTTGGAAGCTAAAAATTCTAAGTATTCTCGGTCTGCGCATCTAATTAATCGACCCACACGTCACGGATAAAGGCCCGCGTGCTCAATTGCTCGATCTAACAAGTTTTACATCACAAGGTAACCTATCAGTTAAATTTGGATGTATCATGCGATTCAAATAAAACATTTATATTGTTCATAAAATAACAAACAAAATGTTGAAACCCTTAATATATTACTAAAATGAACAATGGTTACATCATGAACAAACGTTGAGGTTATTAATTACAAAAAAAACATGAGGATTACACAATCCTAAGTCTATGGAGTTGGCGGGTCTTCAATCGCATCATGTGCATGATTTTGAACCACATCATCGGTGAGATTCTGAGCCATGAATGAAGAAGGGACTTGAATAGCATGGTCGGATATATCCTAAAGCGCATGAATGTCTTTCGGAGCTACATAAATTCCTCCATAAAAATTTGGATCGATCTCGAAATATTCTCGGAGACGTCGCACACCATCTTCCCTAGTCGAATATTCTTTGATCAAATCCTGGATCAAGAAAGTGAGATCATCGAAATCCTACGGCCTATCAGTATACACCGCGCCATAGTCCTAGCCAAATAGTTCATGATCCCGCGGCATCTGATTCTCCCGTGCAAACTGCTTACCTTCCTCAAAAACCTGTTTGCTAACCAGATTGGGAGGAGGCGTGCAACGTACGTGCCAAGTAGTCCCGAGCTCAGGACCATCTTTGATGTGTTCAATGACTTAAATAAGAGATATGTCATAATCTGGCGGAATCTGGTCATAAAAGAAAAAAGGGGGGGGCGAGAAACTTTTAAAATGAACAAGTAACTTACCAGTGGTAATCATGCGGTCATGAGCCACTGCCGATCCGTGGTTACTTGACCAGCTAACGACCGGGACTCACCAAGCTCCCCTACAAGTCTGACATTATCTTCCGTCAGGCTGGATACAAGTTTCTCCCTCTCAGCGGCCTCCATCTTCAAGCGCTCAGTATCAACAATGTTATGAGCAATCAACTCCCCCAGAGTAATAGATGTCGGAGTTCGCTTGAAGCACCTTCACAAGTTCAGCATCCTTCGAGCGCAATGATTCCAGAGTAGCCTCAAGAAGCATATTCTGCTGCTAGCAAGCAGCGTCCTAAGACATGGTAGCAGTGGCTTGCCTCTCCTTCTCAGCAGCCAAGACCTTCTCAACATCTCTTAACTTCCATTGAGCTGACTTGGCCTCATGCTTATATTTCTCAGCATCTGCTTTGTGTTTCTTTATTACTTCTTCAGCAGATCCCCATTCTTCCCCCATCGCCATCCACTCACGATAAAATTTATTGACCAACGGCTAAGACATTTTCCATGTCGTAAGCATAAGCATTGGTAAGCTTGAAGCGAAGACGGCCCCGCTGGAACGCCCATTCAGCGGGAGGAACACCGCGGCTCAAAAATTCCTTACAAAGGTCATTAACAGAAAACCGGGCGCCCTGCATAATATTCCACCATGGCTGGTGGATAATGGAGTCCTCTTTAGGATTTGAAATCCCATAAAAATCAGAGGAACTCCCCTCGCCCTCATGGTGGATTGGAGAAGAATGGGCGGTTCATTTAGTAGAAATTTGAGAAGAACCTCCCTCACCCTCATGCAAAATAGGAGCAGAATGAAGAGAGTTTTGGTGGATATATTCCTTCTGCAGTGGAGGCTCGAATGAAGACACATGTTCAGCATATGCAGGAGTAAGCATAAACTTCAACTTCTCCCCGGCACGACCGGCGTCCGTGGCATCTTTCGGTGGTGGAGGTAGATCATGAATCACAACGCCTTTCAATGGCGCTTGAGCGGGACCTAAATAATACGTAATACAATCTCAGAAAAGTAATAGATTAGCAGTATATGGGAGAAGCGTTCGAACACTTTACCCATAGAAGGATTCGATGCAACGTTTTAAATGCGCCCGCTAAGGTGGTTTTCTTCACCTTTTTTGGGACATGAGCATGGGTCGGGCTCTTCACCCCTTGATTAGACCTCTTTTCTTTCCCCAAGAATCAAATTCTTGTTGATGTGACTCTTAAATGTCGAAATCAGGATTTGCAGGCATAGATCTTGCGATCTCAGTAGCAGTAGACCGGTGCTTGCGCTTAAGACCTAAATTCGAAAGCGCACGTAAGACATCCGTATAATCATATATATGTGAGAAATTACCGTCTTCATCAGATGATGATTCATCACTGGATGTAAATAACACGGTTACTCCATCTACAGTAAGAGTAGTCAAAGGTCCCAGATTTATGAACTCCTCACATGTTGAGTACATGGCCTCAGACACAATAGGTTCAGCACGGATACAAATAGGAATGTGAAACACATCATGCGTTTGATCCAGTATGGACAAACTTTTTAGATCACGCAGACGATGATCCATCACCTAAAGAACATCATCCACTAGCACGGCCAGCAGAGGACCCTCACCTAAAAACAGGTTAAATTCTTTTATTGTTAAAAGATTTGGTGATGGGCAAGTTTAGAACACTTACTTCCGTCTGGTTTAGGACCCTCAAATGATCCCGCCTAAATCCCTTTCTTACAATCCTATTCAAATTTTAAACATATCAAATCTTCAGATATCTCATATCTGCATCAAATATCACCAAAGCATTCTCTCTTTGTCACACACAGACGCACATGGAACCACCACGCCGTTCACCATTCCATCGCCGGAAGTTGCTCTCTTGAACCACCACAATCAAGAACAAGGTAAACCTGCAAACCCTAATCCACTTTTCGGTGGTTTAATTTCTTTATACGACCGATTTCTGGTCCTTTGTAGTCATTTTCGGGGTTTAATTTCGCTTCCTATGACGTCTATTGAGAACGATTGTAGATAGTTGGCTGCACGCCCGAGACATCTGGTGGTATGTTGATGAAGTTTTCATTGTTGGTCGATTGAAGGAAATGGTAAGAATAGAGGATTTCAAGTTGCTCTTCCTGAGCTTGGAGCCTTGTCCTGTACGTGTTCAAAGTTCAAGATTTAGGGTTTTACTTTTTAACATTTATAAATATTTGAATTTCAAAATGGAAGATGAGACTTATTGCTTTCGCCGTGAAGTCAAATGGCACAACCCTCACACAAGAGTAAGTTAAGCAATTAACAGTTTCAAAGTGGGTTTTTGATAACTGTTTGAATTTGTTTTTTGGTGTAGGTTTGGTTCCCGTTTTACCGGCTTGAATCTTTTGAGCTGAAATAAAGTTGGTGCTACACATAATGAAATTAGTTAAAAACAAAATTTGTGTTTTTGAAGAGAGTTTGATTTCGGTTTTTTGGTTTTCGGGTTCGGTTTTTAAAGTTTCATCATTTGGTTTAAAGTTTTTGGGCTAAATAAAGTTGGGTCTAATTTTTTTTTGTTAGTTAATAATGGATTTATTGTAATACATGTGATTACATTATTTTTAAAATGTTATTCTACATAAAATTTGACTATATACGAAAATCCACAACTTAAGTTTGGTTTTCTGGGGTTCATTATGGAGTTGAGAGGTTATGAATGTTGCAAAGCTGGTGTGGAACTGGAGTATGTCTCCCTATATAAGATTGATGTGTTGAAGTGTGAAAATGTAGCTCTGATTCAGCTCCACTTATTCGTGAACAGAATGGAAATGACCAAGTTATAAGGGTCATTTCTGTCTTTTTACAAGTTATTAAATGTTTGATTATTTTTGACGTGTTATACATTAATTTAAACTGGATTTGAACTTGCTATGTATTATGTTAAACTTATGTTGTATGTGATTAAACCTTTTATGTATTGTGCATTAAGTTGAACTCGTTATGTACTTATTATATATTAAAAATTTATTGTATTAGAAACTACACTAGGGATGTTCAAAACGGTTTGGGACTAGGAACCGGAACCGGTTCCTAACCGGTTCCTATATTCAAAACCCCCTTTTAAACCGGTTCCAGGCTCGAACCGGTTAGGGAACCGAACCGGTTCTCCCACCCTCGGACCCCTACCTATCTAACCGGTTCTTACCGGTTCCTAAACCGCTTCATACACTGTAACCGACCGGTTACAGTGTAAATTTTTTTTTTCGTTTTTCGTTTGCGATTTGGATTCTAAACTACGATTCGTATTTGTATAGTATGAAAAATAAACAAAACAATTAACATAAAATTCATTTTATTTACTTTAAGAAGTTCAAAAAAAAAAGGTTACATGTTTTAAAATCTTCAAAAACAAACTAACAAAACATTAAACTTATAAATATAAAGTTGTGACATATTATTTCTAGAAAAGCCTTCTTGTTCGTCGTAATTATTGAGCGGTGACTTCTTCCTCGGAATTACTTGTAGAAATGCCTTCTTGTTCGTCGTGCACTCGAACATCAAGTGGTGTTTCATCTTCGAGAGTGGTTACGTGTTGAATACGATCGATTGAGTCCAAGTGATCCTTTAAGCAAATGCACATCTCCACCGACTCCGAATTTAGTCTTGTTCTTCTCACCGATATTACCCTGCCACTAAGAGAAAAAGCGGATTCCGAAGCTACCGTAGAAGCTTGGACGGTTAGTAAATCACGAACCATGGTGGCAAGAATCGGAAACTCGGTTTCCTTTACCTTCCACCAAGCCAAAACATCAAAGTGCCATATTCCTCTTCGGATAAACCGGTAGAGTAATCATTTGCACTATACCTTCCTAGTTCGCTTGAAGGGGTGTTACCCCTTTGTTTTTTAGCCGTTACGTTGCGAACGGTGTTCATAAGGCTAATCATGGGATCTCGTACTCTAGTAGCACTTGAACTTGATGAAGACCCCCCCGGCATAGGCATGTGTATGTTTGACCCATATTTATTTAAATAAAAGTCATACATAAATTTAAAATTCAAGTTAAAATAATTTTTTGCCTCTGTTGAAAAGTTTGGGTCAATTTCATGCATATCTAAGGCTGAAAAAATTTCGTCTATCACACATTCAACCCCCGTAACATTTAAAATTGAGTTTAAAGCGGCGGCGCAAGTAAAAACCGGTGGCAATTCAAGAAAGTATTTTTTTTAATTTAAACTTCATTGGTAATATGATGTTTGAAAACATTGGACTTTTATTTTCAAATTCTTTAAGATTGTTAACCATTAAAAATAACTCCGAAAGAACCAAGGGACTTGTCGGATAATACGTTCCCGATAGTTTCGTAGTTGATGTTTTAAAAACTTCAAGAAAAGTCGATAAGTCATTGATAATTTCCCATTTCTCATTTGAAAAGGGGATTGCCAAATCATTCTCGGCAAGACTAGAATGAAACATTTGTAAAGTTTCTCTTTGTTCCAAAGCACTTTGAAACATTGTGCAAGTGGAATTTCATCGATGAGGTACATCCCAATTAGCTCCCAAAGCTTTTCTTCCCGTATCTTTACAAAATTTTCTATAATCCATTTGTCTTTTTTTACTTTTCTTAAAAACTTCATGTAGCATTAGTCTAAAATCGTTTATAACCGATGTAACCTCATCCGAAGCAAGTCCATCTGCACGATTAAATTAATGATATGTGCAACACACCTTGAGTGAAAAAATACACCATTGCAAATCGGCGTATATTTTAATTTTAATTTATCAACCGCCGATGTATTATTCGACGCGTTATCAAATGCCATTGAAAATATTTTATTTTCTAGTTTATAAGTTTTTATAACATAATCTAAAATTTCAAACAAATTATCTCCCGTATGTGGATACTCAAAGAGTTCGAAAGCAATGGTGCGTTTCATCATTTCCCACGATGACGGGTCTACCCAATGAGCGGTGACACAAAGATAAGATTCGGGTAAACCATGTGGAGCCGACCAAACATCACTAGTTAAGTTTATTCCCGTATTTATATTTTCAAAATATGCAATTTGTACCTCTTTGGCCTTCTTCCACAATTTTAAACAATAACGTTTAAGAGTATGACGACTTACGTGAGTGTATTGTGGTTGAAGCGTATCTCGAATCATGGCGGTTAAGCGAGGGTTGTCGAAGTGGCTAAACGGCAAAGCTTCTTGAATCACAAACTTCGCCATACGATCTTGAACTCGATCAATTTGGTATGTAAATATTCCGCCTTCACTATCCATTTGCGTTTGTTGCGAATCGACGTTCTTTTTCAACGCCTTGCAATACGGTTTTTCGATGTGTTTCTTCAAATTTGAATTCGAAAGTGCGTTTAAATAAACCTCACAAAACTTGCACCGAGCCTTCAATGAATGGTCACTCAATTCAACCAAATCTCAATTGCACCAAATCTCTTGATTACGATTATGAGGTACAATACGAACGAAACTTGGTTCGGCGTTGGAACCTTGACCAACCGATGATTGTGAGGCAGCCATAACAACAAATATGAATATAGAAGAAGAGAAAACAAAAGATTAGAGAACTCAAAACGTTGTAATAGCGTTTTTTTGTATTTTTTTGCGTTCGGGTTTGCGTTTTGAGTGTTGTGATGAACCCATGACACCAAATACCTATTTATACTAGTAGTGGGGTGCTTGGGGGAGCCAAAAACGGCTATTTTTGACCCCAACGGTCAAAAAACGGCCAAAAAAACGATTTCCAACGGTTTAATCGATCCAACAGCTAGAACCGGTTCGGTTCCGGTTCCTACCCGCCCCCACTCAGAAACGCAAGAACCGGTCACGGATCATCGGGTTGAATCAGATAGGGTCCGGTTCCTACCAAAAACGGGTAGGAACCGGTTCGGTTCCGGTTCGGGTCCACCGGTTCGGTTCCAGGAACCGGTTTTTTTTTATCAACTCTAAACTACACCAAGTATCGTTACCATATTGGTTTCATGACGAAGCGAACTAGCACAGACTACCATCATGGGTATGAGTATCGTTATTTGTAGGATCTAATAAGGCTATTAGTTTACTAATCGAGCAAGATAGTTAAACATTGGTTTTGAAGAATGTCGTTGGCAACACTACTCAGTGTTGGGAATTTTGTGTAGGAGACACTTAATTCTGTAAATAGTTTGGAGTTTTGCCATGCTAATGGCAAGACTATTAGTGTCGGATGTCAATTTCCGACCCTAACAATGTCGGCTAGACACATAGCGATACATGCATGTTTTGTATAAATAAATTTCATTTTAGGCCATTTTGGTTGTTTGTTTGCTTTGTAATTTCATGTCCGTGTGTGTTTTGCTTGATTAGAGAATATGTAATAGACGTAGCAATGGCATAATATTGTATATATTTGGCTTGTTACCAATAGAAATGATGTTTTCATTGATTGTGTATATGTGTTTTTCATCTATTACGTTGTCTTTCTATAAACCGGTGTTTGATTATATATCTAACCGTTTGGTATTTCAAGCATATGATATTGTTTATTGTCATCTTTAGCACGAGATTCTAATAAAATGTACCTACAATTTGGTATCAATCGAGAGCGGTCCATTTAAAAAAAATGATCAGGGGTGACGGTATTCCTTTTTATGACTTTCGATCGATGTAAAGCATATGCTTTTTATCCTTTACAAATGGGTAGCGGTGTTAGTATGGTCGAGACCGGTATCAATATTTGTCTTTGTCATTCCCAACTGATCGATGTAAAACCCTATTGTCACAATAAGCAGATAAATTTACTAGTTACCAATAAAATAAAATTTATGAACATCATTAGTCACATGTTGATAGAAATACGTGCTGTCCTTCTAGAAAAAAACAAATACATAAAACCAAATATCACCAAATACATTAGAGAAACGTTAATGTTAATTTATTTTATTACAGAAAATGAGAAAAAGAATAGAAACAAAGGTGCTCATTTCTATACAAAAGTTGACTAAATGGTTAAACTTGAAATTCAAGTGGCAGTTTGGAGAACCTTTATGTAATTCACTCACTCCATTCTTTTTCATATTTCTCTCACCCTTACTGTGTGTGTCTGTGTGTGAGAGAGAGACTGAGATGAAATCCCACAAAACAAGCAGCAGCTTCTATCAATTAAAGAATTAAAAGAAGGAACAGCAAGAGAAGCAGAAGCAGAAGCAGCAGCAGCAGAGAGAAAGAAAAGAAGAAAGAAGTTGTTGCTTTAATGGCTATGGCGGCGTGGCAGACCTGTAATATTTAGCTTCTTTAATACTCACGTACAACCACCACACAATTGAATTAATCATCTTCAATTCTCTCATTCTCAAACCACAATTTTAGAATTTAGATATTAATTTCAATTAACCAAAAGATAAAAGTAAATTTTTTACTTTTCTTTAATTATAATAATAATTAAGATATCTAGGAAATAGGGTTAGTTAGGTTATAGTTTTGTTTGGCTATGGATAAGTCACAATTGGGATGTTGTAGGAGTACTTGTCTCTTGCAGAAGCTATGGCTGCCTTCTTCTCATTAGGATCTACAACTAACCATATCCAACAAGACCCTACTGAATCCAGTAGCAGCTGGTTGTTGTACAGTTCCACCAGTACAACAACCAGAGCCACACATCACCACCACCAGCGTCCTATCACCACAAGAGATTTCGAGCTGTGGCAGGAACTGCCACATGCTCATAATTTGCTACCCGGAGGAGTAGCAAATTATTCTATGGGTGGTGGTGGTGGTGATGGACGGTTTATAAATTTCGCAGATGAATCCACCTGGGGATCTGCTAGTTTTGTGGTAACGGGTGGTGGTGGTGGTAGTGGTACTAGTGGTGGTGTGAGTTGTCAAGACTGTGGCAACCAAGCAAAGAAAGATTGTCCTCATATTAGGTGTAGAACTTGTTGCAAGAGCAGAGGGTTTCAGTGTCATACGCACGTGAAAAGCACGTGGGTTCCGGCGGCCAGACGCCGGGAAAGACAGCAGTATAACTTCGCCACAAAACAAGATGACAACCACCGTCATCAGCTTCTTCAAAACACCAAAAGAACAAGATCGGTTGAAGATCCTGAAAACCCTAATTTGGCTAATCCAATTACTGCTGTTGCTTCAGGTACTAGATTCTGTAACCAAGATTCTCTAGATTTATGTCTATATTTTGTCAATTAAATTAATTATTCTTATTCTTTTTATATATTATTGCATTAAAAGATTGTGTATATATTGAAGAAATTAAACCTAATTATTCTTTGTTCTTGTGGATGCATTATATCTTTATCTTTCATTTTCACCAATTTTGGAATCACTCAATTATGTGATCTTACAAGCGGATTCTAAGCAAACACGAATATGAAAATATGTCATCGAGTTCTTTAATCGAATAATAACTCATAACATGTTATCTCGTGACTTTGATTGTTGGAGGGGGGGGGGGGGGAATTGATGAAGATGATTAAGACTTTTACTATATTTTTAGTCCTACCAAACATATTTTTTAATAAGATAAGCTTAAACGTGCATATAATACTCATTTATGACCCTAATTGTTAACGTTAATGAAAAAGTAAATTGAATTGATTAAAATAATTGCTAGACTACGTGTGTTGGTTAATTAGGTTTTCAATTATTTCCGTTATATGGTATATGTTTTAGTATGATACGCAGTATATCTATTATTGTGTTACATGTTTGTTTATTTATGATGATGAACACTACACTAAATTATTTGGAGGATAAAATAAATAAATAAAAACTTAAAATGTTTGATTTCTTGATGATGGTTCGTATTTATAAAATTTTTGTAGTTCCTAAATACAAATCTATATGTTATCTGCATAAAAAAATCATCTAGCTGATTTTTTTATGTTTTTTTTCTTCTGTTTTATTTTTTTTAGATTGTAAACATGTTATATTGTATTTCAGTTATTTTCTTCTGTTTTATTTCTGTAGATTGAAAACATAAATGATTTATATTAATGTACCGTGTCATGTTCTCACAAAAACTGAGTTTTGACCTAAGTCGGACGCTATTGATTAGTGTATTTCATTTGTTGGATTTCAGAGGTCAGAAAAGAAATATATGTATGTTTAAATAACTGCTAGAGTCCTATATAGGTTAGATGTTCGTTCATGTTATTGTAGCATACTATTTGTAGGGCACAAAAATATATGAAATCCAATTTTATCATGTTATACTATACCCTCAAGTGTATAGATTGGTTATAATATAACCATTATTTTCTAGGACAGAAATACAAGAACTTATATATTAATGATTGTTTTTGTGTGTTGTGAAACTAGGGTTAGAAGTCGGTAACTTCCCAGCAGAAGTGACAACACAGGCAGACTTCAGATGTGTAAGGGTTAGCTCGATCGATGAAACCGAAGACCAAATCGCATATCAAGCCGCCGCGAATATTGGCGGGCATGTGTTCAAAGGAATTCTCTATGATCAAGGTCCTGAAAGTCAGTACATGGGCGGAGACACCTCTTCCGGTGGTGACACATCTTTTAGTCATTCGATATATTCGTCACTCGGTGGCAACAACGATTACATGCCCAGTACGCAATTCTTCCATCAAATTCCAAGAGACTAAATAAACACTCGTGATCAATCACATAATAACTTCAATCGACACGCAAACTGGACTCGCTAGTTAGTGTTGTTTTCGGGATATTTATGCAGTTAACTCGAAACTAATCTGATTTTGTTTCCGGTATATATATATATATATATATATATATTTGGATGGAAAGTTTAAATTAAGGATTTAAGGGGTTATGTTAAATATAGGGCATACCTACGAGTAATGGTGGTATATGTAGCCGGCAGCACCTACGAGTTCAGTCCATAATGATTTTTGGTGTTTTCTTTGTGTTTTAATAAAGAAATAATTTAGTTTATGAATAATTTCAATTATTTGTCTGTCTCGTGGTGTGAATTTGTTCCAAAAATCTCTTCTTTTCCTTCATTTTCGCCTTAAAGCTGTCTAATTAACCTCTTATTTTGTTCTTTTATTCTATGTCTTTTGAGCCTTCCAGCCATGCAAGAAAAGTATAACACACAGTCTCTCTCTCTCTCTAAATATATTATTATTATTATATACCTATAGTCTTGTCCAAGGTATTCAGTAAAAGTTGACTTTTTTTTATCTTGCTGGATGCATCGAGCCACAAAAAATTATGCCTAGATCTTCTTTCTTGTGTTTTTAAAGGTTCTACAGTTTTGAATAAGTACACAAAAGAATGAACATGGTCGGGTTAAATGCGATTTTAAATTACCGGTGAATAATACTTGTAGTGTGGACATTATTTGCATTTCTAACATTCTTTTTTTAATCAAACAAACCTTCCTGTTGCAAGAGTATTTGATCTCACCACCTTATATTTGTAAAGGGAATACCATACCAAGAAACAAATAAGTTATGGGCACTTGTGTAACACCCCAGCCCGGTTAGGGCTGACGTGTCACTCGATACGGTAATTACTGACATTAAAAGCATTTTCTTTAAAGTCTTAACCCTAATTGAAAACCGCACAACGGTAAAAAAAAACATTCCAATTAAAAGTACTTGACAAAACGAAAATAAATTAAAGTTGTTTAACTCAAAGAATTTATTTAGTTCCTCGATTTCTTCTAGTCTTTTACTTTTACTCTCTTATCACACATTCCCATGGTTCCCTTGAGTACCTATAACAAATACAAGAAAACACAAAACAAAGAAACACGGCTGAGCCAAAAATTGCCCAGTAACGAAGAAAACAATAGCAATTACAACAAACGATGAAGAACGATACGACAAAACGAAGAATCAAAAAGAAGCAAATACAGTCTGTTAACAATTTGAATTTAACGATAACAATGACACTATACCCTGAACAATCAGTTATGAATCAGTAAAATAACAATAAATATATGAAAATACTCATGTGAGCCAGTAACAATAACAGTAGCAATACAGTATGTACATTAGCTGCAGACTAATGCACCAATAATTAAGTGAGATAGGAATGTGGGTACACACACCTAACCATCTCACTCTAGTAACAATATACCTAGGATCGATCCATACGCCTCTCAGTAATCAGTATATGCTCTCATCGCACAATAAAATAGAGACGCTGTGGACTAATCGCTCCGCCACAGATAGAGCACGTCAAAGGTGCCTCGATTGACGCCCTATGTCCCCATAGGTGGATGTGCTCGGGTATTGAGATCAATGAAACAATATATATTTCAATAAACAATAATAAATAAATAATAACCATATATAACGATCCAATAACTATAATCAATGATCAATAGGAACATGCGATAATGATACTAAAGGATTAATCTACCGCATGCATGTCAACTTCACTTATCAATTTAACAATGATCAATCTAATAATTTGTAACAAATAGAGAAACGAAACTATTTAATAACGGTGACATGATACTATGAAACAACTCAATAATTATAACGCACTTCACAAATTAAGGACCCATATACTATGAGAGCGAAGACACGGTATGCTACAAGTGCAAGACCACGAAGTCCGTACACTATGAGATCGATGAAAACAATATTTATACTATAATTTAAATACCACAGAATCCGTACCTTATAAGCGAATGGCAATAACCGCAAGAAGACTTAAACTTGATTAAATGTTGTGAGATCCTACAATAATTTATTGTAACTTGGATTATTATATATATTGGTTGGGTAACTCGTTGATCAATGACTGACTTGAATCATCAAATACTCTCATATAGCTTACTACAATTTACCCCTTATAAATTGTACTTATTTCTTTATGCACATATTTACATGAATATAGAATTATCCAAAGTGTAAATTAAATATTGTTGTATACGAGATTTATTTGAACAACTTTCTAATAACTCAAAAATCTTAGGATAACTACAACTGTCCAGATTTATACTTATAAATAAATTAACACAACAGCTTATGTTCAAAATGTTAAGAAACATATTTTGTTTAGAAAAATAACTCTGATGGACAAAAACTCCATTTATTTTCTTTGTTTGATTTGTTCTGAAAATAAACATTTTAGCGTAACGGAACCCTCCTAAAAACACAATTTAATTGATTTAGTTTATATTAACCAATTGTTTAAATTAACAGTATCAAAACTTCAAGCAGGAATCGATCTGGTGTTACCTTCGATGGTGGCTACGGTGGCGTCGGCGGTACCGAATCTAGATTACGGTGGCTTTTCTTCAAACAACCAACGAACAACAAGCAGAGCAATCAGAGATGTTGGTTCGAACTAGTGACGGTCGAAGGCTTTTCCGGCGACGATGTTGTAGGTAAACAAGCAGGTTGAACAAGAAGCAATGACGAGACTTTATTTAGTGTGGTTTTATGGAGAATGTGTTGCTAGCATGTACGTTTAATATTATTGACTGATTATTTTAGAGGGGATTCAAAATCCCGTAATTTACGATTTCCATTTTTAAGAAAGAAAAAGGCAACGTTAAATATGAAAAGAATTTTAGAAGGGGGCAAGGATGATAGCTAGATGATCAAAACTCTATTAATTTTTTCCTTTCCCTCATTTGTTTACTTATTAAATTCCTGTCGGTTGCACATGCAATAGAGGTTACCAACTTTCCATATTATGATTTCATTTAGTGGTAAAATATGTTGCCCAATACAAGTTTATATTGTTTATACAAGTAACAACATAACGTATTATGTATATTATTGTGGCTATGAACTAGTAGAACACATTAAATAATACTCATTGTTATTACTATTATTATTATTATTATTGTTGTTGTTGTTCATGTTTAGGTTACGAGACGTTATTTTATCTAAAATCCGACAAGGTAATGTGATATTTATTAAATTTTAGGGTTTTTAAATTTTTCAGATATTACGACTTGCGATCTCTAACTTATTATTATACACTAGTTGGGTGTTTGCATGATGCGGCGGGGTGGACGTGCAATATGGCATCGAACGCATAATCAGTGTTGTTACATTCGTCATCTGATGACAGTGCACACATAACTCAAATGTAGACGTGTAATTCATGCAAAGCCAATACGCATGTAACCAAAGATTGAACACGCGTAACTGGCACCGGCATGCACGTAACAAGTATTAAATTTGCATAACCAACACCTTGCGTGTAATTCAGGCCGATTATTGGTGCATGGCACTGAGTTTTTACCGATGTTGGGTTAATTACGCGTGTTACGTGGCGCTTGACACGCGTTTATCAGTCCTCGTACATATAATCAATGTCATCCGCATAACCGGTGGCGAAAATCAAGTAGCAAAACTGAAATATACTGTAATTTCAAATAAATACTTTTTTTAAACCAACCTGTTTTAACTCGAATCCTATTCTAACCTGAAATCTGTTCTTACCTAAGTACTTTCTACTCGAACCCGTACCGTCACGAACCGAACTAAATTAACCCATTTTTTTGTATCAGTTCGTTCCAACGCTAATTTGTTCTTACACATAACCCGAGCTTGCCAGCTCGATTTGTTTCCGGTCCTAACCGGTAATCACGTAATGTGTTAATTTTTTAAAGTTAAAAAAGTATAGCAATATCGTACTCAAATAAAAGAAAATAGAAATGCTTGTGTTTATGGTGTAATTTTTAAAAAATAATATTAACGTTTGAAAAAGTGATGGCCGTTAAAAAGTCACAGAGGTAGTTGGTTTTGATTAGGGTTAATTGTATAACTATTATATAAATCAACAAAAATTTATTGCATTTAAAGAAACAAACTTTTAACTATTTTTAAAAAAATATAAACTAATATTGTACATGATGTGCCCTAAATACAATATAAACCATAAAATTTTACATAACTTTATGCATTACATGTTATACCTTTTTACATGAAATTTTGTACCTTTTAAAATTTAAGAGATCTCTCACTCATGCATTATATATATTATGCATTTATTTTTTATTAAATGCCAGGTTGATTGATAGTTTTAGTTGTGACCTTCTCCATGTTTTTAACTTAATTTTGACTTTACGTCTGTCGTGTCGGTTTAACGTAACGATTGTGTTATATATTATGTAGGGTGGGTTGATGATTGTGTAGTAAAGTTTGTTGATTCGTCGTATTGTGATCGTTGTGTATGGGATAATAATCTTATGTAGGCCAAGGTTCCTTAATGTATCTTGTGAATATGTAGGTAAAACGTTGTTTAATGTCAAGTACTATAATAGAATGTTTAGAGGTTATCATTATTATGTAGGATAATATACTGTTAAATTATTGTTGGATAGGGATAAAATACAATATTGTGAAGTAATCTTGAGTAGGTTTTACAAGTATTCTCTAATTTGGGTTCAGGTAGCTTTGAGTTGGTTCCGGTATTCTTGTACGGTTAAAAAACACACCCCCTATTATGGAGATTCTCAGTTTGAAATGTAGATCAAGGAATAGCAGGACAAATCACATACTTTGTTATGTGGCTTTATCTCGTTTAGGGCACGATAACAGGTACACTAGATGTGTGTTTAGCTTCCCGGTCCTCGGTCTCGTACTAGGGAAAGGTATCCACTTTCTGGAAGAGCCTGGCTTTCGTGCTTTGATTGTTCTCCGAGATCATTTTTTATGGAATGAGTTGGGAGATAGTATATTAAACTCTTGACGAGGTGTTTCGAAAAAAATGAAGAAAGAATAATTTGTTTTCATGTTTCCTATGCATGTCAAAATTTTGTTATGTGAGCCTTCTTAGCTCAGAGGTTAGAGCATCGCATTGAACTATTTGTGTCAGTGGATTAGTTTGATCCAAAACTTGAGATAATGGGTGTGAATCAGAGGGGAGGGGGGGGGGGGGTGTTATAAGTATCTGTTAATGGAGCTGATTTTACCAAATTGTGAAAAATTGGTGTCCAATTATACTTAAGTGTTGTGTATATGTTTCCTCGAGCCATATTTTTTAAACGAACCAACGCCAACCCAAATTGCAACCCTTATTATTGGATGATCATAAGACTTGCAAAAATTCACAATTTTACTATAATAATTGGATTCTTCGTGAAGGAAGCTATGTACATCAGCTACGATTCACTCGGTTTCTTGAGGGTTAGAGTACCCGCCTTCACATGATTTTCCGATAGCGCACCGGCAAAAGTGATGGCGTCCTTAAGATTCACGGGTTTGCTACTCATAACGGAGTCCCGGATTTGCATCGGTAAACCCCCAATGTATTTATCAATTTCACGTTCGGTTGGGGTAACCAAATAAGGGACAAGAATGCTCAACTTGTGAAAACGGAGTGAATAAGCGGCGTTATCACCACTTTCTTGTTTTAGGTTCCAAAATTCTTCCTCAAGCTTTTGGAGCTCGTGTTTGGGACAGAATTTCTTCATCATAAGCGTCTTGAGATCGGCCCATGGAAGAGCCATAGCCGTATCTGAAACTTTGGAGGTTCATAACACTACCCCACCATGTTAGAGCGGTTTCTCTAAACATGCTTGACGCGAAATTTGTCTTTTTCACGTCGGGGCATTCGCTGTGTCAGAACACACTCTCGGCCGATTCGAACCATTGCAACAAGGTAGTCGCACAATTGGTTCCAAGGAACTTGGACGGGTTGGCACTAGTAAATTGCTTGTACAAGTAAGTTGTGGGTTTGGGTTCAACAGGTGCAACAACGGGTGCAGGTTGGGTAGCTTGGATTTGGGTTATAAGTTCGGGAATCACAGCGGCCATTTGTTTGGTGATGAGAGCGGCCATACGTCGGGTGGAGTTCTTGCGCGGTTGGCGTCTTAGCGGAGGCATGCTAAAATTTATAAAAAAAATGGGATAAGTTTTGGGTAAAAAGAAATGAATATAAGGGTGTGTAAAAAAAATAAGATTTCAATTTTTTTGTGATTGTGCATCCTAGAGTTAGTAAGGAGAAGATGTTAGTGTTAGATAAAATATAAAACTTTGTTTATAAATAATAAAACCAAAAACAAACATAAAAGATTTTGAGATGGTTAAATCTTGAAAATTTGAGATTTATAGAGTCGGAAAATCGTGCATGAACAACCATGACTTGATATTCCAACACTAAAAGTTTATAAAACATCATGTTGGAGTCTAAACATGTGCACAAACCACCACGACTTTTTCATGTTTTTGAATCAAATAGCGATAATAACACAATAAATCGAGATACAACGTCATGTCAAAACACTAATCTACGAACCACCGTAGTTCTATTGTTTTAACACCGAAAATTTGGATGGCAACCAGAACGCTCGCATTCGACTACTTAAAGTATTGGCATATATAACACGACGTGTGGCCTAGAAAACGAGCACTATAACTCAACCATCCTAGGTAAGTAAATCACCTTCGATCCTTGGAATTTTTTTGTCAAATGGTCGTTTTATAATGTTTTGTTTTCTATGATGGCTACAAACCCGATATAAACGCAACCTTTAAGGGATTTGAAACAACGGAATCTAAGTTAATCTTGTAATCCATAAAGCACAATGAAAATCTACTTTTTTTGCGTTATAAGGTAAGGATACATTGGAAATACTATAAAAGTGTGTGTATGTGAACATTTAGGATATTGGTGAATTTTAAACAAGTTTATAAATAAATAACATGCGATATAAACAATCAATCATAGAGTAAACACGTATAAGCACACGTATAGGACCCTAAGCATAACAATACTAGGTCGTTACTTCTAACCACATATCCTATTGTCAAGGATTTGATACCAATCTGTCACACCCCGACCAAAGGGCGGAACATGCCGGGGTGCAACGATTGCTCATAAGCGCATGACACTATTTAAAGCGACAATATTTAACAAACTCATTTCATTTCACAACATCGAAAATGTCACATAACAATATTCATAAGTCAAATACAACAACATATAACAAAATATAGCAAATCAAATTGTCCATTTTTGCTAATATTCTAGAGGTATTTGTGACGTTTTTTTCTCGTAACACCACAATCAACCTAAATGCAAACCTGTAACATTTCATAAAATAAAATTTATCAACACAAAGGTTGGTGAGCAATTCATAGATTTTGAGCAATATGTATATAATAAGAAAAGTCACAATCTTATATACAAAAAAACAAATAAATAGTAATAATTTGGATAATATGAGGTCGCTAATAAGATATATTAGCGGCACCGTCTATAAGAGAATACCAAATAGATTCGGATTTCATGGGGTCGTTAATAAGAATACATTAACGGCACCGTGCTATAAGAGAATACCATATAGTTCACGGATTTATGATTCAACCCTCCAAAAGCGGTAAACACATAAACATATAATCATATAAGCATAGAACACCAAATCGAGCCTTTATTTAAGTAAAGTATACAATAGCGTTTGTGGTTTAAGACTCAAATATAAAGCATTTAATTTGAATAAGTATGAAATGTCACCCCCAACACAAAATATGGAAAACGGGGGATGAATGTACTCACGTTCAAGTAATAAACTTGAAAAGTTGGTAATTTGAAGATTTGCCGGAACGACGAGTTTAACGTATGAAGCCTAAATAAAAGAAAGTCTTGAATTTAGAAAGGTTGTCTTGAAGATATTTAAATAAAATAATTATTGCAAAAAGTAAGCAATTAAAGTTCAAGGTTTAAAATGTAACTATTTAAGAATTTATAATAATAACCCTTTAAAAATGTAAGTTTACTCGAAACCGGGTTAAAGTATCTAACCTCAACATTTACTTAACCTATGTTAAGTAATAAGGTGAGAAAAATTCTAAATGCAAGTTCCTTTGGGACAAAGATATTAAAACGGGTCTTTAACGAGTGTTCGGGTTGTTGGTTCGGGTCTTGATAATTGGTCAAACCCAAAGTCAACTTTCCAAAATGATGAATGTTATGAGATAACTCAATAAAACTTTATAAGACTTAACAAAGTATGTAGATCTATTGTTTTAGAACTAACAACGTACGTTAAGCGAGTGTTCAGTTTTGTCGGCCCAAACTATGTTATGAGATCAAGTTGGATCCAACATTTCCAAGTACTTAAGAAAATAATTAAAATCATTTTGTAAACTATTTTTAAAGAAATATACAAGTCTTGATGGCTAAAACACACTTGTGTGTCTTAAGCGAGTAAAAATCGGATCGGTTCGGTTTCCATCTCACTATACATTCCTTGATGGTCTCCACATGCCCAGATAACCAAGATCTTGTATAAATGAATTTTAGAAACTTAAATCTAACATAAGCATGTTTAAAACAATTATTTAAAACTAGTAACAAGTTCGGTTCACGGTTTGGACTATTTACGGTTAAACCGAGGTTAGTCTCTACAAATCCCCACCATGGAACTTCATAAATATGACAAACAAACTAAAAAGAGCACAAGTTAAACAAGATTAATATGTGCAAACAAGTTATGTGTGTGTGTATATCAAGAGCACGAGATTCTCCATGAAGCCTTGCCTTACGAGGTCCGAAACTTAGCCAACCGGATTTGGAGAAGTAACTACCAAAGGTAACAAGGGGTGTGTATTATATATATGTTGTGCCACCATAAACAAGTATTAATAAGACTACATAAGCTAAATAGAATGAAAGATTAAACTTGGTTTGACATTTGGAAGTCAAATCTTCAAGAACACATAAATAAAACAACCTTGGATCTATGGAGAATTGAGAGTTTTTGGAGATGTAGCAACTGTAAAAATGAAGGAGATGGGTGTGTATATATAGGGTAAGGGTCAAATCTTCTTTGCAAGGTTCTCTTTTATGTTTGCATGAAAATAGATTGGTTAAACAAACAAGCAAAGCACAAAACAACAAACAAAAACGAAATAATGTTGCAGGGGACTCTAGGCGCCGCGCGACGACCTTCCTTGCCCTGGTCGCGCGGCGCGGCGTGCCCAGGGGGGCTGGTCCAGCTCGTCTAGCGTGGTTCGTTTCGCGTCCAGAAGTTCGTTTTTGATGTATTTTGCTCGTTTTAAGTGCGTTTTCGAATCCGTGAAAGGGGTTTTTCAAATTAAACAAATGGGAATGATTTGGTAACATAAAAGTCCAATATTTTATATATCATGAGTTTCGGTTTACAAAACGGGTCGGTTTACAACATAAAACAGTGCATATACGAATACAAACAAGACCCAAAATTGACGAATGTCACAAAAGGAGTCTTGGTGGTGGAATAAGATAGTGCAAGACAAGATTAGGGATAAACAAGGACGTTTTAGGGAGCTTATGAGGTGTACAGACGAGGAGGAGCGAGTCGGATTGAGGGAGATGTACAAAAGGGCCAAGAAATAGGCGAAAAAGGCAGTGTCGGAAGCAAAGAGCATGGCCTAGAAATTAACGTATGAACGTTTGGAAACAAAGGAGGGGGCACGATATGTTTAAGATTGCTAAAACTAGGGAGCGTAGAAGGCAAGATCTAGGCAATGTGAAGTTTATAAAAGGAGAGGATGGGCGTGTATTAATTAAGGAGCAAAAGATCAGGTTGAGATGACAAGCCTACTTCCACAACCTTTTCAACAATGGGAGCATTCACCAACAACAAAATGACAACACAAATGTACAACTACGAAATAATTGCTACTGTTGGCGTATCCCTCAAGAAGAGGTGAGCAATGCACTTAAGAAGATGGGAATGGCTAGGGCAATTGGCCCATACAACATACAATCGAGGTGTGGAAGCCCACTCACGGCTGGCATATAGCTGTTGAGCATGGTGAAGACCCCCACCGTTGAACCATATAAAAAGCAAAACAAAAATCATATATGGAGATGAAGATTGAAAGTGGAAGATGAGTCGGGAACCAAATCTTATGAAAATCTACTATTATAATAAATAAAAATGATAGTTGAACCATATTATACCTAATTGACTGAATATTTTGTCAAGTGGCACCATATCTTTGAAGTTTTAGGTCATAAATATTTATAATTAAATTAAAATAAAGAAATTAAAATCTTCCATATACACAACTAAATGTATTCCTTGATTTTTAAATTCTTTATTCTATGGAAACAAAATTTCATTATCAATTAATAATTAGCAATTTCCTTTGAGTTGCGTATCACTAAATACGTAGACAACTAATAATCTAATATACAGTAGCTATTAGTTACCGTAAAATTTGTTTATTTCCATTAGTGATTTCAGTCAGCAACAACGAAAACCAAATTTCTTTGGTCTGCTTCATTCCTTAGCACTAAACACTTTTGTTTGATAGTGTTTGTACTCACAAACACACCTGAAGAGACTTTAATAGCTCTGCTCTTCTTCAATCAATTTACCTTATATACAGCAAGTCATACATCCAATTATGTATTCTATATTGCGCATCATATATTAGTATTGTATTTTTCACACTTTTAAGCATATGTGAATTACATGTATATCAACTAGGTGTCTTCTGGTTGCCTTTAAAACCATTAAACCGGCCAAACTTACCATCTTGAAATGAAATTCGTCTTTAAATCAGCTGTTTATGTTTATACAATGTTATACATATAGTATATACTTGGGCTGCAGACATCATATTCACGTGGTTTTCTTATAAAATTTACATGTACCTATTGGATGATAACTTTAGCTTCCATAAAAACATGCATGAACTACTTCATTATTCCATAACTAAATAAATATATAAAATAAAATTTAACAAGGCGTTAAACTAGAATATTAAAATGAAGTTGTTTTATAAAAAATGACCGTTCGTCAACGATACAATAAACATAAAGGTGGTACCTCACTAAAAGTTGTGTAAAATCATGACCAACGGTTTGGTTTATGATTTTTATAATTATGGGTCGTATAAACCAAACCGGACTGTAGGAGGTGTTTGGTCAATTTTAATTTTTATCATGTTGTTTACGCTTTAAATTCATCGTTAATGATATTTTGTACTTATTCTACCAGTCATATGATTCCTTTTTATAAATGTATTGTTTTATCCAATGATAAGGCGATGTCTAAAAGATCAAAAGCTTATCTTATAAATTCGGAGAACGATGTTTCTAACAAGAGTTATACAACAAAGTATCATTCGTTTACCTGCTTATAATTAAATTTTAGGGGATACGTATCTATTTTATATTACAACTAACATATAAGATTGTACCTGTTTGTTTTAATGTTCCGGTTAATGAATCTACAGGTCTGTTGTCATATATTTCAAATGGTAGTCCATTGTTATTTAATTTAACTTGAATTTAATTTGAAAAATAAAAATTTAAATTTACTAAACACATTTGTTTTAGTTCCATCTAAATATCTAAATAGTTGTCTTTCTTACAGTCTTTAATACGAACAAAGCCTATTCTGATGTCGCTGAAAAAAGAAAACAATGAAAACTCATCCTTAATATAATAAACAAAAATATAGTTATGTCACTTGACACCTAATTTGACCATCTTTGTGTCACTTGGCACTTCAATGTTCCAAATAAAACTATATCTCATCTCATATTGCTCCAATGAGAAATCAAGAAGAAAACCAACATTTATAAAAAACAAGGTAGTGTATCCGACTTATTATTATCACTAGGAGGTGCATGAGCTATTGTGTACATCTACTTAGTTTTAAAAATATTTAATGTTATCCCGGTTGTTGTTTTCGATTTGAAAGCTGGTTTTTGAACAACCAACCATTTTTTTATTTTTTTTATTTTATTTGTTGGTTAGACAGCCAATATGGTCCAGTTTCTAAACACTGCTTTTATCTCAAATGTGTTAAAATATTAAATAAGTTGAATTTTATTTGTAACAAAAATCAAAAAGAAATATTTGAATATTTAAGAATTTCCAACATGTACATATATTTTTTCATATAGGTTAATATGTAATTTAATATACCGTATAATGCATATTTATATAAACAATTTAACACATTAATTTTTGGTATTTCTTATAATGTCGTCATTTGAATAAATTTATTTATTCTAACCCATGTAACCCGAACCCGGAACCGGACCTGAAATAAAAACCCGTAAACAGTATTTTTAATACCCGAACCCGTACCCGACCCCACCCGACCCGTAGGGTACGGATAGAGTATGCATTTCGTTACTAAAACCTGAACCGGACCCGATTTGTACCCGGTAATACCCGAAAACCCGAACCTGTTCCATACCTGGAACCGGGTTTTTCCAATACCCGAAACTGGGTACCTCAAATACCCTATGTATACCCGAAAAATACCTTAAAATACCCGAAAAATACACCTAAAATGTGCAACATTTTAAAAAATCCAATCTATACCCGGAAAAAAGCCCGAAAAACCCCACAAATAGGGTTTTTTCAATACCCGAAAATAAGGTATCCAAATACCCGGTTTTAGGATACCCGGTTATATACCTGGCCCGAACGCAATGCATAAGGTATAGTTTTTAGAGACAATACCCAGACCCGAACCCAACCCGATTATTACCAATACCCGATTTTTCAAAACCTGGTTTTATATCCGAACCCGGGTATTTGTAAACCCCGTTTTATGCACCTCTACACACGGGTACACCTAGTGGAAGGATAAAACAAAAACCCAGAAAAGACTTTCTTTTATTAGAATTGGGTTGCCCAATACAAATAATCCGATATAACTGGATTGGATGTCGAAAAAGATCAGACACAAAGAAAACGGGAATAAATTTATATTTTTTTGTTTCTTTTTTATTTTGTTAACGATGTTTAATGTTTTCTTTTCATTATAAAATTATCTATTAAATTATACTATTGTATTAAATTTTAAGAAAAATAAATAAAAGGAATGTCGTCGAGACCCAAGTTTGTCTGAATCACAACATGCTTAGGTGGCTAAAACAAGAGGCTTCAACGAGTGTACAGCCAACGTCCAGTAACCACTGCATGACACAATATTACTAGATGAACCCAAGATATAGCTTCACCGACAACATACAGTCTTATTAAAACCCATGCCTATGTTGCAGTGGCTTGCCGAGTGTTTTCCGCCTTTTAGTGGAACCAAACTGATGCCCAAAACGTCCCTGGTTTTTTTATAACCGATTTCATGTAAAGCCCCATCAATCACATGCCTATAATGTTTCTATGAATCTTACCTGTAGTTACCCTTTGTACTCAAAAGTAAGATGTTGCAAATAACCCCCTAATTTCTCTAGAAATCTCATATTTAACATAAAACTTCCATCTACAGTTTGATTAAACCCTGAACTTTCGGGACATTTTATTTGTGACTTTCAAGTTAAAAACAATCAGAAACATCAAGAATAAAGTTAGATCAAGCACCACTTAAGCACAACTGCTAACACGATAACCATTCTTTATACGTCCAATGGCGCACTACGAGAGAGTAAAAGCTAAAGATACTCGACCAAACTAGTTAACCAAATTTCATGGGTATTTCTCATATTACATGTTTCTGCTTCTTTAGAAACTCGAGGCGTGAAGAAAGTTCAGCACATTTTCTTTTCGTGTCTGCAACTTGTTTCTCTAATTCGTCCACCTGATTCAAATTGAAAAATTAAAAAATATGCACTCGAAAGATCAAATTGTCACATTCAAAGGGTTTAGCTAAAAACTTGACTTACAGTAGATTTCAACTCCGTCTCCCTTTGCATATACTGCTCACACCTACAAAATAGTATTAAGGTATAAAAGCTGCCAGCTACACATTAAGAGCATTTGCAAGGGGGGCAAAATAGTAATTTCTACCTCATGAATAGTTGAATGTTCTCATCACATATTTCATCAATAGACCTAGAATCATCAGTAGTACACGCCACTTCTTGATCAAGGCTCACTGTTTGGAAACCGGGAGGAGGCCGAACCATTGCTCTGTCATGAATCTGTTGACCACTTACACCAGGGCTCGGGCTAACCACGCGACCCGGAACGGTATGGTTAAGCGGTTCACCTCGGGTTTGAAGAGGTACAGAATTAGTCTTTTGCAATTTGCGCAGGAAAGTTGGATCGGGTTGGTGACCTATTAAGTGACAGTGTTCTCTCCTGTGTTTGGGAACAAATTAATAAAGAAAAAAACAAACTCAGCACGTGATAGTGTTTAAAATAAACAAACCAGTATTCCATTTGCATCTGTTTTAGCTTCACTTCCAGTCGTGAAAACACGGATGATCTTTCAAAATCCTGCTTATCGTGTGCCGGTTCTATGAAATTTGCTTCTAGAACTCCAACAATTCCATACCCTTTAGAATGTCCTTCACCCGTTACTTTCCAGAATGGCTGAAACAGTTTGACTTATATATTAACCTTAAAACATGCTAGAACAAATCAAAGTCTCGATATTAGAAATGCATACACGAATTAGACGGTTTTTATGGTACACGTTAAATCCAGTAATCCCAAGAGCCGGTGCTTCTTTGATGAATCCAAGAGTCGTCTCCGCAACAGCCTACATCAAATTGACAATTAATAACTGTGTGTTTCTTTTATACTGTTTCACATATATGGTTTTAAAGTTGGGGGTCTCTTTGTAGTACGGTTTGCCTACATCTCACCCTCCCAAGATCCTACTAATAGTGTTGCTATTCATGGGATTTTTACCGGGTATGGTTGTCGTATATATATAATCATATAGATATATGTAGGATTTATTACGTGTTGCACAGAAGAAACTTGTGGCTTGTAGACGATTACTTCCCGAAACTTCAAATCATCTGCTATATTATACTGCTCTACGGGTTTCCCTCTTAAGATGATTTTAAAGTTGTTGAACTTTTGGAGGTATAACATAGAAGCATACGCCTAGAAAAGAAGCACAAAATGTCAATAATGACACCAATTATAACGTTTTAATAGTTTTAAGATTTAAATAGTCACCCTTAATGAATGAAGAAGGCGGTAAGAAATGTGTGCCTGCATATCTACGGCCTTCTTGCTCAGTTTAGACACACGAGCAGCTTCATCTCTCAGTTTTATATCCTATATTATTATCATCAATATAATATTTAGTACTGGTGTAATAATATTAATATCAACAGTATTCAAAAGATAACCTCATCATCTTCATCAAAGTTTAACTCATAGATGCCTTCATCATTGAGCCATAAGTTATATATCAATATCTTTGTTCCGTGTGACCCGATATCTTCAAACTGGAAAAAATAATTAAAAAGATGTAACGAAAGCTTATATACTGTAAGTCATTAAATAAACTCAAACAAACCTGTTGAATTAGGTCATCTTTTGTAGCAAACGGGGACCACTCGAGAATTGTGTTTAAGTTAGTGGACCAATCCTCCTGAGTGCCATATAATATCGGTTGTGACCAATGGTTCGTGATATCAAAATCAATCTGCCAATGGGACAATTACATAAGTAATTTCTAAAAAAATCATGAGTTTAATTTAAATACCTACCATTGGGACAATAACGTCATCCTGTCCGGTTCGGCGAAGAAACGTATAGGATAAAAGACCAACACTCTGAGTTGCCCGTCTACAAAACATTAGTATCAAATAACAAAGAGCATAATTGTCCATTGCAACACAAAGATTCAAACAACACTAAACAGTACCCATTCCTATATGCACTGCTGAAAACAATCACGTCGGCTCCTAATCGCATAGTGCTTGTTTTGAAGCCGTTACCATCTGAATAAAATGCAAAACAAAAATACTTTCAAATGAACTCAAAGTCAAAAACTTTTATACATTAAACAAAAAGCTTCTGGAAGCAAAATGGAGTTACATTGCCCAATTGTATTGTTGGTTTTCTTAGTTGAGTATCCCAAACTCATGCACTTCCGAATACCATCCGGATCCATTCCGCCTCCATCATCTGTAACAGTATTTCAAGTTACCGAACTAACCTTATAAAACCTTATAACTACCACAAAATGCATCAATATTAGTACCAAGAAAAAGTAACGCGGGGGAGTTATCTCTTTTGCTGTAAACTCGGTCCACCTTCACAAAAGTTGCTCCATTGTTAATCTGTTACACATGATCAACAACATTAATCTCATAATACAAACTAAATATCTCAATTATGAATGCAAGAAAATGGAAATGCAACCACTAAAGACTTAATGTGTTTATCACATCAAAGCTACTTATAAATTTCCTGATGTCAACGACTAATAGTTACCTCATCAACCGCATTATCCAAGAGTTCAGCAATCGCTGCAACAAGACACAAGTACATTGTGAGTATTAACTCTGAACAATAACATCAATAATATTAAATCACACCTCCAAAAGCCCATTTGTGTGAAGTTGCATTAGAATGAAGAAACTTCGGGTGCACGCGGGCATGTTCCAATTCACCTGCAGCAAACCAAAACACCATTCAATAACCATGCAAGTCAATTATGCACAATTACAGAAATTTCTATTTTATAACTGTAATCATAATTATAGATTTACTGTAAATTGTTACAATGCAAACCCTAAAATGTATTAACCTTGAGAAGGATTCCATTTTGTTGGACCAATATCAAACGCTCCGGCTTTCCAGAAACTCCGGTTCTCTAATCTCCGGTCATCGACCGGGTTATTCTGAACTTCCGGTCTAGGTGGTCGATCGTCGGCTTCGTCATCGCTGTCTAGAATATTTAAAACGTTTTTGGGCTTCTGGGAAAAATTAGACATTGTAAACGAGTATTTGAACAAAAATTAGAGATGGGTTTTGATTGGGAGTACGAATTGAAGAGATTTAATGGTTGAATTGTGTAATTAGGGTTTTGAACGTCAGTTAAAAATTGAAATTGGGGGGTTTTGTTGTTTTGTTTGAAAGAGAAAGTTTGATGTATGGATGATGTTTTTTAAAGTCCTTGGATTGTATTTGTTGTCGAGCCTAAAAGAAACCTCATTTAATAATGAGCTCGAGCTGTATTTATCGAGTTCGAGCTGACTAGCAAACCTAAACAAGCTTGTTATTTATATATTTTTATAAATATATATATATATTAGTATACATTATAAATATATATATTAATAATTATTAATTGATATATATAATTTTATAAAAAAGTACTAAATAACATATATTATTTTATATATAAAGTTATAATGAAAATAAATACACAAATATAATTATAAATATACAAAAAATAAATAAATAAATATTATACGAGTCGAGCTCGGGCTCAGCTTGCCTCGTTTGCACCCCTAATCACTAGTCCTTTCACTTTAAGGTCAAGTGTAGTGAGCGAATTGTTTGGCGAAATGGAGCGTACTGAGGCGCGAGCACCGCCCCCATGCGATTTTTGGGGCGAACCGTGAGGGGGCGACAACTATTTGTCGCCTGTTGTGTGTTTCTGTTAAATATTAGGGGTGTAAACGAGTCGGCTCGGCTCGTTTAACTTACACAGAGCTCGAACTCGAGCTCGACTCGTTTCGAGCTCTATTTTCAAAGCTCGAGCTCGACTCGTGAATGGATTTTGAAGCTCGAGCTCGGCTCGGGCTCGGCTCGTTTACTATTTATCAAATATTTTTTTATATAATTATAATTATTTTATATATTTTTTGTCTATTGTAATTTTATGTATAAAAGAATATATATTATTTAGTTATTTTTATTTATTTTTTTCATAACGTTATATTTATTAATTAATAATTATTAAATATATATTTTAAAAAAATTATATAAATGGCAGGCTCGTTTAGGCTCGCGAGCCGGCTCGAGCTCGATAAGTAAAGCTCGGGCTCGGGCTTGTTTATTAAACGAGCTTATTTTTAGGCTCGAGCTCGGCTCGATCGAGCTTTTTAACGAGCCGATCTCGAGTAGCTCGCGAGCAGCTCGGCTTATTTGCACCCCTATTAAATATTATTATAAAAGGGGCCACAACAACATTACACCCCAAAATTAAAAACCCACCATTTGCTGACTGGGAATCACATGGCACAAAATGCCCCATTTTGTAGCCCCTCCACTACACATGGTCTAAGAATGATGATTAAAGGTTAAGACCCACGAGGCGTCTCCTAGGTGAGAGCTCGGGTTTACAAGATCAATGCCACAATTAGCCCAAGGGTTCACGGGACGAAGATTAACGGGTTCGCAAACCCGTTTCAATATGGGGGGAAAGTTAGCGTGGGTAAAGGGTTGGAATGCAAGGGGTTCAAGTTATGGGTGTTTCATCTTTTTCATTATTTAAAACCTTAAAATCCAAGTGCGATCAAGATGACGTCGTTGACACAATAAAACAGTAGGCCTTTAGTAATGAAGGTGGGTCTTAACATGGCTTTTGGGTAATGTTTTTTCCCACAATTGTGACAAAACTACCAACGATGATTTTCGATAGATATAGTGACAACTACCATGACAATATAACCGATGGATCAATGACTGGTAGATCATTACATGCCTTATCGAAAGAATTCTTATGCATAATTGAATTTTCTAGTTTTCAATGAGATCCATTGGTGATGCTCTTTTTTTTTTCTAATAGTGTGACTTCTTTTATCAGGGCATGACAGAGCATAGATATTGATCACATCACAGACATTCAAATAATGGATAATAAGTTGTGTCAACATATTTAACGTTAATAAATTTACTTTTTGACATGTAGAAGCATATATATTTTTTATAAGTAAACACTAAATGTTATCAGATGATATAATAGTTATAACATGTTGGTTTAATCAAGAAGTTATTGGAGTAAAATTTTTATTTTAGGAAAACTCACAACAATAACCATTTGGCAAGAACACTTTGTAAAATGAATACATCTCATTCAAATTTATGTTGAGAAATTGGTTTGCACGAAACTGAATAACATATTTGAATAATGTTTAATGAAAAATAAATAAAAAAAATTTATAAATACTCGATTGAAAACTACTTTTCGTTTACTAGGTTTTAATCAATTACAATGCCATGTTGCCAATTATTCTCATTCAAATTATTGAATTAAAAATTTGTTCGGACAAAAATATTAAAATACTTTTTCTGAAGTTTTGGCAATGGGGCAAAGGCGTGAGCGTGCTCCATATGTTGAAGGGATAGATCATGCTTTTTAGTGCTATCTTTTCTTCTTCTTTCTTTATTTTTTCTCTTCTAAGTGCTATTTTTATCGAACTAACATGATAACCTTTTCACTTACAACTTAAAATTTTGAGTCAAGATATTCTCTCTTCATAAAAGGGGGAGAGAGAATAAACATATAAACGCATGTCATTACTTTCAGTTAACATCATTTACATTTAAAACACATGCTAGACGTCCTTTACGTTTCCTTTTTATTTCAATTTTCATCCACATGCGTACCTAGCTTAGAGGCATTGGGTGCCACCGTACTTCATGATATATTTACCTTTTATGTATATAATCACAAGTGACCGATAAACTTTTTTCTAACGATCTATAAAGTTTTGAAACCGACCACATGATATATTGACACTTACAATAAAAAAATATTTTAAAACTTTAAACTTATATAAATATAATGAGTTTAAAACTTCAAAAGAAAAAAAAATGGATCTTAAAAAACCATGCAGAAATATGAATTTAGAAAATTTATTTTTAAAAGCGTAACGAAATTATTTCTTAAAGTGACAGTTGTGCTAGAAATTTTTATTTTATCTTTTTAATTACATAGCGATATACAATAGACCTTAGAAATTTCCAGTCCATTGAAAAAAAAATGTGGGCCCACTACTGTTCTTGACATAATTCTTTAAAAATATTTAATGAACAAATATAAACAATCAAACATTAACGAAAAACTGATGTAAACTAACTTATTATCAAACGTTCACGAACACCAATAAATGAACATAACCTTTGTTTGTGTTCTTTCATTTTGTTATTCAAACCAAACTTCCTGTTAACATTCATTCATTTATTAAACGAACAAATAAACAAATTTTCCGTCAAACAGTTCACAAACAATTCACCGATAACCATATCCACTTTATGAATCATCTACGTTTACTTGCGCGTGATACTGAAAAATGAAATAATAATCGTAAATCTTATTACATACAATCCAATCCATGTGTAATAAACAAGAGGAACCCACCATACCTCCGGTAACCGAAGCCACCGTATCTCCGCCACTCGCCGCCGCCGCTATGACCGCTTCCTCCGTTTCCTCTCGAAAGGTCCCATCTTTCTCACTTTATCCATCTATATATACAAACACGCGTGTATATACATGTATCAGTAATTAATTATATATAATTCATTCATATGTGTTGATTAATTATATGAATTTTGATTACTAATTAGGTTTTAAGCAAAATCGCCACCAATAGACTTCAGAAGGAGCTGACGGAGTGGCAGATCAATCCTCCATCTGGATTCACACACAAAGTCACCGACAATCTTCAACGGTTAATTATTCTTTTAATCCATTTATTTTATAAATTAAATCAATCTTGGGCTTATTTCGTTCTTTCATTTCCAATTGCACTGTCAGATCAAAGGGAAATCCTTATTCCAATTAAGGGTTTCTTAATTGCATCAAATTGTTATTTGTTTGTGAATCATGAATTTATTTATTTTTTTTGTAAAGGTGGGTGATTGAAGTGAATGGAGCTCAGGGGACTATTTATGCTAATGAAAAATACCAGCTTCAGGTTGATTTCCCGGAGAATTATCCGATGGAAGCGCCTCAGGTGAAATGATAGTGATTTGAGTCAGGTCAAAATGCGTTTTGGGTAATTGTTTACAAGGTGTTTGATGAAATGTCACAGGTGATATTTTTGCATCCGGCTCCACTTCACCCTCATATCTATAGCAATGGCCATATTTGTTTAGGTAGGTACTACATCGTAACGATTTGATGCGTCTTGGTATGTATAATTGCAACTTTTCGTGTTCTTTAAGTTTGTTTTATTCACGCTGTAATTAATATGCTTTGTAATCAATACGCTTTGGATTTTATAAGCCTCTCTTTCCTATTATGTTAGGGTGTATATATTATTTGATTATATGAATTATGGTGATTTAATAGGGTTTTTTTCTTTTGTAGATATTTTATATGACTCGTGGTCACCAGCCATGACTGTTGGTTCCATCTGCATCAGCATTCTCTCTATGCTATCAAGTTCCACAGTGAAGGTTGTATTCTATCTCGGGCTTTAACAAGTCTAGTATCTTAATTCTTAAGCCAGACTCTCATAATTAAAATCAGTTTCATGAATCATTTCTAAAGTCTAAACATCCTTGTGAAGCTAAATAGTACACTACTACCTCTGTCTGATGAAACTTTTGACATAAACGTTGCTTGAAGAGCGTATCACTAATAGTCAAATGTCTTAAATACCCTTTGATTTTGATAAAATGTTGAAATTCTTGGTACCCGAATAAACCAGTTCATTTTTTTTTTTGTAAAATCACTAAGTTTTGGCTTTAAAAGTTGTCAAAAATGAAACTGTTTTCTTTCTTATGTACCATTGCAGGAACGACCAGAAGATAACGATCGCTATGTCAAGAACTGTAGAAATGGTAGATCTCCAAAGGAGACTAGATGGTGGTTCCATGACGATAAAGTTTGATGAAATTAAGAATGAATGAGGTGCTGCTTCGTGTCATATTTCTGTAAATGAAGAGCAAATTTTCTTGTTTGTTTGCTCAAAAAGTAAGAATTTATTGTGACTTATGTTTCTGAAGCAAATTTGATATATTTAACTCTTTTCGTACAATCTTTAATTTCATATAACAATATACCATGATCACCAAATCTTTACATTCTTGAAATAGATAAACTTTACACACACACATTTAAAGCTTTGACTTTTCAGTTGTTGACCCTCCTGCAAATCTTTCTGATCTCTCCATGATTACCGGTCAATGGAGTTATATATCCCATCTTGATCATAGACTTTGCAAACTGCTTAAAAAACTCATCTTCATTCTTGGCATAAAGTTTTACCAAATCATAAGTTTCTTGGTTTTGTGTATAGAGGATTTCATCTGAGCTTAACAGGCCCTTTAAGGCCAGTAAGTTCTTGTAGTATCCATTATCGAACTTTGTTGGCGAACCAGGGTCCAATGGAAACAGGTTTTGGTCACCACCTGTTCTTGGGCAGTTCGCACGCAATTGGGCAGCATATGATCTTTCTAGTTTAAAGTCAGGCTGCCCGTTACCTGTGTTGTTGTATAGCCTTTGCCTGAAGCTCGTGCACCTAGCGTTTCCAATCGTGTGACTTCCTGTAAAACAAACACAAACGTAAGTGTAGGGGTATGGTACTAAACCCGGCTTACGACCTTAATTTATTATGTCTGGCTTATTTTATTATATGGACTAATACAATATTATTGGGCTGAGGGGGTTTTGTGGAGGTAACCCTAACTGGGCTAGGCCCATTAGGGTACCATGATGGTGGCCATGAGGCTCCCTATATAAGGAGGTCTCCACCTCCTTATTAAGGGTTGGTTGTTCTCAATAAGAGCCACCACCATAACCATTTTTGTGTCTGTAAACAAGAGATCATTGAGATTTCTTAGCAGTCACCTCCACACCCCCAAAAACCATTGCAGATCTTAAGCTACCGGAGAAGAAGATCGAGTCGTGGTTCGTTCATCTCGAAGACCGGGGAACATCGTCATGGATCAGGTCAGATTCATTTCATGTTTCTACATTGGCGCCATCCGTGGGACCGGCAACGAACCACGTCTTGTTTTTTGTCTCGGTCCTCCGATCTGTTCATCAAATACTCTAGGTTCTACGATTTCTTCTTTCAGATATGTTCTATGGAAGTCCAAAAATCCGTAGATCTGAAAATATTTCTAGATCCTGAAATATACAAGAAGAAATACCACCAAACTTTGGGGAAAACCCTTAGATCTGTGTGTTTTATAAGTGAAATATACCAGATCTAGTTATGATTTTTTCAGATCTGGGTTCGTTTGAGCAATAGTCACCTTTCATATTCATAGATCTATAAATCCTTTCAGATCTGTTGGTTTTTACATAAAACCTACCTGATGTGGATATTCAGATCTGTTCCACGCGCGCTCAACCCTTCGCCATGCATGCGCGCTCAACTCCCGCCATGCATGCGCGCTCAACTCCGCCATGCATGCGCGCTCAACTCCCGCCATGCATGCGCGCTCAACCTCGCCATGCATGCGCGCTCAACTCCCCGCCATGCATGCGCGCTCAACTCCGCCATGCATGCGCGCTCAACCTCGCCATGCATGCGCGCTCAACCCCGCCAAGCATGCGCGCTCAACTCCCCGCCATGCATGCGCGCTCAACTCCCCGCCATGCATGCGCGCTCAACCCCGCCATGCATGCGCGCTCAACCCCGCCATGCATGCGCGCTCAACGCCGCCATGCATGCGCGCTCAACTCCCCGCCATGCATGCGCGCTCCACTCCCCGCCATGCATGCGCGCTCGACTCCCCGCCATGCATGCGCGCTCAACCCTCCGCCATGCATGCGCGCTCAACCCTTCACCATACATGCACCGAAAGCTCTCGCATAACGTGTGTTAGCCTAATAATATCCCAAGCGGCCACGCACCAAACATAAAGGTCGGGAGCCTAATAATATCCCAAACGGCCACGCGCCAAACATAAAGGTCGGGAGCCTAATAATATCCCAAACGGCCATGCGCCAAACATAAAGGTCGGGAGCCTAATAATATCCCAAACGGCCACGCGCCAAACATAAAGGTCGGGAGCCTAATAATATCCCAAACGGCCACGCGCCAAACATAAAGGTCGGGAGCCTAATAATATCCCACATGGCCACGCGCCAAACATAAAGGTTGGGAGCCTAATAATATCCCAAACGGCCACGCGCCAACGTAGGTTGGGCACACCTCATAATTTGCCCGAGGATGGGAACCTTGTAATACATCCACTTTTAGTTGATATGTTTTTGCAGGTTCGGCTACGAGTCGCACAAGCACATATGACATTATTATTATTATCTGGCCGTTTGTGCCTCCATTATTATTTTGAAGACAAGCCGGGATACTCATCCTGCGTAGAAGAGGCCCACAGTCATTATCATCATATTATAGCTCATAAGCCGCAACTCGCGCATGCTTCGTTATTTTATAGCTCGTAAGTCGCCTCGCGCGCAAGCTTCATTATTTTTATAGCTCGTAAGCTGCCTCGCGCGCAAGTTGCATTACATTATTATTGAGATGCGCACTCTATCTTTTATCAGGCCCCGCGCCACTACTGTTATGATGCGTGCTATATCTTATTCATGCCAGTGCACCATTATTATCATAAGGATCACAACATGTCACCATCATGGAGGAAACCTCTCAAAACTCAAAGATAATAAAGACAAGGCCGAAGAAAGAGGAAAAAACCGCCTCATATCCTAACACACCTTATGAAGTCCAGCGCTCCACCTAAACGCTTGCACGCCTAGGAACAACACTGGACTTGGGGGGCTTGTAGGGGTATGGTACTAAACCTGGCTTACGACCTTAATTTATTATGTCTGGCTTATTTTATTATATGGACTAATACAATATTATTGGCTGAGGGGGTTTTGTGGAGGTAACCCTAACTGGGCTAGGCCCATTAGGGTACCATGATGGTGGCCATGAGGCTCCCTATATAAGGAGGTCTCCACCTCCTTATTAAGGGTTGGTTGTTCTCAATAAGAGCCACCACCATAACCATTTTTGTGTCAGTAAACAAGAGATCATTGAGATTTCTTAGCAGTCACCTCCACACCCCCAAAAACCATTGCAGATCTTAAGCTACCGGAGAAGAAGATCGAGTCGTGGTTCGTTCATCTCGAAGACCGGGGAACATCGTCATAGATCAGGTCAGATTCATTTCATGTTTCTACATTGGCGCCATCCGTGGGACCGGCAACGAACCACGTCTTGTTTTTCGTCTCGGTCCTCCGATCTGTTCATCAAATACTCTAGGTTCTACGATTTCTTCTTTCAGATATGTTCTATGGAAGTCCAAAAATCCGTAGATCTGAAAATATTTCTAGATCCTGAAATATACAAGAAGAAATACCACCAAACTTTGGGGAAAACCCTTAGATCTGTGTGTTTTATAAGTGAAATATACCAGATCTAGTTATGATTTTTTCAGATCTGGGTTCGTTTGAGCAATAGTCACCTTTCATATTCATAGATCTATAAATCCTTTCAGATCTGTTGGTTTATACATAAAACCTACCTGATGTGGATATTCAGATCTGTTCCACGCGCGCTCAACCCTTCGCCATGCATGCGCGCTCAACTCCCGCAATGCATGCGCGCTCAACTCCGCCATGCATGCGCGCTTAACTCCCCGCCATGCATGCGCGCTCAACTCCCGCCATGCATGCGCGCTCAACACTCCGCCATGCATGCGCGCTCAACCTCGCCATGCATGCGCGCTCAACTCCCCTCCATGCATGCGCGCTCAACTCCGCCATGCATGCGCGCTCAACCTCGACATGCATGCGCGCTCAACCCCGCCATGCATGCGCGCTCAACTCCCCGCCATGCATGCGCGCTCAACTCCCCGCCATGCATGCGCGCTCAACCCCGCCATGCATGCGCGCTCAACCCCGCCATGCATGCGCGCTCAACCCCGCCATGCATGCGCGCTCAACTCCCCGCCTTGCATGCGCGCTCAACCCCGCCATGCATGCGCGCTCAACTCCCCGCCATGCATGCGCGCTCAACCCCGCCATGCATGCGCGCTCAACTCCCCGCCATGCATGCGCGCTCAACTCCGCCCTGCATGCGCGCTCAACTCCGCCATGCATGCGAGCTCAACTCCCCGCCATGCATGCGCGCTCAACTCCCCGCCATGCATGCGCGCTCCACTCCCCGCCATGCATGCGCGCTCGACCCCGCCATGCATGCGCGCTCGACCCCCCGCCATGCATGCGCGCTCGACCCTGCCATGCATGCGCGCTCAACCCTCCGCCATGCATGCGCGCTCAACCCTTCACCATACATGCACCGAAAGCTCTCGCATAACGTGTGTTAGCCTAATAATATCCCAAGCGGCCACGCGCCAAACATAAAGGTCGGGAGCCTAATAATATCCCAAACGGCCACGCGCCAAACATAAAGGTCGGGAGCCTAATAATATCCCAAACGGCCACGCGCCAAACATAAAGGTCGGGAGCCTAATAATATCCCAAACGGCCACGCGCCAAACATTAAGGTCGGGAGCCTAATAATATCCCAAACGGCCACGCGCCAAACATAAAGGTCGGGAGCCTAATAATATCCCAAACGGCCACGCGCCAAACATAAAGGTCGGGAGCCTAATAATATTCCACATGGCCACGCGCCAAACATAAAGGTCGGGAGCCTAATAATATCCCAAACGGCCACGCGCCAACGTAGGTTGGGCACACCTCATAATTTGCCCGAGGATGGGAACCTTGTAATACATCCACTTTTAGTTGATATGTTTTTGCAGGTTCGGCTACGAGTCGCACAAGCACATATGACATTATTATTATTATCTGGCCGTTTGTGCCTCCATTATTATTTTGAAGACAAGCCGGGATACTCATCCTGCGTAGAAGAGGCCCTTGTGGGCCAGTCATTATCATCATATTATAGCTCATAAGCCGCAACTCGCGCATGCTTCGTTATTTTATAGCTCGTAAGTCGCCTCGCGCGCAAGCTTCATTATTTTTATAGCTCGTAAGCTGCCTCGCGCGCAAGTTGCATTACATTATTATTGAGATGCGCACTCTATCTTTTATCAGGCCCCGCGCCACTACTGTTATGATGCGTGCTATATCTTATTCATGCCAGTGCACCATTATTATCATAAGGATCACAACATGTCACCATCATGGAGGAAACCTCTCAAAACTCAAAGACAATAAAGACAAGGCCGAAGAAAGAGGAAAAAACCGCCTCATATCCTAACACACCTTATGAAGTCCAGCGCTCCACCTAAACGCTTGCACGCCTAGGAACAACACTGGACTTGGGGGGCTTGTAGGGGTATGGTACTAAACCCGGCTTACGACCTTAATTTATTATGTCTGGCTTATTTTATTATATGGACTAATACAATATTATTGGGCTGAGGGGGTTTTGTGGAGGTAACCCTAACTGGGCTAGGCCCATTAGGGTACCATGATGGTGGCCATGAGGCTCCCTATATAAGGAGGTCTCCACCTCCTTATTAAGGGTTGGTTGTTCTCAATAAGAGCCATCACCATAACCATTTTTGTGTCTGTAAACAAGAGATCCTTAAGATTTCTTAGCAGTCACCTCCACACCCCCAAAAACCATTGCAGATCTTAAGCTACCGGAGAAGAAGATCGAGTCGTGGTTCGTTCATCTCGAAGACCGGGGAACATCGTCATGGATCAGGTCAGATTCATTTCATGTTTCTACAGTAAGCATTTTTTTTTTTAAATATGATTTATGTGTTCATTGGTTGACTTTTAAGATTACCTGAAAGAGTTACAAAGTCAACGATGTCAAGACCCTTGAGTTTGAATTTGGTGAGGATGGTTTGGAAGGTGTTGTTTGGGGCTGGTATGTTTTGGTTTGAGCCACTCAAACTTGCGCCTAACGAATCCCGTCTTCCTAATGGGACATCCCAACTCGGCCCACCAGTCTGCATAAACCATAATTAGGTTGTTGGTTGACTCGTTTGAAATAAAATATAACCAAAATATATTAATTATTATGGTACCAATACGGTTGAGTCTCTAACTGCCAAAGCCAAGATATCAACGCAGGAAACGGTTTGAGGATAGATTTTCTCAACCGCAGATTTGATCTCGTCAATGACTTCAAATCCACGAGCTGAGTTACGGTTGGGGACCGATCGCTTCTCACTGGTTATGGTTCCACTGCTGTCTAGAAGTATCGACCCATCACAACCCTGCATTATTAGTGGCAAACATAAGTAATACTTGCATCTAGATGACAATATAATGAGGGTCATTAGTTGTTAGTTAGTTAAGTTAGTAATATGAACCTTAACGAAACAATCATGGAAATGGAGGCGGAGCAAAGAAGCCGCCATACGCGGTTCTTTTGCAACCGCCTTTGAAACAATAGATTTGACAATATCATTGACTTGTGGGCATGAGAAGTCGTAGAATTGCGGGTAGAGAACATTGGCAGCGATGGTTGTCGGAGGGAAGGAAAGTAGAAGAGATAAAGCCAGGAGTACTACCAGGATTGCATTGTTAATGAAGTGAGCCATTGATTGTTTGTGATGGAAAACAGGAAGTGATTTTGTGGATTTATAGAGTAACTGTGAATAGTGATTTGGTGAAGGATAGTACAGGAGTAGAAGCACCTACTCTACTCTCTTTTCAAAATGGATTCTCATGTCAATACAATATTGGAAAATGAATAATATGTTGGATTTGTTGAAGTTAGAAAGTTTTAAAATTAATTAAAAAATGAGATTGGAGGCTACTGTTTTATCGGTGCGAACACTGAACCGAACCATCTTCCCAGTTCATCAGTTTGAAGCTACTGTTTCATTGGTTGAATTATACAAGGGCATAGTATCAAACTATCAATATACAAGGAAAATCGAATATAAATTAAATTTAAGTGAACTAGTTACTAGTGAACATCTTCTGCTCAAATTAGGCTCAAAGTTTACGAGCTGACTAGCT
The DNA here is from genome assembly GCF_021521415.1 of Bidens hawaiensis. Taxonomy (NCBI): domain Eukaryota; kingdom Viridiplantae; phylum Streptophyta; class Magnoliopsida; order Asterales; family Asteraceae; genus Bidens; species Bidens hawaiensis. Next base: position 119,339 of record NW_027492334.1, read on the forward strand.
CAAGGTTAATTATGAGCAACTTTTGGCATTTGTGGGGTTAACCGCTTGATACGCACAAACAATAGCTGTAGTTATGAAAGTGCACTAGATTGTAAGGTTACTCGTGATTTTTAGGTAGTTGACGTAACCATGTGTCATCAACTTAATAAATACAACCAATTAAAGAAAAAAAATGGACATCTACAGTGGTAAGTATAACGATAGATGATACTTGTATGTTAGGCCTGATTTGACGTGCTTAAAACATGTTCAACTCGACTCGGTAGGGTTAAGAAGGTTCTACTGGCCGCCTGGGAAACGATTGTTGTTTGAAAAGATGAAAAGTTTGAACTAAAAGGTTTTATTGATACATATTAGGTTAAGTGTTTGGCTACAAGAAGATGTGTCATGCTTTTAGTATTTTTATTTTTTTGGGAGAAAGGTCATTGTTTCTCTTAAAAGTAACAAACGTGTAGTTGTTTCAAGGTCAGCCGCTGAATCAGAGTATCGAGCAATGAACATAGCTAGCGATGAGTGTATATGGATATTGAAAGTTGTAAGTGATCTAAAAAATAGTCAAAATTTATCGTTACTGTGGTAATTAGGCAACTATTTTAATTTCAAATGAACTATTTATGATTAAACCAAACATTTTGAAATCGCTTTGCATTTCACGAGAGAAAAAAGTTATGGCGTGTGTGCTAAAAGCCGTGAAGATTAATTTTTAAAAACAACCTGCAGGTACTTTTACTAAAGTACTAAGAGCAAAACAAACAAAAGTTATTGTGAACTATTCTAGGGTGTTGAAATTACGTATTCAAGTCTCATCCAGTTTGGAGAATGAGTATTATTATCATTTCCATGTATATAGGTTGTAGAGGTAAGGTATCAAAAAGACCCAAATACTCTTAAGTACAACCCGCGGGTAAGTTGAGGGTCCCTCAAAAGGCACCCGCGGGACATACGGATCACCCTCTTAACCATCTAAGGAAGAAACACCCTCATGGCATATGCGGAAGCATTCTAGCACCCTCAGAAGTCATCCGCAAGATGGAATACCCGTCCGCGTAAATGACCAAGAGGTAATGCCGCGGGATAGCTGTCAATAACTAATTACCTTCTAGAAGATTTACCGAGATGCTTTCTTGGGCAATACGTGATCTCTCGCCCAGTAAATAAAGGACACCTGGCAAAGCCGTTATAACCATGCACATGGCCAGGGTCGTCTGTCATCCTGTCCCGTTAAGACACGTGTCCAGGTTGTTATACATGCACATGCGACGTATAAATGAACCTATCATTTGGGGACACGTGTCCAGGTGGTTACGAGAGCATCTTCTGAAAAGGACAGCTGGCCCAATCATCTTTCCACACCCTTCGGCTATGAATACCTTCTCAACCATCATGAGGTAGCCATTCACTCTCACTGCACTCTCTTTATATACTTAAGTACTTATCTCCGTCACCTTTGTACTTATTCTCACATCGGAGGGTGGTTACGGGAAGATCCCCCATCTTGTCCTTCCCGTAATGAGCTCACGATGTCTGTTTTGCAGGTTCTGGTCACTGGACTTCGGGGAATTGGGCTTGTATCATACTGGTTGTTATCCGTATCCTACCCTGTGGGCTCATTGGATCTAAGTCCCGTCAAGGGGAGTAGATCCGTGTTTCTTCATTGGCGCAATCCGTATTTTTGTTAGAACAACAATAAATTTTTTCTGTTTCGTTGTACGATATGAGTCAGGTTCCTGAAGGGCCGACGGGGACACCTGCGCCTGATTCACGTGTTACCGGAATAGAAATACCTGAAGGCTTTGCTTCAAGTGTATATGCACGTGTCACGGCTCCTAGTTTACGAACTGCCGATGTAACGCCTGGAGGACGTACCCTCGAGCGTATTACAACACCAGTTGGGTTAACCCACACTAATTTGGGAAATATCACAGCACCAGAATGATCGAATCTAGATGACCTGGGAAGAATTATGAGGGAAACCCACCAGGCTCGTTCGGAATTAGGTCTGGAAGATAATTCTGGTGAATCTAATCCAGTGAGAACTCATCATCAAAATTCCAGATCTACGGGACTCTTGTCTCCGGATGAGTGACTTCGCATCCGGCAAGAAAACATGGTAGCTGAATACGAGCGTAGAGTACGCAATGAGCGTTTCCATGCTCGAAATCTGACTTATGAGGAATCTCCCAGGAGGTCCCTTTCTCCTCCACCAACGAGGAGAGGAAGTCAGATCAGTTACAGTCAACAAACGGAACAAGACCCAGGGGAAGTAAGAAGGTTGCGTCCTCGTCCTCGTATGGATATGCGGATGCCATCTTACATAGGACTGTTCAAAGGGTAAGACCCGACCCTTTTACCTAATACCTTACCCGGACCCTTTACCCTTTTAGGAAGAAAAGTAGACCCGAGACCCTACCCTCTAAACAATAAAAAGGTCAGGTATAAATAGGGGTTTCAAGGGTCCAACCCTTTAAGTCAGTAATCACAGCTCATTTTCTGCATTTACTAGTTGCATATATCATATATAACTTTAATATATGAATCCTAAAACAATTATACTTTCATTTAATAACATAGTAAAGTCTAACTTCGAAAGTTATCAACAATTTGAACTGACGCAAACAATATTCACATTCACAAATTACATGTAGAAAACAATTTAGTGATTCCTATATATATATATGTATCCATTCAGTATTATGGCCCTTTATTTTTATTTTTCTTAGTAGTTGGGAATTTTCGGATGAATCATATATAAAATACAAAGCTCTCCTACATTTCAGATTAATCGTGAATCTAATGTATATCTATCTAGAAACTAGTAAACGGGTCAAGGGTTTGAAAAAGGGTAGGACCCTTAAAACCCTTTTACCCTTTAAGGTTAAATTTAAATACCCTTTACCCGACCCATATTATATATTCGGGTCTAATTATGGGATTTGCGAGTCGGGTAAGCGGGTTTCCGACCCTTATCTTGCTCACCCCTAATCTTACATGGATGAGTTTGATAGTTAGGATTCGACGTATCGTCCTGACGGTAGTTATTACACCGGTGACAGTCGACTCCATTCGCGTGGAGGGGCTAGTCATCCGCAGCTAGTTGTTCGCCATGCGGAGTATCACAGTGATGCTGAGCCATGATTTTTCAAAACCGTATCGTCCAGAATCCTTTGCTGAAAAGTCAAAGTTTATCTCAAGCATTGCGACAGCTCCATTCCCAATGAATGCAGAGATTCCAACATCTGTTGGGACGTACAATGGAATGACAGATCCCAGCGATCATTTGCTAAGATTTGTAGCGGTTGCAGGAGTTAACGGTTGGACTCCCCCATATTGGTGTCACATGTTCGCTTTAACGTTCACTTGGGCTGCGCGGGAATGGTTTGAAAAGTTACCTGGCAGACAGATTAGGAGTTGGAATGACTTTGTATCCAAATTTTCTCAGCATTTTAGCCAGCAAAAGAAACATACTCTGACCCTTCAAAAATATTAGATGTAGTAAGGCGAAATAATGAGTCTATAGAAGACTTCATTACTCGTTTTAACAACGAGATCCTTAACATCGGGGGGGGGGGGGTTAGCGAAGATTTAAAGAGAGGAGCATTCCGTAAAAACGTGAATAGTGATGCGTTGATCCGTACTCTAACTGGAAGAAACGGAATGCCCGAATCTTGGGATGAGATCATGAAGGCAGCCAAATTGTTTGCGAGAACAGAAAAGACTTTGGGTTCTAGTAGTCAAAAGCAATTACCAAGGGTCGAGTTTCAAACTCTCAGACCGAACATACAAGCTAAGGGAACAATTTGGTCAAGACTTCAGCCAACTTCAGAACCACCAAAACAATTTGATGCAAGGTCACTGATCGGTAATAAGAACAAACAAAACTTTTCAGCTTGGCCTTCTAACAGCTGGACTCCGTTGTCAAAGACTCCTTCAGAAATTCTCACCACCGATAATTTAACTTTCCGAAAGCCCCAACCATTATCGAGGAAGTCATTCCTCGATAACAAAAAGCATTGTTCATATCATAACGACATTGGACACAATACGAATGAGTGTGTGGCCTTAAAAATGAGATCGAAGCAGTTGTGAAGAATGGTAAACTTGAACATTTGGTCAAAGGCACAAGACAAGGGGCTGGCAAACCTCCCGCGCGGGATAGTCAGGGCCCAACCAAAACACATGTTAAGGATTTAAACGTTCATATGATCCAAGGTGGATATAGGATTGGCGGAAAAAGAAGAGAGTTCTTGGATGAGGAGTGGAAAAATGAGCCAGTAATTTTTCCAAGAATAAAAGGTGGACCATGTAACAAGAATCCTCTGATTATCATCGCTCTCTTTGGTCATTATAGATCACAATACGTCTTTTTCGATACTGGTAGTACATCTGACATCATGTACGAACAGTGCTTTGAACAACTTGATGACGAAGACAAAGAAAGGTTGAAACATATTCATGCTCCAGTATCCGGTTTTGGAGGGGAAGTAATGCACCCGCGAGGGGTAAATCGTTCCCAGTCACTCTTAGTGATGGGATCCATTCAAGAACTGAGGAAGTTGAGTTTTTAGTTTTGCCAGCAACTTCTAAACATGAGATAATTTTAGGGCGGGAAGAAATTGGTGACTTCAATGCTCACCCGTCCACAGCCCACGGTGCGGTAGGAGTTCCAACCCGTACTGGAGTGGTAATAATTCATGTCAACCGGCATTGTTTCGTAACTAAGAGTTCGAAACATAGCAAAGTCCCAAAACAAGCTCAAAGGACTGAACCAGAGAAGTGGGTTTTGAACAAGAAATTTCCTAATCAGATAGTCATAATTGGACCCGCTATTTCAGAAATAGCGAGGACTTTTTTAAAGCAATTGTTGACTAAAAATATGGACATCTTCGCTTGGCAACCTGCGGACATGACTGGTGTCTCGCGAAGCATAAATTGAGGGTAAACCCAATGTTTACACCAATTGTCCAGAAAAAGCGGAAGATGGGCCCTGAACAGACGAAAGCCATGAATGAACAAGTTCAGGATTTCCTTCATGCTGGAATCATTCGAGAAATCAAGTATCAGACATGGGTGGCCAATCCAGTCATCGTTCCAAAGAGTAACGGAACATGGCGGATGTGCATAGACTTTAAGGACCTGAACAAAGCTTGCCCGAAGGATGGTTACCCATTACCTGAAATAGATCTCAAAGTCGATGTTGTGGCCCCATTTAAATTCAAATGCTTTTTAGATGCTTAAAAGGGCTATCATCAAATCCACATGGCTGCGGGTGATGAAGATAAAATAGCATTCCGAACAAACCAAGGCACTTTTTACTATAAATGATGTCTTTCGGACTAAAGAACACGGGTGCCACATATCAACGGTTGATGGATCAAGCATTTAAGAACCAGATTGGTCGAAACTTAGAGGTTTACATGGATGACTTGGTGATCAAAAGCATTGTAGAAGATCAAATGTTGAGAGATATCAAAGAAACTTTCGAGACTTTGAAAGACATTAACATGAAGTTAAACCCGGCTAGATGTTCTTTTGGGATGGAGGAAGGAAAATTTCTTGGAGTTATTGTTACGGGTGCGGGTTTTAAAGCTAACCCGGATAAGGTTCAGGCTCGCATGCCCTCAAGGAAGTACAGACTCTCAATGGAAGATTGGTAGCATTGAATAGGTTTCTGGCAAACCATGCAGCCAAATCTTACCCATTCGTTTCAACTTTGAGGAATTGTCTCAAGAAAGCACAATTCAAGTGGACCACGGAAGCCGAACAAGCATTCCAAGAAGTCAAGAAATGTGATGGAATTGCCCACATTGACAGATCCTTATGCGGGGGAACCATTGACATTGTACTTATCAGCATCTGACATTGCTGTGGGAGCCGTATTACTGACGGACAGAAAGAATGTCCAAACTTCAATTTACTATGTCAGTAGAACGTTGTCGGATCCGGAGACCAGGTACTCAATGCTAGAAAAGCTTGTTTTAGCACTGGTCTATGCAGCCCGACAGCTCTGCAGGTATTTTCAGGGACACCCCATAAACGTCTTAACTGGATATAAACTCAAGAATGTGCTAAGTAAGCCAGAATTGTCCGGGCGATTGGCGAAGTGGGCCATTGAGTTGGGTGAATACGCGATAGAATATAAGCCCAGGCCAACAATTAAAGGGCAGGTGTTGGCGGACTTCGTTACTGAAGTTCCGCAACACAAAGAGAAGGAATGTTTGATTGACCAACAACCCAAAGCACCTCCTGAACAAGGGCAAATTTGGTCATTGTTCAAGGGCGGAGCTTCAAGCAGTGAGGGATCTACCGCAGGCCTCAGGATAGTCAATCCCGAGGGCCATGAATTCACATACGCCATAAAGTTAGACTTTAAAAGTACTAACAACGAGGCAGAGTATGAAGCCTTTCTGGCAGGCTTGTAAACAGCTAAAAAGCTTGGGGTAAAACACTTGGAAGTACGGGTGGATTCCATGTTAATCGCTGGGCAGATTAATGGAACTTATGAAGCAAAAAACGACGTTATGGCTTCGTATCTATTACAAGCAAAGAACTTAATACACCAATTCTCCTCTTTCAACATTGTTCACATCAAGAGGAGAGAGAATAAGTCAGCGGACGCCCTTAGCAAATTGGCTTCAACAAATTTTGAGCACTTTGCTAAGGATATTCGTGTAAAAGTTCTGGATCACCCATCTGTTCCACAAAATCAAGTTCTAGTAATTCAGACTGGTAAGGAATCCTGGATGACACCAATTATAGCATATCTGTCATCGGCAGAAAAGGCCGCGGCTCAAAAAATCAAGCATAAGGCCTTGAATTACCAAATAAATGATGGCGTGTTGTATCGGATATCGTTTTTAGGACCGTTGTTGCTTTGTGTGGACGCGGAAGACGCGAACTACTTAATACGAGAAGTACACGAAGGTATCTGTGGCCTACACGCTGGTCCTAGAATGACTGTGGCAAAACTCATGAATGCGGGGTATTATTGGCCTGGCATGCATTTAGACATTGTGCAAGAAATCAGGAAGTGTGATTCTTGCCAACGTCATGCTACCAATACCTTGCGTCCAAAGAACGAGTTAATTCCTGTGACATCTGCCTGGCCGTTCCAGAAATGGGCTATTGAAATCATGGGACCTTTCCCGGAAGCTCCTGGGTGAGTCAAATTCCTGATAGTGGCCATTGATTATTTCACCAAATGGGTGGAAGCCAAACCAGTCGCATCAATCACTACATCAAGTGTTAAGAAATTCCATTGGGAATTCATTATCTGCTGGTTTGGTCTTCCGCAGGAACTGGTAAGTGACAATGGGATCCAGTTTGCGGACAACGGATTATAAGAATTGCTACGAGAACTTCAAGTTATTCAAAATTTCACATCTATAGCCCATCCGCAAGCAAACGGTCAGGTTGAATGAACCAACCAAAAAATTAAGGAAGAGATCAAAGCGAGGTTAGGAACTAAACGGAAAGGCTGGGTTGACGAGTTGCCCTATGTACTTTGGGCTTTCCGCACCCAAAATAATTCCAGCAACTCTAAGACGCCTTTTAGTCTAACCTATGGCACCGAGTCCATGATCCCAGCCGAAATTGGGATTCCATCCGCAAGATTTTTGTTGATCGACGATAAAGATCACGAACTCCGGATGAATCTTGACCTCCTGGAGGAAAGAAGGGGAACAAGCATCGATCCGCGAGCACTATTATAAACGCCAGTTGCAAAAATATTACAACACGTGGGTCCAAAAATGCGAGTTCGATGCGGGAGACTTTGTCTTCCGCAATAATGAGGCTTCTGGCCAAGAGCCTCCGGGCAAGTTGGCCCCAACTTGGGAGGGACCTTACAAAGTTAAACAAGTGTTATCTAAAGGTGCCTACAAGTTAGAGAAATTGGATGGAACTGAGGTTCCTAGAACTTGGAACGGAGCTCAGTTGAAAAAATGTTACATATAGCACGTAAGTTTTCATTTCATGTTTTGGCCTGTGTTCCCAAATAGACTAGCAAAAGATATGTAATTTCATTTTTGTAATTCGGCTTATGCCTAATCTAAGGAAATTTTATGTTAGCCTCATGTAGTTTTGTTAGTTTGTAATCTTTTATTGATAACAACGAAGGTCCTACAAAGAAGACACTTATATTATGAAGAATAAGACAAAGTGTACCGGACAAAAACAAACTTCGTATTATTTATCAAAAGAGATTACATAAACAAAGATGATTACAAGGAAGATAAATATACATCTATGGGGCAGTATCCTCGCCCTCCGTGTTTTCATCCTCTATTTCATTTTCAGGCTCTCCATCTTCTTCAGCAAGACCAAGAAGATCCTACAGCTGATCTATGATGTCCTCTTTATCTGCAAGCTCGGATATCTGCTCCGCAATAGAAAACTTTAAAGTATCAAAAGTTTTGGTTTTCTGGATAAGTACGGCAGCAGTATCCTGGTCTTACAAAATATATTCTTCCGGAAGCTTGGCTTCTGAAGCAAATTTGTAGCCTTCCTGGAAGCCTATTCGACGTCCAGCCTGTTTGGACGCATTCAAAAGAATGGCGACACAATTCCCAAGCTCGTCACTACCTTGAACATGGGCGATAGCCTGTTGGAATAGGTAAACATAAATGGTTATGGGCAGTTTGATTATTTACAATAAAATAAGATAGATACCTTGGGGACTCCTTCCGCCAACAGCCACTTCTTGTCTGCCATAGCCCGGAGAAGCTCCAGTTTATGACCAGCACATTCCAAGGCCTCGTCCCGGTTTTTGGTGGCAAGGTCGGCCAAACGCTTGTCCTTGGCTGCTGATTCGGCCTGCAAAGTTCTTATCAGATCATCACGTTCATCCAGTTGTTGTTGGAGAACACTCTTGGCTTCCTCAGCAGCTAGACGGCTAGCCTTCTCCGCCTCCAAAGCATGACGGCTCTCCTTAGCCTCATTCATAGCCCCGAGGGCTTCTTTCTTGACTTCGGACAAATTAACCTCCAAGTCATCCCATGCTCGATTCATCCCCAGCCAGTCTAGGCAAATTTCTTGGCTGGTGGACATAGTGTTCGCCGAATGATAACGATAGATATTCTGCAATTCTTCACGAATGCGATGGCGTTGACGCTCCCTCTCCGCAAGAGGAAGGCTCTCTTGTAAATACTCCATACAGACGTCCGTATCGCTAAATATTGAATTTTGGAGTACGTTCCAATGCGGACGGTGTATGGGAGCCTTTTTCTCATGAGGAGTTGGAGATGCTTGGGGTCCATAGGAAAAGGCACTAAATCCTCCCTTATCTCTAAAGCGTTGGACAATATGGAGGGAGGAGGAAGCATCAGGATTTTCGAAATCACCATCTTTTTTCCCCTTAAGAGGGGAATCATCCACAACAACGATCGGTTCTTGGACGGTCTTGGGCGGTGAAGATGGCGGAGATAGAGGTGGTGGTGCAGCCGAGTTCTTCAGACCTGAAACGTCCTCAGAAAAATCTTTCAGGGCTACTGTAGAATGACAATCATACATCAGACATGTGTTTGATTCATAATAATTGACGAATTTGAGAAACATTGAAATTACCTAAGGAGATGTCCTCAGAAGCAAGTTGGTGAAGGCGCGTTTCCAAATTAGCAAGTTTTTGCCTTTTTGACTTCTTTGATGGAGCAACCTTGGCAGGTTGAACCTTGCGTTTACCAGCTGCCTTGGAAACGCTTGCATCAACAGTATGATGCTCACCTTCATTGGTGACATCATCGGTCGTTTGATGATCACCCTCAATAGTGACATCAACACCGTCATCGCCCGCAGTGGCGCTAGTGGCTGGATTCTTACCGAGTTTTCGGGTCAAACCTATAGATGAAGGCAAGACGTTTGTAGAATCAGTAGTATCAATAAGTGCTTCTCCATCACGGGGCGGTGATTCTTCACTGGAAGACCGAAGTACTATCACCCCGCTAGGAGTCATGTCAGTAAGAGGTTAAGGTTTTAGAATTCCCTCACATTCGGCGATGCTCTTCTCACCTTTCGCGTACATAGCCTCAGACACCATGGGTTCTGGGCGAACAATGGAGAAGAAAAAATTGTTGCGGGTGCGTTCAAGAAACGGCAACTCATTGGGATGAATGGGACGGTGCACCATCAGACCTTCCACCTTATCCTGAAGGGGGCAAAGAATAGAGCCTTCACATGTAATTGAAAGTGTCACGATTACGAAATGAAATTCTAAACAATAAGTTAAAGACTCACTCTTGTTAGAATTCTCGAAGTATGGCTCCAAGTAGGGGAATGGCCATAGCTCATCTTCGCACACACCAGTGCCCCTTCATGAATCGCCCACAGTGGCGTAGGTGTCTTGGTTAACGTGGTGTACCAAGGTAGGTTGATTTCGGTAGTAGCAATAACGGATGGGGGGCGTCACTCGCCTTGCGACGAGTCATCGCGATTGGGATTGCATCTTCCCGAACCCAGAAAAACTTGGGTTTCCACTCATAAAGACTCCGGTACCACTCGGTACCAATTGGACCCTTCTTGGTAGAAGCCCAACCGTACCACCCATCGCGGCTCGTCAATTTATAAAAAACGGCGAACCGACTAACTGTAGGCTCAATAACGTTGGCCTGACAACAGAACTCAAAATCACGAACACGCAACATCCCAAAGGGATGAATCTGGGACAAATGAAGACCATAGGACGTCAAGATGGCCTTCATAAACTTCGTTACGGGTAACCGGAAGTTCCCCGTCGTAAAAAAATCAACGTATACATCCATTTTTCCCGCCGGAGGTTCAGTAGCAATCGAACAGTCGGCCGGACGTTCGGGGCCCCACTCCGGCGCCAACCCGTACACATGGACGACGTCATTATAAACTTTTTCCTTTAAATTTACAAAAACCTCATGAATCGCCGGAGTATTCTTCTTTTCACCAGCCATTAAATTAATGTTGGTTGCTCAGGAGATATGAAAGCAAACTATAGAAGTTTTAGATATGATATTCAAGAGAGAATAAGAGTTGAAAGATAAGAACGAATAGGATGCCGCGAGTTTTTATTTATACTCATCGCAATAAATGCGCCTGACGCACTGCCAGAAGAAAGAGAAAATGCGGACCGTTAGATGACTGACACGTCAGGCGGGAGATTCAAAAAAGTGTGAACAGGCTGTCAAAAGGCGTTGTATACGGCTTGTCAGTTGTCCCTCAATATATCTCTCTCCGCCACGTCATCGCAACTGTTCCACTTGCAATAATTCAAAATATCATACAAAGGATATTTTCCCTCATACAATATAATGTTAACAAAAAGACAAAACAGTTCTTTCTCATTAATATTCAAAAGAAGATTACAAAAAATATGATAAAACTGTTACAAATAGTAAAGTTCATGTCTATCCTAAGGATTAGGAGCAGATGTGCCCTCCGGAGGAGTGTCTTCAGACGAAGCGTCCTCAGATTCATCATCTAGGTAGTTCCTCAGTTGTTGCATGCCCTCGTTAACGAAGGAAAACTTCGGAAGCATATTCTGTAGGGGAAATACCAGGCTGTCATACTCCTTAATCCGAATATCGTATTCTTGCTTAACATCAAGGCCGTGAAGCGGATAATTTTCAAAGGAATGACCAGATTGAGCATACTCCATCCCTTCATTAAAGCCTTTCATGCGGCCGGCCTGGGAGGAAGCAGTCTTTAAGTTCGCGAAGCTATCAGTAAGCTCAGTACTTCCCTTGATATGACGGATGACCTAATAAAATAAAAGTGGTTCGTTAGGGTCAATAACACCAAATTTGAAAAGAAAAGCGTACAAAGGAAACTTACAGAGCCAAGTCCTCGGCTGAGCAACCACTGACAATCTTGCTCTGCACGTTCAGCCCTTTCTCGGAGTTCTTGAAACCCGTCAGCCATCTGTTGTTTTTTATTCAAAGCCTCAGTGGCACGGGCTTCTGCCTCTTCACGAGCTTTCAAAAGGGAGTCATAGGCAGCACGTATCTCGGCAGCACCTTTGTCTTTGAGCTCAACCTGCTCCCTTTGCAGCTTTAATTCTGCTTCAAGTTCTTGAATCCGGTTTCCTTGGCACGTTACCTGGCTTTCTAAATCTGAATTAGCTTCAAGGGCCCGCGCCAAGTCATCCTTCTTATTCTGAGTCTCGGCACGAGCAGCCTCAAGGATTGCATTTTGCTTCTCACAGGCTTCTTTCCATTTACCGGTAGCGGCGGCATTCCGGTCCTTCTCACCCTTAAGGACGATCTCGGCATCAGATAGTTTCCACTTCGCCGTGTTTGCCGCTGTCCGATGCCCCCCGCTTCCTTTTTAGCATCCTCGACGGCTCGAGAATCTGCTCCAAGTTTGCCTCCTACTGTTTGCCATTCGCGTAAAATTTCTTGTCCGCATGCCAAAGTGTTGGCGAAAGACGAAGAAAAGTCCATGTGAAGATCGTGGCGAGAACGACCACACTGATGGATCCGCTCCGGGGTGGCACGCATTGCTTAATAAAAGACATGCATACACCAAGGTCAGTAAAGCGAGACCCATTAACAAGATCCCAATGAGGGGTAAACAAATGATAATCATCCCCTGGGTTCGCCTCTCCGTAATAATCAGAACTCAATGTGTCAAGGCGAACCGGGATAGAGGAAGATTGCTGAGGAACACCATGTGTCAACCCTCCTCCAACATCATGGACAGATCCTCTAAACCGAAACTATCCTCCTGCACCCATAGGCAAAGGTAAGGAAGTGAAAGGAGATTGAGGAGGAGGTCGAGGAGGAGATTCTTGGATCCTGAAACCCTCCTCATTCACAACCGGATTATTCTCCTAAAACCAGTAGCGTCCCCAGTTTGAAAAAGATAGTCTAAGGAGTCATTAGCTCCTGATTGAAGATCGGACCCTCCAAATTTGTCTCAGTGGGAGGGGTAGGAGGCTTATCTTCCGTCTCCTTCTCTGGAGAAGGAGATGGTTGTTTCTCAAACGTCGGAGTCGGTGATGGTAATTTTTCTGACACGTCATCTCCAACGATCGACGGATCTGCACAAGGAAATCACACTTAATTACCTATCAAAGCAGTAAAGTATAGAAAGTAAGTACGTACCAGTTACCGTCTTCATACGTTCAGCAAGACTAGACTGCGGCTTCTTGGGACGATGAGTCCGCTGTCTCTTAGCTGCTGGTTTGCCTTTGGTACTTGCAGCACTCGTACCTATGTCGCTCGCCTGAGAGGACTTGAAAGTCCTCTTTTGTTCCAATTCTGCAAACAGATGCGAGATGGATGAAAATTCAGAAGCATCATCAACGCTTTCTTCTTCTTGGGTCGCAGAATCATCACTCAATGATAGAATGACGACCACCCCATCAGAAGTAAGGACGTTAAGTGGAGGGGGGTTTAAAACGTACTCACCTGAATGAAAGGTAGCGTTCGAAACTAAGGGTTCGGCTTGCACCTTTACCGGGAAAAGAAAGTTGCCCTTAGACTTTTCAAGAACGGGCCTATCACCCGCATCACGAATGCTCTTCCGCATACAACCCCTATCATCAAACAGAGCGTTTAACATGGGTCCCGGACCTGTAGAGGAGACATAAAAAGTCAATCATAAAACTCCAAATGAAAGAAAAAAGAAAGAATACAAATTACGATCATCCAAACCAATGAAAACGGGCTCCAAATATGGAGATGGCCACAAAAGGCTCATGCCTGCCCATACAAGGGCTTCCTCGGGTAGTGCTCGCATTGGCGTCGGCTCCGAAAATAAGAGACGGAACCACTCCTGACCCTCATGGGAAGCCGTGACAACTTCCGGGAGCGCTTCGGTGGCCGGACGTCGGACCATAGTATTGGGCACTACGTCCTCAGATATCCAAAAAAACTTACCACGCCAATCCTTAGAACCGTTCTCGACCTCGTAACCGATACTCCTGTCGGCTAGTCTCTGACACGTGAACCAACCATCACGGTTCGCGAATCGGTAAAAAACAGGAAATCGGTCAACACGGGGCAACATCCCATGTGCAGTACACACAAATTCGTAATGGCGAATTCGCATAGCAGCACGGGGATGTAACTGGGATAAATGGATTCCATAAGTGCTTAGCACCTTCATGAAAAACTTAGTCATGGGAAAACGAAAATTCCCATAAACAAAAAAATCAGAATATACAGCCATCTTGCCAGACAGTGGCAGACTAGCTATATATCTGGCAGAGGGGAACTCCGGTCCCCACTCCGGGGGAATACCATAAGTATCGATCAGCATCTGATAATCAGATTGATCCCACTGAATTTCTACCTCGTCAATTTCAGACTGACTAGTCGTCATTACAGCAAGATATGATGAACAATGAGCAGTTGTAAGAAGAAATTGAGCGGTTAATCGAAAAATTCAGAGATAAAAGGCGATAAAACTTCGAAGAGAAGTTAAACTCCACTATTTATAACCATTGCAATTAATGCGATGGGATATTAACAGTGGAGAGAAGACGTCGAAATCCAATCAATGGACGCCACGTCACACGGGAAATTCGAAAAAGTAAAAAGGTGAACAGTCGGGTACAGTGACAGCCTGCATAAACGTTACATCTTCTGACACACGCGCCTGCAAGCTGTCACCTCGTACTATTGTATGGTTATCCAATGCGAAATATCCTCAACACAACTTGCAAATGTCAGAAAGTTCCCAAAATCACCCTTAAGTCCAAAATTTCACCCGCATAAAATACTTCACGCGGAAGAAACACTGGACTGGGGGAACTTATAGAGGTAGGGTATCAAAAAGACCCAAATACCCTTAAGTACTACCCGCGAGTCTGTTGAGGGTCCCTCATAAGGCACCCGCGGGACATACGGATCACCCGCTTAACCATCTAAGGAAGAAACACCCTCATGGCATATGCGGAAGCATTCTAGAACCCTCAGAAGTCATCCGCAAGACGGAATACCCGTCCGCGTAAATGACCAAGAGGTAATGCCCTGGGACAGCTGTCAATAGCTAATAACCTTCTAGAAGATTTACTAAGATGCTTTCTTGGGCAATACGTGATCTCTCGCCCAATAAATAAAGGACACCTGGCAAAGCCGTTATAACCGTGCACATGGCCAAGGTTGTCTATCGTCCTGTCCCGTTAAGACACGTGTCCAGGTTGTTATACATGCACATGCGACATATAAATGAACCTATTATTTGGGGACACGTGTCTAGGTGGTTACGAGAGCATCTTCTGAAAAGGACAGCTAGCCCAATCATCTTTCCACACCATTCGGCTATAAATACATTCTCAACCATCATGAGGTAGGCATTCACTCTCACTGTACTCTCTCTATATACTTAAGTACTTATCTCCGTCAGGATTGTACTTATTCTCACGCCGGAGGGTGGTTACGGGAAGACCCCCCCTCTTGTCCTGCTCGTAACGAGCTCACGGTGTCTGTTTTGAATGTTCCGGTCACTGGACTTCGGGGAATTGGGCCTGTATCGTACTGGTTGTTATCCGTATCCTACCATGTGGACTCATTGGTTCTAAGTCCCGTCAAGGGGAGTAGATCCGTGTTTCATCATAGATGTTAACATTAAAGTTGTGGAACTTAAGGGCTGAAGCTGGTAGATTGTATTCTGACTAATGCTGAATAATGTTGATAGTTAGGAGTCTATATTAGATTGTGCATTTGTGCCTTTTCATAAAGTTTAAAAAGTCAATGCTGATTAAAGATTCGATGGATCTATGCTCTTCCTGTGATGGGCCTTTTCATAAAAGTTTTTACAAAGCTTATCTTGTGACCATGATGGGTAAGGCTCAGCTTAATTAGTATCAATCATTGTGTCAGACTTTAGTATTTACCACGCAGGAGGATTATCAAATTAATCGAGTATTTGCTCAATTATAGTTGATCCTGAGTTTAATGTTGGGCCTCTAATGGACTTATTGGTACTTGTGATGAAATAAACCCGGCTAAAATGAGGGTTACAATTATGTCAGGTTGGTGGATGAATTTACGACATTGTGCGCTTTTCATATATTTACGTGTATAAAAGATATCAACTCTATTCTAGATGCAATTAAAAATTATGTCACACGGACATGTCCTATGTAACCCCTTTTATCTAAATGAGTCACATGGATTGGCAAACTGAAATGAATTTGTTAAACATGTCATAAAAGAGGAAGGGGGGGGGGGGGGGGTCAACGAGTTGATCAAATACATATTTTTTTCTCTTTAGTTTAAACGGATATCCTGCCCAAGACATTTTTATTAAACAGATTATAAATGACTTTGACAACCTAAAACCTGACTGAATTGCAAACCCCGACTGAAATACTAAATGGGGTGCGCAACATTAAATTTTGAAATTGATTAATTATGATGTCCGAGTATAATGAATCTGGTTTTAATTATCTCTGGTTCTGATTATCTAATTATTCGAACTTAATAATCCATCTTAGAGTAGTTGTAACAAAAGATGTTATGTTATAGAGAAGTCATTTTACATGTAAATCCTTAAATAATCATAAATTGTGAAACAAGCTACTAATTATCACAACTTTAACAATTAATGCGTATCCAAATACTACTTCAAGCCACCCTTTAAGGATCTGATTCATATATGCCACATAACGCAATCGTTATGAAAACACAATGCCAAAAACATCTAAGTTGCATATAACTTAGTAGGCTATTAGGTCCCATACTCCCGTGAGTTTTTTATAACAAGTTTTCATAGTTAAAAAAACTAGATTGTTTTCTGTTGCAGCAAGCTAAATTAGTCTATAAAGGCACATGCAAATCCCAATGATCACCAACTAAATGAGGTAGTCTTTGCCAAAAATGGAAAATCCAATAGCAAGTCTTTATTTCAATTACTTTATAAAAGTCAGTTGATATTCTTACTTAATCTTCCATGATCAGAATATATTCTCTAAGTCTAAGTTCTTGAAAATCTTGTGTTGAATACGGCCCACACACATGCACGCCCCCATATACATTGCTTAAACGATGCCACTTGATTTTGGAAAATGCTCGAACAAAGTTCGATGTTGTTGGTGCTATAAATACAACCTTTGCGAACCATGGGAACTTGCCATTTTAAGTTTTCAAGTAGATATTTATCAACAACAAGAGAGAGTTTGTTTGGTAGCCAAGGATGACTTGCCTGATTCTTCTATTCAAAGGGTTTGGTTTTTTTTTCTAGAACGATGATGATTTAAGACCCTTTGTTTGGTCGGTTATCAAGCAGTCTTCTTGGCTAACCTGACAATCTCTCTTTACTTAATTCAATAAATAGGTGTTAACATGATAGCTTTTCATAGACTTTTAGTTGTAATAAATGTATTTTTATGTTATTAAATCATCCATTACTTAACAAACTCTACATTGTTATTTAGTTGAAAAACTACATATATATATATATATATATATATATATATATATATATATATAAGTTTTAACCTTGTCATTTAACATGCTTGTGTGGACATCACAAGAGTGTCCCTCTTGTTGTCCTAAGAGACAATGGGTTTGTTGAAGGTCAGGTCGCGTTGAAGGCAAAATTAGGCAAAGGTGCCAACCACAAGAAAGCTTGTTTAGAAAATCAACACGTGTTTCTACCATTTACTTTTGATACATTCGGTTTCCTGGCTCCGGAGGTTATGGTTATTTTACCATGGTTCAATGGGTCGTGAGCAGTAACTTTTCGGCTCGTAAAACCCAAAACTTCGTTTTAATATGACTGGATTTGCTATTCAAAAGGGATAAGGTTATGGTTAGTGCATAGTACACCCCTTTATTTGAAACCACATGATAAAATCTTTAATTTGAACCAAACCAAACATGTTATCCGTATAATTTACTCGTTTCGAAATATATTTGTCCTAATCCTAAGGCATTATGCATTATAAAGCTCAGGTCAGGGTTGGTTCAATAAGGTAAGCAAGTAAAACTAGGGTTTTAGGCTTCTAAATTTTTGAGGCCTCGTTTTTAAATAAATAAATTAATAAAAAATTTTAATGTATATTATCTTGAGTTTTATTCTCTACGCAGATGCATATACTTAGGGCAATGGTAAGATTGTTGTGCTTATTAATTTGTGAAAGCCCGAGCTCGAATCACGGGAGCCTTGCATTATATTGTTTTTGCATTTAGATGGATCATGTTAAATTTCATTCTCTCCAACTGATCATTCTTTTTAGTTTATATCAGTGACTGGCTAATCAATTATTTCATTTTTTTGTGATGAGTCTCTTTTATTTTATTTCCAGTGCCATACTCATCATTTTTTTTACCTCATGTTTAACATGCAAATGGATAATTGTCACATCCCCATCTAAGGCCTAGGAGCGTGACCCAACAGTTGGTATCGTAATTGTAAATAAATTAGAGTTGCGTTAATTTGAGGAAGACTTATAAAACTTCAAGGATCAAAACAAACTTTTATATATACATTCAAAGACGGGATTATAAAATACCCGTTTAGAGTTGTCAACAAAAGAGTACTTGTTTATGTTTACAAACCACCATTTATGTTTATGCAAAATAAAATCCGAGCCATCGGATATATAAGCAGTTCGTCACTCCAAGTGCTAAACTTGTTCACCTGCAAAATGTAAGAAAATACGTCAGCAACGAATGCTGGTGAAAACGCTAACGCAAAATAATCTCTTTTACTTTATTACCCCTCGAGACTACGCCTGCCTCGGCCCAACGTGGCTTAGGAATAACAAAGTCAAATAACACATTATAAACTAGAGCCTCTACTCTAGGTCACCTCAGCCAACACCGCAGCGTTCGACTTAGTTAAGTACTTGTATATATACACATAAGGTCGTACTCCCTGCAGGAGAGCGTCCTACAACCAAGGGTGGTGCGATCATGCCCATACATCGCATAGTACCACCTATGTAAGGATCCAGACATACGTATACCACAGCCTGAGGGCTAGGTTTATACCCATAGTTATAACGGTTTTAGGAACACATAGTTCCTTGTAAACAATTTCACATAACAAGTTTGACTCATTTGAAAACAAGTTTGAAAGTTTGGGGCGTATTCACCTTATCTCTTTAGGATCGGCTTCACTCACCGTCCAAGGGTCTTTCCCTTCTTTATCTCGCACCTATAGTACGAGTATAAATACTTGTTAGTCGGATACACGATCCGGCTTAAGACCTTTAGTCTTATCTCAATCCTCGATGAACCTTTAGTTAATTTTCTTTTACTTGAAAACCTTTAGTTTAAATGTAAATTATAAACCTTTAGTTTATATTGGAAACCCGACATTTCTTCTTCTCTAAGAAACGTAATCATTTTTATTATTTAAGAATACTCTTTATTCATTAAATAATATTTTCATAACAAAGAATATATACATATATACTTACACACATATACATGTAATCACAATATTCAATATTCATTCTTTTATTCATATCTTTGTTATGTTCTCTTTTCTTTTATCGAGGTATCGAGTTTAACATCGACTTAAGGCTTAAGCCTTGAATATAATATTGAACTATATTTTATTCATTATTACGCCTAACCTTGTTGGCATTTAGAAACTCTAGGGACTTGAGCAGCACTCCAACGCCGCTTGATCTTCTCGATCGTCAAACGATTACGCCAAACTTCAACACACGATGGCACACTTATCTAGACTCATCGCCATTACAACAAACACCTTCTTGGTATGTGGGTGGAGGGTGGCACATCTTCGAGGAAACGTTGGTATACAATCGAAGGATCGGGACACGTTTATCGAGACGAATCGTTAATATCATTGTCGGGTTTTAGTGAGAAGCTAGAGAGAGGTAAGAGGGCTGAGTTTGGATGTGAAAATATGAAATCTCGGACCTGCTAATTATAGACATTATTTTGGACCCCATCGCGGTACGCGATGGGTCCCTGAGCAGACCTATCGCGTACCGCGATATAGGTCTGCTGACTCACAGCGTAGACCTGCCACGTGTTGACACGTGGCAGGCGCCGCTCCACGTGGCAGAAGTGTTGCCACGTGGTGACACGTGGCAGCACCTAGTGCCACCGTGTGCCACGTGGCACACGTGTCACAACGTGTCAGAAGCTCCATCGCGGTACGCGATGGGATTCTCTTTTTGTCCATCGCGTAACGCGATAGGACAAGAAATCAGATTTTTCATTTTTAACCCTCAAGTTTAGAATTTGGCAATTTTAGTCCCTAGACTTTGGAAAGTTGATACTTTGAACTCGAATTTTTCACGTTGTTACATCCTCCCCACCTTGAAACAAATCTCGTCCTCGAGATTTCTTTACTTAAACAAGTGTGGGTATTTTCTTTTCATTTCCGATTCAAGTTCCCAAGTATATTCGGGCCCTCTACGCGAGTCCCATTTAACTTTCACAATTTTCAAAGTTCTTCTTTTTAACTTCTTTGTTTTCGAATCTTCAATTAGTATTGGACATTCAACAAATTTTAAGTTCTCATTAATTTCAACGTCTTTTATTGGCATAGCCAACGATTCATCAGTTAAACATTTACGCAGATTCGAAACATAGAATACATCATGTATTCCTTGCATTTCCTTGGGCAATCGCAAACGGTATGCAACATTGCCGATTCGTTCAAGTACCTCAAAAGGTCCAACGAATCGAGGACTTAACTTTCCTTTCTTACCGAATTGAACTACGCCTTTCCAAGGCGAGACTTTTAATAAAACTTTGTCACCGACATTAAACTCTAACGGCTTACGGCGGACATCGGCATAATTCTTTTGGAGATCACGTGCCGTCTTAAGTCGTTCTCGAATTTGAATAACCTTGTCGGTGGTTTCTTGGACTCTCTCGGGTCCAGATAATTGGTTGTCTCCAGTTTCAGACCAGCACACTGGCGTTCTACCCTTTCGACCATATAACGCCTCAAATGGTGCGGCTTGAATACTTGTGTGATAGCTATTATTGTACGAAAATTCCATTAGTGGCAAGTGGTCATCCCAACTTCCACCTAAATCGATCACACAAGCTCAGAGCATGTCTTCCAACGTTTGAATCGTTCTTTCACTTTGCCCATCGGTTTACGGATGATAGTAGTGCTCAGGTTTAACTTTGTACCAAGAGCTTGTTGGAAGCTTTTCCAGAAATGAGACGTAAAACGACTGTCTCGATCAGAAATGATAGATAGCGGTACTCCATGCAAAGCAACGATGTTGTTTTCATAAATACGCGCTAGTCTATCCATTGAGTATGACTCATTAATGGGTATGAAGTGTGCGGACTTCGTCAATCGATCCACAATAACCCAAATAGCATTGTGTTGTCGAGTCGTGTTCGGGAGTTTGGTAATGAAATCCATGATAATTAACTCCCACTTCCAAACGGGAAGTTCGGGTTGCTGAAGCAATCCTGAAGGCTTTTGATGTTCAGCCTTGACTTTTAAACAAGTCAAACATTTCGCAACATGCGAAGCGACATCCCTTTTCATTCCGTTCCACCAATAATTCGCCTTTAGATTGTGGTACATCTTATCACTTTCGGGATGCATCATGTATTTCGACTTTTGAGCTTCGTTCAAAATTTTCTCAAGCAACCCTCAAATGATTGGTACCCAAATCCTATTACCGAGTCTAAGGATACCATCGTCACCTTTGACTAACGAGTCAATGGTACCATTACGTTTTTCGTCGGAGATTTGATTTTCATTAATCGCTTGCATTTGAGCGGATTTGATTTGTTCAAAAAGATCAATTTGAAACTCTAGTCGTAACGCTCGGACTCTTTTTGGCTTCTGGTGCTCTTTACGACTTAAGGCATCAGCCACAACGTTAGCTTTACCTTCATGATAAACGATCTCACAGTCATAATCATTGAGCGTTTCCATCCATCACCATTGGCGCATGTTGAACTCTTTTTGGTCAAAAATATGTTTCAAGCTTTTATGATCAGTGTACACGGTAAATCTAACTCCATAGAGATAGTGCCTCCATATCTTAAGTGTAAAGATTATGGCGCCTAACTCTAGATCGTGAGTCGTGTTATTCTTTTCGTGTACTTTGAGTTGACGAGAGGCGTAAGCGATTACTTTCTTGCGTTGCATTAGTACACATCCCAAACCCAAGTGAGACGCGTCACTAAAGACTACAAAATCCTAAGTACCTTCTGGCAAAGCCAAGATAGGTGCTTGGGTAAGTTTTTGTTTGAGTATATCGAACGCCTCTTGTTGTTTCATTCCCCATTCATACTTGATGTTCTTACGTGTTAAGGAAGTTAGAGGGACCCCGATACGAGAAAAGTTTTCGATAAACCTACGGTAGTAGCCGGCCAATCCTAAGAAACTTCAGATCTCGGTTGGCGACTTCGGGACCTCCCATTTAGAGATAGCTTCAATCTTAGCAGGGTCCACTTGAATACCGTTAACGTTAATGATGTGACCAAGAAATTGCACCCCGTGCAACCAGAACTCGCATTTCGAGAACTTAGCGTACAACTTCTCGGTTCTAAGAATTTCAAGCAACGTTCGAATACGAATTTCATGATCAGCCTTAGACTTAGAGTAAATAAGTATATCGTCGATGAATACGATAACAAATTTATCCAAGTACGGCTTGCAAATACGGTTCATCATATCCATGAATGCAGCTGGGGCATTAGTGAGTCCAAACAGCATGATCGTGAACTTATAATGTCCATACCTTGTTCGAAACACGGTTTTTGGAATATCTTCAGTTTGAACTTTGAGTTGGTGATAGCCGGAACGAAGATCGATTTTAGAAAAATAGCTAGCACCTTGAAGTTGGTCGAAAATATCATCGATACGAGGGAGTGGATATCGGTTTTTGATTATGACTTTGTTCAACGCACGATAATCAATACACATTCGCATGGAACCATCCTTCTTTTTGACGAATAGAATTGGCGTTCCCCAAGGCGATGAACTTGGTCGAATGAAACCTTTCTCCAATAACTCATCGAGTTGTTTCTTTAACTCATTCATCTCGGTTGGCGCTAAGCGATATGGAGCTTTGAAGATCAGAACAGTACTAGGAATAAGATCAATTCTAAACTCTACTTCACGATCAGGAGGGATTCCAGGAAGTTCATTAGGAAAGACGTCAGAAAAGTTAGAAACAACAGGGACGTCTTTGATTTCTTTTGTCTTTAATTCTTCAGTGACGTAGGCCATGAATGCGAGGCATCCTTGTAACACCCCGACCAAAGGCGGATTATACATCGGGGCGCCACATATTGTTTCATTACTCGTGACACTATTGGGTGTCAATATTTAATAATACATTCATTCGCGCACGCGTAAAGTAGACATAAGATAACATAAATCATCATAAATCAATATATTATAAATCAAAATATTCGAACAGCAATAACTTGTCTTGATACATTTTAATCTAGGTCCAAAATAAAGAAAACTTCCTACGTGTCCACAAGCTCCAAAACAGCTACTGCAAACCTGAACATGTGTTAAAATAAACGTCAAACACTTGCGTGTTGGTGAGAAATCAAGTTTAATACAGTACATAGATAACAATAAATCTGCGCGCAACATGTGTATGTCTGGTTTTCAACAAGGGTGTAATCTGATCGGGACCAACTCTAAGATTCATAAGACTGCCAGTGCTCACAATTGAGCTCACAAACAAAACAAACTGTGTATGTGCAAACAAAAGAGAAAATCATAAACGATAGTTCTCCCGTGTTCATCTAATGGTACCATGAAAACTGCAGAATAGACCGACAAGACGGTTAATGATCCACACATACAAATAAACAGCCAAGTCTACGTCCTCAACACATGGGATACTGCGCGACTAAAGTTCATAAACAAGTTTAAGACTCTAAGTTTGTATGAACACATGAACATCCCAAAACATTAAAAGCAAAAAGGGATTAGGTACGAGATTACTCACTTGATAAACGATGCGGTGTAAGATAAAGCAAGAACCAACTTTAAACAAGCACAAGTTAACCTATAATTAAAGATTATTGCTTTAACGATCTGTTTTAAGTCTTGATTATAAGTTAGCATAAGTAAATTATTATATATAATATATATATATTACCGGAAAAGCAGGGCAGAACAGGGAGGAAGACGGAGGCAGAGAGGGAGGCGGCAGAGAGAGCAAGGAGAACAGGAGAGATTAAGTGTTTGTGTGTGTAGTGTTTAGGAAAATATTACTATTATTTATAGAGAAACCCTAGGAGACATAAATCCAGAAAAAGGGGAAAAGATCTTTAACAGGATCAAGCAAAAGATATCAAAAAGCATAAGAATCCAAAAGCAAAAGATATGGAAAGATATGGCAGCTGCAGAGGCAAGATAAAGCTGTCAGGGAACAGTAAAAAGCATGGGCGGGTCAGATAAAGGTACTGGTCAAGCATGGCAAAAGCAGATCTCCAAAGATAATGTCAGTCACTTTTTCTGCCAACCAATGGGGTTGGTGCGCATGCTGCGCCGAAAGCAACTTTTCAGACATAAAGCAGATTAGGTCAACAGCTCAAAAGATAAGACAACACAAAAGCAAACGGCTAGATTAAACAGAAGAAAACTCAAAGGGTTTAGCGCGAGGAGGCTAAGGCGCGAAGGCAGACAGAACCAACCTTAACGCGTCGCGGGAAGAATCACATTTCTTAGCGCGCCGCGGGAGGAACTAAAATTCCTAGCGCGCCGCGGGAAGAATTATAATTCTTCGTGCGTCGAGGGATGAACTACGATTCTTAGCGCGCTGCGAGAAGAACTACAAATCCTTAGCGCGTCGCGGGAAGAACTATCGTTCTTAGCGAGCTGCGAGAAGAATTACAATTCTTAGCGCGCTGCGAGAAGAGTTCGTCTCGCGTATCGCTGTAACAGGTGGTCTTCACGCAGGATTCCTTGTAAGGGAGTCTGGCGCGTGGAGCTGCGCAGACAACCTTAGGCGGGAAGGAACAAAGGACAAGCAAAGAGTTAGAAGAAAGAGGGAAACAAGGCGTACGGGCGGGACGGCGACAAGAGGGAAAAGAAGGCGGAAAGAGAGAAGAAGAGGGACGGGACGGCGGAAAGAAAGAGAGAGAAAGAGGCGGGAAGGAAGAATACATTATTATTATTAAAAGTAAAATATAAGTATAAATAAATACTAAATCATAAAAGAAAGAGATCGGGTCAGAGAAACGGGTACCTGGGTCGGGTCGGATCAGGGCAGATGTTACAGTCTCCCCTACTTTAAGAAATTTCGTCCCGAAATTTACCTCGAAGTAGGTTGCGCAGAGAACAGGTGCGGGTACTTGATCTTCATTTGATCTTCCCTTTCCCATGTAAACTCGGCTCCGCGCTTGGACTCCCAGCGAATTTTCACGATAGGGATACGACTGCGCTTGGTTTGCTTTACCTCGCGATCCATAATCTCAACAGGCTTCTCAACGAAATGCATAGTTTCATCAACTTGAACTTCATCAAGTGGAATGTGAAGGTTCTCGTCAGCTAAACACTTCTTGAGATTGGATACATGGAACGTTGGATGAACATTACTGAGCGCGGGCGGCAGGTCAAGTCTGTAGGCAACTTTTCCCACACGCGCGAGAATCTTGAATGGTCCAACATAACGAGGAGCAAGCTTACCTTTCTTCCCAAAGCGGACAACACCCTTCCAGGGCGACACTTTGAGGAGAACAAGATCACCAAATTGAAATTCGAGAGGCTTTCGCCTGCGATCTGCGTAACTCTTCTGTCGGCTTCTGGCAGTCAGCAGATGATCACGGATCTTGGCGATTTTATCGGTTGTCTCTTGAACAAGTTCTGGTCCTGTGATTTGAGTTTCACCCACTTCGCTCCAACAAATCGGGGAGCGGCACTTACGACCGTAAAGTGCTTCAAATGGGGCCATACTAATACTGGAATGATAGCTGTTATTATAAGAGAACTCGATCAAAGGCAGGTGTGAATCCCAATTACCTCCAAAATCAAGAACACAAGATCGGAGCATATCCTCAAGAGTTTGAATAGTTCGCTCAGACTGACCGTCAGTCTGAGGATGATATGCCGTACTCATGTCCAAGCGAGTTCCTAGCGCAGATTGGAGAGATTTCCAAAAGCGAGATATAAAACGGCCATCGCGATCGGATATGATGCTCAAAGGAGTACCATGGCGGCAGACAATTTCCTTGACATAAAGCTGCGCGAGTTGCTCAACACGGTAGTTTTCACGAATGGGCAGAAAGTGAGCAGACTTAGTCAATCGATCCACTATTACCCAAATGCTATCATGTTTGCTTGCTGTCAAAGGTAACTTGGTAATAAAGTCCATCGCTACACATTCCCATTTCCACGTAGGAATTTCTGGTTGTTCGAGCAAACCAGATGGGCGTTGGTGTTTAGCTTTTACTTTAGAACAAGTCAGGCATCTAGCTACGAACACAGCAATATCCTTTTTCATACCGGGCCACCAATAAGTAATGCGCAAATCCTTGTACATCTTATCAGCGCCAGGATGAATAGAATACCGAGATTTGTGCGCTTCACTCAGGATATCAGCGCGAAGATTCTCATCAAAGGGAATCCAGATGCGATTGAGATAGCAGAGAATTCCACTCAGATTATGGACAAAGTGCGCTTCCGCGCCACACGCTAACTCGGCGCGAAGGTTACCATTACTGATGGATGCGCGCTGCGCGTCACGAATACGCGATTCAAGGTTGCTTTGAATCGGCGCGAAGTGAAGCTGGGTGCGCGGCAAGATACAGTTAAGCTGGCAGGGTTTTCGGCTGAGCGCATCGGCTACCACATTAGCCTTACCAGGATGATACCGGATCTCACAATCGTAATCGCTGATGAGTTCGTTCCATCGGCGTTGCCTCATGTTAAGTTCCTTTTGATCAAAGATATGCTGAAGGCTTCTATGGTCAGTGTAGAGGATACACTTAGTACCATAAAGATAGTGTCTCCAGATCTTCAAGGCAAAAACAACTGCACCAAGTTCGAGGTCGTGAGTTGTATAATTCTTTTCATGAACCTTAAGTTGCCTTGATGCGTAAGCGATAACCTTGCCTCGTTGCATAAGAACACAACCGAGACCTTGGTTGGAGGCATCGCAGTACACGACAAAATCATCATTACCCTCAGGTAGCGCAAGAACAGGAGCTTCACACAACAATCGCTTGAGCGTTAGAAAGGCTTCTTCTTGCTTCGAGCCCCAAATATACGGTTTACCTTTGTGCGTTAGAGCTGTTAAAGGCAAAGCGATTTTTGAG
Organism: Bidens hawaiensis; assembly: GCF_021521415.1. Lineage (NCBI taxonomy): Eukaryota > Viridiplantae > Streptophyta > Magnoliopsida > Asterales > Asteraceae > Bidens > Bidens hawaiensis. The sequence goes on from NW_027492334.1 coordinate 146,497, forward strand.
AAGTTCGAAATGAAGCGCCGGTAATAACCAGCTAAGCCCAGAAAGGAACGGATCTCAGAAGGAGAGGATGGCGTAATCCAGTTCTTGATTGCTTCAATTTTGGATGGGTCGACATGAATACCCATCTTGTTGACAACATGACCAAGAAACTGTACTTCATCAGACCAGAATTCGCACTTGGAAAGCTTAGCATAGAGTTGCTCAGCTTTGAGCTTTTGCAACACCAACCGAAGATGTTGCTCATGCTCGGCCTTGGTCTTAGAATACACCAGAACATCATCGATAAACACAATCACGAATTTATCCAAGAAAGGCCTACACACCCGATTCATTAGATCCATGAAAACGGCGGGTGCGTTGGTCAAACCGAAGGACATGACCAAGAATTCAAAATGGCCATAACGAGTTCGAAAAGCAGTCTTCGGAACATCTTCATCGCGGATGCGCAACTGGTGATAGCCAGAGCGGAGATCAATCTTGGAAAAACAAGAGGCACCTTGGAGTTGATCAAAGAGGTCGTCAATACGCGGTAAGGGATACCGGTTTTTAATGGTGAGTTTGTTCAACTCGCGGTAATCAATACACATGCGAAACGATCCATCTTTCTTTTTAACGAACAACACCGGAGCACCCCAGGGCGAAGAGCTAGGGCGAATGAATCCTTTAGCAGTCAACTCTTGAAGTTGGCTGGCCAATTCTTGCATCTTAGCGGGTGCAAGACGATAAGGAGATTTAGCTACGGGGGAAGCACCAGGGACAAGATCAATACGGAACTCGACTTCACGAGCGGGAGGGATACCAGGAAGATCATCAGGAAAAACTTCAGGAAAATCACGCACGACAGGGATATCGCGAAGCTTCTTCTTTCCTTCATCGGGTTTAACCACATGGGCTAGAAATGCAACACACTTCTTCCGCATGAGTCTTTGGGCTTCGGCGCAAGACATAAGCTTAAGACCACTGGAGGGTTTTTCGCCGTAGATATGAAGATCACCATTTTCTTGAGGAATGCGAATCATCTTCTTGGCGCAAATAACTTCGGCGCGATTCTTCGAGAGCCAGTCCATACCAATGATAACATCAAAGCTTCCAAGAGGCATGGGGATGAGGTCGATTAGAAAATCGTTTTCGTTAAGGTTAAGCGTGCAATTTTTAATCACTGAGTTAATTAAAACAGTTTCGCCGTTAGCCAATTCAACGGAAAAATTTTCTTTTAAATCGCTGCGCGGTCGCGCAAGCTTCTGCTCGAAGGCGCGAGAAATAAAGCTTCGATCGGCGCCAGTATCAAAAAGTACAGAAGCATAAAATCCGTTAAGCAAAAATGTACCATTAACTACGTCATTATTCGCTTGCGCTTGGTGCGCGGTTATGCTAAAAGCTCGTCCACGCGTCACTTGGTTCGAAATCTGGTTCACCGGATTCGCTTGTGTGATTTGCACTTGTAGTCTCGGGCACGCGTTCCGGAAATGACTGGGATCACCGCAGTTAAAGCACGATCTGGGTCGTGGGTTTTGGTAGGTTGGTTGTGGGTTCTGCGGGTAGACTGGTGGTGTTGGCGCAATTGGATTGGCGAGAAGGACTCTACAGTTTTCTGCAAGGTGACCAGTACGGCCACATCGGGTACAAAGTCGACACGGGGTTTGGGTTGGGTGGTGAAATCTACAGGTTGGGCAAAAGGGGTGGTTTCCTGTGTAAGGTTTCTTAGTTGGCGGGGCAGGGAGTGCTGGATTGGTTAAGGCATAGTTATGGGCTACAGGAGGTGTTGGGTAGGTTGACAGAGGGTTAGGCGCGTAAACTGGAGGTTGGTAAATGGGTTGCTGGACAATGGGCGGGTTGGTAAGCGCATAGGCCTTGCGCCTGCGCTTGAGGTTGTTACGGTTTGAGGGTTCAGGTTTGGTTTCTGTTGGTTCAGGGGCAGTCTTGGTGAGTTTGGTCTTCTCAGTTCCCCACAGGAACAGGGTTCCTGCTCTGACATGGTTGTCGCTGAGCACAGCGGCCAACTCGATGGCGTCAGAGAGGGTAACTGGGTTTCTAGCCCATACAGAATCTTGAATTTCCATGGGGAGACCCCCAAGAAATTTCTCTATGGCTCGGCGGGAAGGGGTAACAAGGTGAGGGACCAGTAAGCTTAGCTCGTGGAAGCGCGTCGCGTACTCGCGCGCTTCACCGCTGTATTGCTTCAAGTTCCAGAATTCTTCCTCCAGGCGCTTAATTTCGTTTGGAGGGCAGAATTCTCGCGTCAGAATTTCCTTGAATTCCTCCCATGTCATGCTAGAAGCAGCCTCTGCGCCACGCGCATGAGCTACTCCATTCCACCATGTAAGCGCTCTAGATTCCAGGACACTGGAAGCATACAGGGTTCGTCTGTCTGAGGGGCATTGGGTGTGGAGGAAAGTGTTTTCGATCTTTTCGAGCCATTGGAGCATCACGGTGGCTCCTTCAAGACCTGTGAACTTCGGAGGGTTACCCGCGTTAAAGGACTTAATGTTATAACTGGAGGTATTGGTATTGTTTTGGCTCAAGGCTTGGGCTATCGCGGCGGCCATTTCCTGGGAACGTTGCTGTCTACGCATGCGCGAGGCTTCTCTTCTCTGAAATCGGCGAGATAGCGGAGGCATTCTATAAAAGTTTTAATTTTAGTTAATATCTTGGTTTTAGCACAAGGTATAACCTCGAAAAGCTTGGTTTCACGGAGTTAGATACTATCAAAAGTTAAAGTAAAATAAATGACCCTAAATGCAGACTTAATAAAGGTAACAAACTCGAATCAAGAATCGACAATTCATGTATCACCATGACTTTCCGAACTCCCAATTTTAAAATATACGAGCAAACGAGTATTGGGGATTGACGATTCATGTATCACCATGACTTTTCAATCTTCAATACAAAATATACAAGAAAATGAGTATTGGAGGTCGACAATTCATGTATCACCATGACTTTTCAAGTCTCCAACCTCAGAACATAATCGTAAATGGAAATTGAAAATCAACTATTCATGTATCACCATGACTTTTCGGATTTTCAAATCCAACAAACGAATATGTAAGTAAAATCAATAAAAATCGAAATTTAACAAAAATCGAAATATCGCGAAATAGAACATAAAATCATACACTGCGCAAGCGCGAGCATATTCATAAATAACGAGTAATTAACAATAAGCGCGCAAACATGAGATTCCTCTCATGCGCAAGAAGGGACTCTTAGGTATTCTAGGTCGTTACGTCTAACCACCTATCCTAAAGTCAACGAGCTCTGATACCAATCTGTAACACCCCGACCAAAGGCGGATTATACATCGGGGCGCCACATATTGTTTCATTACTCGTGACACTATTGGGTGTCAATATTTAATAATACATTCATTCGCGCACGCGCAAAGTAGACATAAGATAACATAAATCATCATAAATCAATATATTATAAATCAAAATATTCGAACAGCAATAACTTGTCTTGATACATTTTAATCTAGGTCCAAAATAAAGAAAACTTCCTACGTGTCCACAAGCTCCAAAACAGCTACTGCAAACCTGAACATGTGTTAAAATAAACGTCAAACACTTGCGTGTTGGTGAGAAATCAAGTTTAATACAGTACATAGATAACAATAAATCTGCGCGCAACATGTGTATGTCTGGTTTTCAACAAGGGTGTAATCTGATCGGGACCAACTCTAAGATTCATAAGACTGCCAGTGCTCACAATTGAGCTCACAAACAAAACAAACTGTGTATGTGCAAACAAAAGAGAAAATCATAAACGATAGTTCTCCCGTGTTCATCTAATGGTACCATGAAAACTGCGGAATAGACCGACAAGACGGTTAATGATCCACACATACAAATAAACAGCCAAGTCTACGTCCTCAACACATGGGATACTGCGCGACTAAAGTTCATAAACAAGTTTAAGACTCTAAGTTTGTATGAACACATGAACATCCCAAAACATTAAAAGAAAAAAGGGATTAGGTACGAGATTACTCACTTGATAAACGATGCGGTGTAAGATAAAGCAAGAACCAACTTTAAACAAGCACAAGTTAACCTATAATTAAAGATTATTGCTTTAACGATCTGTTTTAAGTCTTGATTATAAGTTAGCATAAGTAAATTATTATATATAATATATATATATTACCGGAAAAGCAGGGCAGAACAGGGAGGAAGACGGAGGCAGAGAGGGAGGCGGCAGAGAGAGCAAGGAGAACAGGAGAGATTAAGTGTTTGTGTGTGTAATGTTTAGGAAAATATTACTATTATTTATAGAGAAACCCTAGGAGACATAAATCCAGAAAAAGGGGAAAAGATCTTTAACAGGATCAAGCAAAAGATATCAAAAAGCATAAGAATCCAAAAGCAAAAGATATGGAAAGATATGGCAGCTGCAGAGGCAAGATAAAGCTGTCAGGGAACAGTAAAAAGCATGGGCGGGTCAGATAAAGGTACTGGTCAAGCATGGCAAAAGCAGATCTCCAAAGATAATGTCAGTCACTTTTTCTGCCAACCAATGGGGTTGGTGCGCATGCTGCGCCGAAAGCAACTTTTCAGACATAAAGCAGATTAGGTCAACAGCTCAAAAGATAAGACAACACAAAAGCAAACGGCTAGATTAAACAGAAGAAAACTCAAAGGGTTTAGCGCGAGGAGGCTAAGGCGCGAAGGCAGACAGAACCAACCTTAACGCGTCGCGGGAAGAATCACATTTCTTAGCGCGCCGCGGGAGGAACTAAAATTCCTAGCGCGCCGCGGGAAGAATTATAATTCTTCGTGCGTCGAGGGATGAACTACGATTCTTAGCGCGCTGCGAGAAGAACTACAAATCCTTAGCGCGTCGCGGGAAGAACTATCGTTCTTAGCGCGCTGCGAGAAGAATTACAATTCTTAGCGCGCTGCGAGAAGAGTTCGTCTCGCGTATCGCTGTAACAGGTGGTCTTCACGCAGGATTCCTTGTAAGGGAGTCTGGCGCGTGGAGCTGCGCAGACAACCTTAGGCGGGAAGGAACAAAGGACAAGCAAAGAGTTAGAAGAAAGAGGGAAACAAGGCGTACGGGCGGGATAGGCGACAAGAGGGAAAAGAAGGCGGAAAGAGAGAAGAAGAGGGACGGGACGGCGGAAAGAAAGAGAGAGAAAGAGGCGGGAAGGAAGAATACATTATTATTATTAAAAGTAAAATATAAGTATAAATAAATACTAAATCATAAAAGAAAGAGATCGGGTCAGAGAAACGGGTACCTGGGTCGGGTCGGATCAGGGCAGATGTTACAATCCTTGTTTCAAACATTTGTTAGCCCTAATCATAGAAATTATGCTAACTTGGCCAGCTTCTTTGTCCCCCTCAATTCGAATTGTTCGTTTATCGGGGGCTTGAAGTTCAACAGTTTTGCTATTGCAGATGATACGGGCATTGTTATCGGATAACCAATCCATACCAAGTACAATATCAAATCCAGCCAGACTCATGGGTAACAAACAAATAGGCAGAATATAACCAGCTAGGAGAATTTTTGTCGTTTTCAAAGGCTTCGGAGATTTTAACGATTTCGTCACTAGCAGTCTCGACGCTTAGAGTTTTATATAATTTTGTTAATGGTTCGTTTAATAGACTACAGAAACTATAATCTATAAAACTTAGATTGTCACCCGAATCAAACAAAACTCTAGCATAGGTGTTGTTGACTAGAAACATACCGGTAATGGTTTCCGGCATGTCAGCGGCCTTCTTTGTGTCGAGTATGAAAACTCGAGCGTTTCCTTTATTGTTCTGGCCACTTCCACCCTCACCACTAGCAGCGGGTTTGTTCTTTGGGCCCTCAAAACTTAAATGGCCCATTTCCTTGCAAATAAAGAAAGTCATCTTCTTTTTCCAACAATTAGCAGCATCATGTCCCGTACGATTACAGGATTCACAGACTTTAGGAGACGGGGTGAAATTGCATCGGCCCTTGTGGTACCTCCTACATGTCTTGCATAAAGTAGTATTCGAGTTGAATCTACTTTGGCTAGCGCCCTTGCCTTTGAAGTTGGCGCTTCCCCCTTGAACATTAGGGCAGAATATTGAATCTTCTCTTCCTCAGAACACTTGCTTGTTATAACAATGGTTTCCATTTCCTCGAGCCATCTTATGGTTGTGATGGCCCATTTGTCACCATGTAACTCTTTTGGTCCATAGTATTTAAAGCCTTTAAACGAACAACCACTTATTTTGAGTTTCTTGGACTCACGTCTAATTCCACCGTCGGCGTTAGACTCATGAACACTCTCCTCGACATGAGATGGATTCGGACGAGATCTTTCAGATTTTCGAGAGGGATGAACAAAAGGATTTACAGTTCGGGAATGTTTGGATTGTCTAGATTGAGATCTAAACTCATATTCTTCCCTAACGGCTTGCTTAATCATCTTTTGGATTTTATTCATATATTTCTCAGGAATTTCTTCCTCTCGCTTGTTCACTTTTCAGGGCCTTTCCCCTTATCTTTTATCTCTTTCTCTCTACGAGCATTATTGTTGTTACTTTGTTCAGACATATTTCTCTCTTTTTTTTCAATTAAGTCTGTAATTTTAACAACATTTCTTTTATCAAACACACATTTTTATTTATTATACATTTATATATATCCCAAGGATATATATATTTCACATTACACAAATTTATATATATCGTTCCAACGATATATATAACTTGTCCTATCATTACATGAGAACGTTTTAAACGTTCTTTGTTTATACACATAACATACAAGACTATTTTTACACACATAACCTCACATCATATTCCACCATCTTCAGTTCTTCAGGAACTTCTTCACAACCTTCGTTAGTTTGTTGTACTTACGAAGGAGTGTTTCTCCAACTTTCTTCTTTTTCTTCTCTTCCTCATCTACCTTCTTCCTCCAATCGTCGGTTTCGTGCAGTGAACGATCCATATGTTCTTCATACGATTGTGGGACTATATTGGGGTATCCATACTGCGGAGGTGGGTCGCGGTAACCCAGGTCACCATCTCTTAGTGATTCCTCGGCTCTGGATACGGAACATAGTCCATGTCAGATGAAAGGTAGAGGTAGGTCTTGGCAGCTTGATTCTGCTCTCGAATCACGTCGGCTTGCTCTTGAATTGATGGAATTTATCCTTGTAATGGTGGGAAGCTTGACGAAGCTTGATTCCTAAGTTTCTCAAGGTGTTGGACATATGGATTCACATAACCATAGCTTGCGTTTTGGGAAGTGAGTGATCCTTCCATTAGGCTTGACATCTCATGAAGGTTATTAGGATTCTCTTCTTCCGGTTCTTCCTCAGTTTCTTCCTCGGGTTCTTCTTCTTCTTCGGGATCTTCCTCCTCTTCTGGTTCTTCTTCCTCTTCCGGTTCCTCCTTTTCTAGTTCATCTTCCTTCATGGGTTGTGTGGTTTCATCGTTTATTGGTGGTATCTGGAAAGTCTCAGTAGGCATCATTATTCCCATCTTGGGTCTACGAGACGGTCCTTCACCATGGTTTGGTTGAGAACTAACTTCTTTGAAGGTGGAGCTTCCCGCATGCCATTCTTGTTGTTCAGAGAGATATTTCATCCACTCAGAGGATGGTTGAGAATTTGGTAGGTATCTGGTTGGATAGTATTGTGGTATCTCCGAGGGTTGGTAAGTGGGGATCTCTGTTGGATGGTACATCGGTATTGCTGATGGATGGTAGCTTGAGTGTCTTGGTGGCTCAATTCCTTGTTTCGGTGGACTATCGGAAACATCTATTGGGTAGTGCCTGCTTCCGGGGTAGTACACGGGGTTGGTCAAGTCGTGTTCCACATCTTGATTGAAGTAAGCTTCATAATACCCATCACTCATGTTGTCTTTGGGGTAAGGTTCGGCGATTCCGGCCTCCTTTGCCTTGCGTATAAAGTCTTCGATGTGAGCTTTGAATGACATTTAATATTAGGGGTGGTTTAGAATGTAGAGTGGGAAATAAAGGTTACCAGCCTATCTTATCCCTAAAACACATAAACAATTATTGCCTATACTTGGATCGAAGCTTGGGTATTGTTTTATGATAACCAATTCGCTAAGATCGTTGGCTCTGATACCAACCTGTCACATCCCCATCTAAGGCCAAGGAGCGTGACCCAACAGTTGGTATTGTAATTGTAAATAAATCAGAGTTGCGTTATTTTGAGGAAGACTTATAAAACTTCAAGGATCAAAACATAACTTTTATATATACATTCAAAGACGGGATTATAAAATACCCGTTTAGAGTTGTTAACAAAAGATTACTTGTTTATGTTTACAAACCACCATGTATGTTTATGAAAAATAAAATCCGAGCCATCGGATATATAAGCACTTCGTCACTCCAAGTGCTAAACTTGTTCACCTGCAAAATGTAAGAAAATACGTCAGCAACGAATGCTGGTGAACACGCTGACGCAAAATGATCTCTTTCTTTATTACCCCTCGAGACTACGCCTGCCTCGACCCAACGTGGCTTAGGAATAACAAAGTCAAATAACACATTATAAACTAGAGCCTCTACTCTAGGTCACCTAAGCAAACACCGCAGCGTTCGACTTAGTTAAGTACTTGTAAATATACACATAAGGTCGTACTCCCTACAGGAGAGCGTCCTACAACCAAGGGTGGTGCGATCATGCCCATACATCGCATAGTACCACCTATGTAAGGATCCAGACATACGTATACCACACCAGAGGGCTAGGTTTATACCCATAGTTATAACGGTTTTAGGAACACATAGTTCCTTGTAAACAATTTCACATAACAAGTTTGACTCATTTGAAAACAAGTTTGAAAGTTTGGGGCGTATTCACCTTATCTCTTTAGGATCGGCTTCACTCACCGTCCAAGGGTCTTTCCCTTCTTTATCTCGCACCTATAGTACGATTATAAATATTTGTTAGTCGGATACACGATCCGGCTTAAGACCTTTAGTCTTATCTCAATCCTCGATGAACCTTTAGTTCATTTTCTTCTACTTGAAAACCTTTAGTTTAAAAGTAAATTATAAACCTTTAGTTTATATTGGAAACCCGGCGTTTCTTCTTCTCTAAGAAACGTAATCATTTTTATTATTTAAGAATACTCTTTATTCATTAAATAATATTTTCATATCAAAGAATATATACATATATACTTACACACATATATATGTAATTACAATATTCAATATTCATTCTTTTATTCATATCTTTGTTATGTTCTCTTTTCTTTTATCGAGGTATCGAGTATAACCTCGACTTAAGGCTTAAGCCTTGAATATAATATTGAATTATATTGTATTCATTATTACGCCTAACCTCGTTGGCGTTTAGAAACTCTAGGTACTTGAGCAGCACTCCAACGCCGCTTGATCTTCTCGATCGTCAAACGATTACGCCAAACATCAACACACGATGGCACGCTTATCGAGACTCATCGCCATTACAACAAACACCTTCTTGGTATGTGGATGGAGGGTGGCACAACTTCGAGGAAACGTTTGTATACAATCCAAGGATCGGGACACGTTTATCGAGATGAATCTTTAATATGATTGTCGGGTTTTAGTGAGAAGCTAAAGAGAGTTAAGAGGGCTGAGTTTGGATGTGAAAATATGAAATCTCGGACCTGCTATTTATAGACATTATTTTGGACCCCATCGCGGTACGCGATGGGTCGCTGAGCAGACCTTTCGCGTACCGCGATATAGGCGCCGCTCCACGTGGCAACACGTGGCAGCAGTGTTGCCACGTGGTGACACGTGGCAGCACCTAGTGCCACTGTGTGCCACGTGGCACACGTGTCACAACGTGTCAGAAGCTCCATCGCGGTACGCGATGGGCTTCTCCTTTTGTCCATCGCGTAGCGTGATAGGACAAGAAATCAGATTTTTCATTTTTAACCCTCAAGTTTAGAATTTGGCAATTTTAATCCCTAGACTTTGGAAAGTTGATACTTTGTACTCAAAATTTCCACGTTGTTACAATAATTTTTTTGTTACATAACTGTAAACTAAAACATTTTTTTGTATCGGAGTTATTAAACTTTAACTTAAGATGGACTTTTATCTGCAAATTACTTATATTTTGTAGTTGAGCATGAAAAGATCGGTCCGGATTGCGTTTTATAGATAACATATCAAATTTTTTAATGACCGAATCAAATAAATTGAATAATCTCAACATTGTTAATCAAATAAAGACAATGCAAAAGAGCCTCTTATTTTTACTCGACTAGATGGTTGGGGCGCCACTGGTGTCTCAGGTTTCTATCTTTTTAGTTAATCGTCTAATGTTGAATACAATCGCCTTTAACTATGTATCAACACGACCTAACTATATGATATTTTGTAATTTTAACATACAAGATGACAATAAACCACTTGTGAGGTCTACTAATTAATATAGCAACGACAGTAATTTAACAATATCAACATGACGTTTTTTAAATTTCTTTTGACAAATTGGCATGTTCCTTGCATTAATGTACCTCGAAATCACCACCTATATATGGTCATTTATTTTTAAATAAGCTAGATAACTCCTTAAGCTAGCTGATTCCTGGGTTTAGTTACCCATCATTCTCATTGTTAGTTTTGCTAACAAGATGCATCTTCTAGTTAAGATACTTTTCTTGGTCCTAGTATCACTCTCTCAGGATGTCTTGTCCCAATATTCACCTTTAAACGCCACAGTTATACCTGTGACAAAGGATGCCAACAAAATTAATTGGTGGTTGAAGAAATAAACATGGGGATAGAGAAGTTTGCACTTTGCCTGCCAAGTTTAACATCGGCTCATGGAGTGGCATTTTTAGGTGATGGTCCATTTATTTCACTACTTTGCCAAATCTTGATGTTATCACCATTCATTCTTACATACACTCCAATGAATAGAAAGAGTTCCAAATTGCTTGGATATTATGTTGGTCACAATCGGATCTTAAACTAGAAAAACAAAACAGAAAATATGGACCAGATTTCTACTAACTTTTGTAGTTGTATTTCTTATAACCAAACTGATTTTTAATTGTACATAATCAAATAAACAAACCCCTCTATTTATAGTGTGGGAAACACAAAACTACTTAGACATCAACTTGACACACAAGTTGGTCTTACACCCTTATCCTACCCATTTGTTATCTTCTGCAGATTTACTTAAGCAAGCAACCTGGAATTTTCATTCCAATTGGCTTGCAACTTGTTTTATTTTACTACTAAACTTTAACCCAAAGTTAAATCTGAAAACTGGTTTTACCGGCTGGTAAAAACCGAACTGAACAGTAACACGAAATCAACTAACATTCACCCCCTTGATTCTGTTCTTCAAAGCTGTTAGGTCTTCAACTCCTAGCATTTCCCTCATCTCGATAAACTTGACTCTTGGCAAGGCTTTTGTCAAAATACTGGCTTTCATTCGTCTCCACTCACGTGCTCTATCTTCACCATATTCTTTTCCACACATTCTTGGATGAAGTGATACTTAGTATCAATATGTTTGCTTCGTTCGTGAAATACTGAATTTTTCATTAACAAGATTGCAGACTTGTTATCCACACGTAGTGTTATAGCTTCCACACTTTTCTCAGTTATCTCCTCTAATAGTCCTTTCAACCAGATTGCTTGACAAGCGGTAGCGGTTGCGGCTATAAATTCAGCTTCACAAGATGACAAAGCAACTGTATTTTGTTTCTGACTACACCATTTTATCGGACCACCCCCGTAATAGAACACCATTCATGTTCTGCTCTTACTGTCCATACGATCAGTCGCATGAGAACTGTCACTGTAGCTGATGTACATAAAAATATACATCTTTTCGGCATCAAATAATCTCTAAAAACTGCATTTTCTATCAAATAACATAGCAAAAACGGCTACGTATCATAATAAAATGTAATTTCAGGTGAAACCAAGCCCCAAACGAACAAACAAGCGAAAAGACGAAGAAAAACAGAAGAAAACACAACAAAAACAAAGAAACACGCCCCCATGCCTTAAGAAACACGCCCCCATGCTTCTGAACACTAGAAAAGACAAAAATCTACAAGAAAAGACAAAAACTGGGAACAAAAGCATGGGGCCGTGCCTCTCAACCACGGGGCCGTGGACGTCTACCAGAAAAGACAAAATGAATTTAGCACATGTCACTATAAAACACGGGGGCGTGCCTATGTAAGCACGGGGCCGTGCTTCTCTCTCCAGATTGTCTATAAATAGTGGCTCATGTTGCACTCATTTGGTATGCATTGAAAAGAATTCTATCCGGTTTTCTCTTATAAAAACACACACTAACACTCACATAGAAGATTTAGTGAAGAGTTTGAAGGCTTGGAGGTCATCACCATCAATCATCATCATCATCAACCATCATCATCATCATTAAGAAGGAAGATTCATCTACATTTGGTTAGATTGTTCTAGTTTAAGCATGTGTTTATTGTCATCATCCATTTTAATGTTTATCATGATGCTCATTATGAGCTAAACTCCTTTTACCATCTAAAATCTATGAAGAAGCTTTGTTTTGTTTGATAATTATACAAAACATGTGGTGTAGTCTAGTAAAGTACGTGGTTATATTACAATTATCTTTTGATGAGAAATGTTTCACCATCTAAAATGACTAATTCAAAGTTGGTAAAAATCAATTCTATTGGCAATCGTTCATGATCGATTCATGTTCTTGAAAGATAGAAATACTTTGATACATTATCGAAACATGGATACTTATATTGTACTTAGAAATGATGAGATATAAGTAATGATGTATTTCTCTAAGTCTTGGTAATTCGAAAATGGCTTTGCTTAGGATATCATGCTAGTCAAAGAAATCATATGTTAATGGAATGTGTAATTATAACCTACATAAATCAACCAAGGAGAGGTTGTGTTACTAAACTACAACCGCTCGAAGTTGTTAGAATTGGTATTTGAGAAATCGAAGTCAATCCTAATCTTTCTACTTTACGAAACTATTTGCCAACTTAAATTGACATCATTGAGGTGGCATGACATTAGGAAAGGGTGGACTTTAAAATGCGCATATTACCTCCTTAGTGCCAAAGATGCTCACTTAAGGTTTAAGGAGCTATCTATCATATATTGCCACGGCAAATTTACCACATGTTTGAATATTAATTATCAATGTTAAAATGGAGTGGATTCTTGATCTTAGATGATAACCTTCACGTAATTGAACTACTCGTTTAGAATCTCTCGTCTTGGTCACCTATATATTATATATAAGTATTTATATTTTATAAAAAGTTCAAAACTTAACTGTAACACCACGTCTTTTACCCTCTTTAATTTAAGCTTAAATTTACTAACTTAGATAGTACAGAGACCAAAAATGCAATTCTGAAAATTTGCTCCCACCGCGGTACGCGACGGGGTAACAATCAACCCATCGCGTAGCGCGATGGGCTTGGTGAGTCATCGGACACGTGTCCAACACCGTGTCAACACGTGGCGCAATGTGGCAGGCCACGTGTCACCACCGCATAAGGCGGCGTAAAAAGTGCGGCGCCGCGGTACGCGACGGGTCCCAAGAACCCCATCGCGTACCGCGACGGGGTCCAATTTCGCCTATAAAAGGGGAGGAGACGGGTTTGAACCCCATTCATCCCATCACACCTCCATACACACACACATAACCTAGAAAGGCGTGCCCCATTGCCGTGTCAAGTTTACGTGCCAATTTCTCGAAGTTCGTGCGAAGAACGAAGTCATAATCAAGTAGCAAACACTTAAGCGAGTAGATCAAGATCCTGCCTTTTTATTATTCAATCTAAGCATCCAATCTAAGGTAGGAGTTACGTTTAAGTTATTTGACTTATTGCTTAGACTATCAATCGAGGCTATGGCCTTTAACCTTGATCGTATTTTACAAATCATTCAAAATCATGTTTTCATAAACGTCACTTCATGATGAAGTAATGTTAAACGAAAGATATATTTTGACGGACATTCTGGAAGGGGGATATCACTAGTAGTAAGTTTCTTGCCTAAGGAAAAGTATTTCGCATAAATCCCAATCAACCGAGGGACCCATTTACTTACCTGGAGAAACTTACTAACGTGATGGAACCTATTAGGCCAAAGCATGCTATATCAAACCTCACATAAAACTAAGTGTTTTCATTCACAATCAAAGATAAACGACTTCAAGGTTAAGCTTACAATCATAGCTTAATCATCATTCAAATCATCATACAAACCTATTCATGTATAGGTTAAGTATCATTCTCAATCAATCAATCAGTCAAGGTTTACAACACCGACGGTACAGGTGAATACGTTAACCTTTTTACTCAGTCAAAACATATTTATACTCAATGAGACGAACGGGTGTTTGTCTTAACGAGTCAATCAATGACTACATGAGATCGAGTAATCTCTAAAACGTTATAATACAAAGTAGAGAATAATATCAACTCAGACCGAATACGCATGTGTATGGATCCAAACATAACTGTTAAAGCTCAAATCAATCAATCAAAGGCAATGAAGCTACGAGCTTAAACGGTCATGACCAGTTCTCAGTTCAGGGCCGTTTGGCTCGGGGAATACCGTTGTGTGTGTAGGGCAGTGGTACAAATACCGGAAGTAGAAATACTTCCACTGAGGTTGTCAAGAAAACTATATTTGTATTATAATGCCATTCAAATGTTTTATCGAGTCATACGTGTTCACCAGCATATAGCTGACGTATTTTTCCAACCCATTGCAGATAATTAAGCATTAGTAGCATTAGCAAGGATTGGAGTCTTATAGAGATAGAAGCGCATACAAGATAGCTCCGTTTTTTATAACTAAAATCCTTGTAATATGAAACATATGTTTTGTAAACTGATACTCGGGTATTTAATTCCCGAGTAAAATTTTCAATGTAAATTAATATTATATTAAATCTAAAGTCTTCCGCTAAAATTAAACCATAAACTCTTATATATTTACAAAACAGGTACCAACTTGTGGTCACATGCCTAGGCCCTAAACCGGGGTGTGATAGGTTGGTATCAGAGCCAACGGTTTCAACGAATTAGGTATTAAATATTTAGTACCTAGGCTTTAACCGTTATTGTAGTCATTAATATTATTCGTGGGGATAAGATAAGATTGGTAAACCTTCTATCCCTAATCTAACTAAAAGTGCAGATGTCTTATATTAACTACTTTGGTCGTAGACACCGAGTAGCTATTCGATCAAAACCGACAATCAACTACGAACCATCCGATATGGAGAGTAGCAATAGTTCTTATACTAGCTTTTTCAATCACAATCAACCAATCGTTCCAAACTTACCTTATGGGAGCCAACCCGTGTATCTCCCAGGATGTCAGCAAATGCCAATAGAAATTTCTGACAACACCACTGACAACATTCCCCAGTATTACCCCTCCGACATTCCAACATACCATCCTTCCGAGGATCAGGAAGTGCAAAGCAAGATCAAGCAGAAAACTGAATCGGAGTCATCAAGTTGGATGAATTATCACTCTGATCAAAGGAGATGGCAATTTGGATCACCACCATTGAACTATCAATATGAGACCCCACCAGCATCTGCAGAACCCAGTCATAAACCAAAAATGAGGGTTCGCATGCCACACAAAAAGAGACTTAATTCATCACCAATCAAGAATCCTTATAAATCGGAGGAGAATCCTGAAGAAGAGGAGAATCCCGAGGAGGTAGAAGAGAATGAGAATCCTTACTTCCCTCCATATTTAGGACCGAGGCCTTCAATATCACAACAAGCTATGGAGATTCGCGAGGAGGCAAATCTTATCGAGGGATTTTATACCACTAATATCCCCTACGAAGAAATGCATGCATACGTTGCTAATCCGCATCTTTATCCACAAGAAAATGCATATCTCTTTCCAGTTGCATCCGCACCAACGGGATATCCGAACCCGCCAAATTCAGTAATGGACGAGCTGAGAAATGAGAAAGTGGACAAAAAGAGAATGGGGAGAAAGATTGCCAAGAAATGTGACAACATGAAAAATCTTCTTACAAAATGGATTAAGGATTAGAAATCGTTGTTGTATACTGTTGTAGTTGTTGTAATCCTTTTTCTTGTAAGATAAATAATGTAATATAAAGTGTGTCTTTCCCTAAATTTTTTTTATTCATGTAACAGCATGTCTAAAGCAAACAGTAATCCAGAAATTCAAGTAAACAATAAAGGAAAGACAATTGAAGAAATCTTACAAGAAAAAGCTACCGCGGACAATATACAAGCCATACCACAAAATTATGTGCTTGGTATCCGCGCTTTGATAAAAGAGGCTGTAAATCCAATCTATGAAATTTGAAAAATGATCCAAGTAGAACTGCCTCACAATCTAACAAAAGAGCAAGTAGAAGTGAAACTGCTACTTCAAAGAGAGAATCCAAGAAAAAATCAAAGAAGGAATCCAAAAAGGAATCGGAACAGAAGGAGAGTAAGAAAAAGGAAACTAAGAAAAAGAAAGAAGCGAGTGATGAAAGCTCGACGGCTGAAAACAACCTACATGAGAAAACAAAGAAACTTAAATACACGAAGGTTGTGATTTTAAGGTGTTTAAAGTGTATAACCCCAAAGAATTTCACGGGGATAAAGGAGTGATACATACCCTCCGATGGTTGGAGGAAATGGAATCCATTGTGCTGATAAGCAAATGCACTGAGAGAGAAAAGGTCCAATATACCTCCCAAATGTTCAAGGGGGGAGACATTAGAATGGTGGAATACCCTGATTAGAATCAAGGGTAGAGAAAATACAATCTAGACTGGGCAACGTTCAAGGCTATGGTACTGAAGAAATTCTGTCCTATCAACGAAATGGATCAGATTCAAACCAAGCTGTGGAACCACAAGGTTGTGGGAACCAATCTCAAGGAATATAACACCAAGTTCCTTGAGTACTGTAGAATTGTGCCACATGTGGTCACTCCTGAGATCAACAAAGTGACACGATACATCTACGCATCTACGGATTACCAATCGAAATCCGTGATTATGTTCGTTCGCATATGCCGTCTTCAACGGAATCGGCTATGGAGTTGGCCAGATATTTGATGGATGGAATGTTGAGAAACCGTGACGAGAGGAAGAAAGATGATGGCATGTCGCCAGTTGGAGGAAAAGTGAGGAAAACTGAGAAGAAGAAGAAGAAGGAAGGGGCGTTTGTGTATAGTCGCCCCATTTTCAAGTCATGCGGAAGGAGACACTTTGGCAGATGTCTTCGACCAATGAACGCTGTTGTATGTGGATTTTGCAAGAAACCACGACACTCAGAGGCAGATTGTAGGAAGAAGACTGGGGTATGTTTTGAGTGTGGCGAGAAGGGACATTATAGTACTGAATGTCCAAATAAGAAGCCAACGGTAGTGACGGTTGGTGCAAGTGGTAGCGGTGCGAAGACCGATGCTAAGAAAGGAAACGCTCATGTATTTATGCTAGACACTCAGAAAGCATCAGATATACCGGACGTGATCACCGGTACGTTTCCTATAAATAATGTTTATGCTAGAATTTTATTTGACTCGGGTGCAAACCAAAGCTTTATAGATTATAAATCTTGTAGTCTATTAAATGAGCCCTTGGTTAAATTAGATAAACATTATGAAGTAGAAACTGCTGATGGGAATGTAAGTAGAATAACCGAGGCTTTAGAGAATGCCACAATTTCTTTAGCCAATCACGTCATTCCTGTACGACTGTTACCTATGACATTAGCAGGTTTTGATGTTGTTCTAGGTATGGACTGGTTATCGTATAATCAAGCCCATATCCTATGTAACGACAAAGCCATCGACATTCGAACACCTAATAACAAAA
This sequence comes from Bidens hawaiensis, assembly GCF_021521415.1. Classification (NCBI taxonomy): domain Eukaryota; kingdom Viridiplantae; phylum Streptophyta; class Magnoliopsida; order Asterales; family Asteraceae; genus Bidens; species Bidens hawaiensis. The sequence goes on from NW_027492334.1 coordinate 164,330, forward strand.
CCATTCGTATAACCGGAGATAAGGTAGGAGGAAAACTAGGAATCATTTCCAAGATCAAAGCAAGCCATTGCATAGGTAAGGGATGCCTCGCATTCATGGCCTGTGTAACCAAGGAACCCGAACCCAAGAAGATGGAGGAAGTACCGATTGTATCCGAATTTCAAGATATATTTTCTGATGAGTTACTAGGAACCCCGCCTGATAGAGAAGTAGAATTTAAGATTGATCTCATGCCAGGAACTTCACCGATAGCCAAATCTCCTTATCGTCTAGCACCGACAGAAATGAAAGAATTAAAGAAACAATTAGATGAGCTTTTAGAAAAAGGGTTCATACGGCCGAGCTCGTCACCTTGGGGAGCTCCAATTCTGTTTGTAAAGAAGAAGGATGGAACGATGAGAATGTGTATAGATTACCGAGAACTGAACAAGGTCACAATCAAGAACAAGTACCCATTACCCAGAATCGACAATATGTTCGAGCAGCTTCAAGGAGCAAGTTGTTTTTCCAAGATTGACCAAAGATCAGGTTATCATCAATTGAAGGTACAAGAGAAAGATATACCTAAAACAACATTTAGAACCCGATACGGACATTATGAGTTCACCGTTATGCTTTTTGGACTCACTAATGCACCAGTAGCTTTCATGGACATGATGAATCGGATTTGCAAGCCATACTTAGACAAGTTTGTTATCGTTTTCATTGACGACATCCTTGTTTACTCAAAATCCAAAGACGATCATCAAGTTCATCTTAAGGTTATACTTGAAACCCTAAGGAATGAGAAATTATACGCCAAGTTCTCCAAGTGTGAATTTTGGTTGTCCGAAGTACAATTTCTTGGTCATGTTATAAATGAGAAGGGTATTCAAGTAGATCCAGCAAAGATTTAGGCTATAACCAAATGGGAGAAACCTAAGACACCGACTCAAGTTCGAAGTTTTCTAGGCTTAGCTGGATACTACAGAAGATTCATTCAAGACTTCTCTTGAATAGCTGTTCCATTAACTTCACTCACAAGAAAGGCAATTAAATTTGAATGGGGACCGAAGCAAGATGAAGCATTTGAGACACTCAACAGAAGTTAACTAATGCACCTATCTTGGCTTTGCTATAAGGGTTAGAAAACTTTACCATTTACTGTGATGCTTCGCATACGGGAATGGGATGTCTTTTGATGCAAGGAAAGAAAGTGATTGCTTATGCTTCGAGACAATTGAAAGTTCATGAAAAGAATTACACCACGCACGACCTTGAATTAGGTGCTATAATCTTCGCGTTGAAGTTATGGCGACATTATTTGTATGGTGTAAGATTCCACAATATAAACTGATCACAAAAGTTTGAAGCATATATTCGATCAAAAGGAACTAAATATGAGACAAAGGCGTTGGATGGAAACACTTAATGATTATGACTGTGAGATCGTATATCATGAAGGAAAGACCAATGTAGTGGCTGACGCCTTAAGTAGAAAAGAACATGAGAAGCCAAAGAGAGTTCGAGCTCTTAGATTAGAACTTAAAGTCAATTTAGCTAGTCAAATCAAAGAAGCTCAGAAGTTGGCACTGGATGAAGGAAACATCAAGGCCGAAAAAGAGAACGGCACAGTTGATCAATTGATTAAAGGAAATGACGAAATACTTAGACTCGGTACAAGAATTTGGGTACCAATGGTTGGAAACCTAAGAGACAATATTCTTGAAGAAGCACATAAGTCAAAGTATATGATGCATCCGGGAAGTGAAAAAATGTATCACAATTTAAAGGATGATTACTGGTGGATCGGGATGAAGAAAGACATTGCCTTATATGTAGCTAAGTGCCTAACATGTTCTAAGTAAAGGCTGAACATCAGAAGCCGTTAGGATTGCTACAACAACCTGAAATACCAATCTTGAAATGGGATATGATAACTATGGATTTCATCATGAAGTTACCAAAAACTTCACGCCAAAATGATGCAATGTGGGTTATTGTAGATAGACTTACGAAGTCTTCTCATTTCATTCCAATCCAAGAAACGTTCAGCATGGATAAGTTAGCACACTTATATGTCGAAAGCATTGTATCCTTACATGGTGTGCTGCTATCCATCATATCCGACAGAGATAGTCGTTTTACCAAAATTCTGGTGCAGTTTTCAAAAGGCTATGGGGACTCGACTAAACTTAAGTACAACATACCATCCCCAAACTGATGGCCAAAGTGAACGTACAATTCAAACTTTGGAAGATATGCTTCGTGCCTGTGTTATCGACTTAGGAGGAAGTTGGGACACTCATCTCGCACTGATGGAATTCTCGTACAACAATAGTTATCATATGAGTATCCAAGCAGCACCATTCGAAGCATTGTACGGACGAAAGTGTAGAACACCTGTATGTTGGTCTGAAACAGGTGATGGTCAGTTGTCAGGACCTGAAATTGTTCAAAGAACCACCGATCAAATAATACAAATCCCTGAATGATTGAAAACGGCAAGGGATAGACAAAAAGAGTTATACAGACATTCGCCGCAAAACCATTAGAATTCAAAGAAGGCGATAGAGTATTACTTAAAGTCTCACCTTGGAAAGGTGTAGTAAGATTCGGGAAGAAAGAAAAATTAAGTCCAAGATTCATTGGACCATTCAAGATACTCGAAAGAATCGGACCATTTGCTTATCGGCTAGAGTTACCCGATGAAATGAAAGGAATTCACGACGTGTTTCACATATCCAATCTACGCAAGTGTTTAGCCGACGAAACCCTTGCAATGCCATTGAAAGATGTCAAGATCAATGAGAAACTTAAGTTTGTAGAACAGCTGATTCAAATAGAAGATGGCATAATTAAGTTTCTCAAGCACAAACGACTCAAGCTCGTAAAATTCAAATGGGATTCAAAACGAGGACCCGAGTATACGTGGGAACTCGAGTCAGAAATGAAGAAAAAGTATCCCAATCTATTTCAATAAATCTCGAGGACGAGATTATTCAAAAGGTGGGGAGGATGTAACACCGCGTCTTTTACCCTTTTTAATTTAAGCTTAAATTTACTAACTTAGAAAGTACAGGGACCAAAAATGCAAATTCTGAAAATTTGCTCCCATCGCGGTACGCGACGGGGTAACAATCAACCCATCGCGTAGCGCGATGGGCTTGTTGAGTCATCGGACACGTGTCCAACACCGTGTCAACACGTGGCACAATGTGGCAGGCCACGTGTCACCACCGCATAAGGCGGCGTAAAAAGTGCGACGCCGCGGTACGCGACGGGTCCCAAGAACCCCATCGCGTACCGCGATGGGGTCCAATTTCGCCTATAAAAGGGGAGGAGACGGGTTTGAACCACATTCATCCATTACACCTCCATATACACACACATAGCCTAGAAAGGTGTGCCCCATTGCCGTGTCAAGTTTACGTGCCAATTTCTCGAAGTTCATGCGAAGAACGAAGTCATAATCAAGTAGCAAACACTTAAGCGAGTAGATCAAGATCCTGCCTTTTTATTATTCAATCTAAGCATCCAATCTGAGGTAGGAGTTACGTTTAAGTTATTTGACTTATTGGTTAGACTATCAATCGAGGCTATGGCCTTTAACCTTGATCGTATTTTACAAATTATTCACAATCATGTTTTCATAAACGTTACTTCATGATGAAGTAATGTTAAACGAAAGATATATTTTGACGGGCATGCAGTAACTGGAAGGGGGATATCACTAGTAGTAAGTTTCTTGCCTAAGGAAAAGTAATTCGCATAAATCCCAATCAACCGAGGGACCCGTTTACTTACCTGGAGAAACTTACTAACGTGATAGAACCTATTAGGCCAAAGCATGCATATCAAACGTCACATAAAACTAAGTGTTTTCATTCACAATCAAAGATAAACGATTTCAAGGTTAAGCTTACAATCATAGCTTAATCATCATTCAAATCATTCATACAAACCTATTCATGTATAGGTTAAGTATCATTCTCAATCAATCAATCAATCAGTCAAGGTTTACAACACCGACGGTACAGGTGAATACGTTAACCTTTTTAATCAGTCAAAACATATTTATACTCAATGAGACAAACGGGTGTTTGTCTTAACTAGTCAATCAATGTCTACATGAGATCGAGTAATCTCTAAAACGTTATAATACAAAGTAGAGAATAATATCAACTCAGACTGAATACGCATGTGTATGGATCCAAACAAAACTGTTAAAGCTCAAATCAATTAATCAAAGGCAATGAAGCCACGAGCTTAAACGGTCATTACAAGTTCTCAGTTCAGGGCCGTTTGGCTCAGGGAATACCGTTGTGTGTGTAGGGCAGTGGTACATATACCGGAAGTAGAAATACTTCCGCTGAGGTTGTCAAGAAAACTATATTTGTATTATAATGTCATTCAAATGTTTTATCGAGTCATACGTGTTCACCAGCATATAGCTGACGTATTTTTCCAACCCATTGCAGATAATTAAGCATTAGTAGCATTAGCAAGGATTGGAGTCTTATAGAGATAGAAGCGCATACAAGATAGCTCCGTTTTTTATAACTAAAATCCTTGTAATATGAAACATATGTTTTGTAAACTGATACTCGGGTATTTAATTGCCGAGTAAAATTTTCAATGTAAATTAATATTATATTCAATCTAAAGTCTTCCGCTAAAATTAAACCATAAACTCTGATATATTTACAAAACAGGTACCAACTTGTGGTCACACGCCTTGGCCCTAAACCGGGGTGTGACATTAATACCAAAATGATTAAAACCTTCGATTAAAGTAAAACAACGATTTATCATTAGAAACATTTGTGTCCACGGATCGATACTTGGTTCTTACCAATACTATTCTACATATACGATAGGTACACTTGCCTATTTTGTATGTGTTTAGTCTTTGTAGAAATCACTTTTATAAATTTATAACACGATCTTGTGCAAAAGCAAAATCATCCCATCTATCATATTTATACCACATGCACGCACGCATCAGTAGCCTACTAACTTAGCATCTCCATTTTTCTTGTAGCGAATCCCGAAGTCAAACGTGCCTTTTACATACCTCATCACATGTTTCACAGCTTGTGAATGTGATGTCCTTGGGGACTCCATAAAACGACTAGCTATGCCAACTGCATAACTAATATCTGGTCGTGTGTGTGTTAAATATCGAAGACAGCCAATTATTCTTCGATATTCAATGGCATTAACACACTCTTGATCCTCATCTTTACCAAGTTTTAGACTTGGGTCCATAGGACATTTTGTAGGATTGCATTCCCACAAATTTGCGTCTTTGAGAATCCTCGTGGCGTATCCAGCTTGCTTCAAAGTGATACCCATATTGTCTTGTTTAACTTCTACTCCCAAGTAGTAAGTTAACAAACCCAAATCACTCATTTCAAAGCGGTCTTGCATCTGTCTTTTGAATGCATTAATCTCATCTTTACAAGGTCCTGTGATGATTAAATCATCCACATAAACTCCCACAATTAACGGACCAGCCTTGCCGATTCTCTTGTACACATCATGTTCTCTTGTACAACGAGTAAAACCAAGCTGTTTTAGTGTTGCATCCAACTTCGAGTTCCAAGCTCTCGGAGCTTGTTTCAAGCCATACAAGGCTTTTGATAGCTTGTACATGAGGTTTTCTTTTCCTAGTTTCTCAAATCCTTCAGGTTGAGATACATAGATATCTTCTTTCAATTCTCCATTCTGGAATGCGGTTTTGACATCGAGGTGGTGAACTTCCCATCCATCTTGTGCGGCTAAAGAAAGAATTAACCGGACAGTTTCCATTCGGGTAACCGGAGCAAATACTTCATCATAATCGATACCGTGCTTTTGAACATAACCTTTTGCAACAAGTCTTGCTTTGTAACAAGTTATGTCACCTTTGGCGTCTCGTTTGGCTTTGTAGACCCACTTTAGACCAATTGGTTTAACACCTTTGGGTGGTAGAACCAATTTCCAAGTGCCATTCTTCTCGATCGAATTCAATTCTTCTTGCATAGCAATTCTCCATTCCTTGCTATCTTTGGCCTCACTAAATGAACCCGGTTCTTCATTAAGTAACAACATGTCTGGGTCTTCAAATCGAGGTGGGTTAAATGAGATTTGTTGCCATGATTGGGTTCTTGAATAAACATTATTCAGCTGTCGAAAACCTTGGGCAGGGGTGTCATCATAATATGAGCTAAAAATTGAGCTCACATCTGATGAACTGGGCTGTCAAAAGCTGTTTGGACTGTTCTGGTCTTCAAACGGGTTGTCCGGACTGCCTGAATCAGCTTGTTGACTGTTTTGCAAGGGGCCGTCACATTCTGTTGTTGGGCTGCTGGTCACAGTAGGTGAACCATGCCCGCTGTGTTCATTTTGGACAGCAGCTATCTCGCTTTGATTAGGCGAAATCTGGGCCGAACCAAACCCGGTGGTTTGGGTTTCATCTTCAATGGTAAACTTGACCCAATCTTCTTCGTTTGCATTGAGTTATTTGGCCCAATCGCATGGCTTGCTTTCCTCAAAGCGAACATCCTTGCTTACACACACCCGTTTGATTCTTGGGTTGTAAAGTCTATAAGCTTTACTTCCCGGTTCACTCCCGAGATACACCATAGATTTACTTCTATCAGCCAATTTTGTTATTTGTACCGTGGGTACTTTAACATGGGCGGTACAACCAAACACTTTCAAGTGTCCCAAATTCGGTTTTCGTCCTTTTAACGCTTCATACGGGGTCTTCTTTCCCAAAGCTTTTGTAGGTCTTCGGTTCAAGATGTAAACCGAATGTCGTACACCTTCTCCCCACAACCATTGTGGCAGCTTCATTGCCTTCATCATCGATCTTGTCATTCCAAGTATTGTTTGATTTCTTCGTTCCATAACACCGTTTTGTTGCGGTGTATACGGTGTGGTTAAGTACCGATTTATACCATCTTTGCTGGACAATTGTTCGAAGTTTGCAAACACAAACTCTCCTCTACGATCCGTTCTTAAAGCCTTTATTTTATAACCCGCTTCAACTTCAATGGATTTCTTGAACTTGGCAAATGCTTCCAAAGCTTGATCTTTAGACTTTATCATGTATACCCACATGAATCTGCTAAAATCATCAATAAGCAACGGAAAATACTTGTTGCCAGATGGTGTGCAAGGTGTAATAGGACTGCAAAGATCAGCATGTATTAGTTCAAGAGGTTGTTTTGCTCGATACGAGGCATTGGACGGAAATGGAAGCCTTCGTTGCTTCCCGACTAGGCAACTTTCACAAAGTTGTGACTTGTGGTTTATGCTTGGAACACCAATCATCAACTTTTCATGTGTCATCATTCTCATTACATCAAAGTTTAAATGCCCGAGACGAGCATGCCAAATCCAAGCTGTCTCGTTCATTTTAGAAAGTAAACAGGTTGGTGAAACAACATGAAGACACACTTTATAGAGCCGGTTTGGAGACCTCTTGACCTTCATTAATGCTGATCTCGATCGGTCATAGAGTGAGAGATAACCTTTCTCAATATTTGTCTTGCATCCAACCTCGTCAAGTTTCCCGAGACTCAATATGTTATTACATAAATAAGGAATGTAATAAACATTTGTAATGAGTCTTTGATCGCATTTTTACACTGCAAAAGAATCGACCCTTTGTCTCTGATTTCAACTGATGAACCATCTCCAAACTTTACTCGCCCTATCGTTTTTTCATCGAGTTCACTAAAGTAAATCCGTTCACCGGTCATGTGATTGCTTGCACCATTATCTAAGTACCAAGTGCCTTTCTCGGTACTATCTTTGACATATTCGCTAGGAAAAACCTTTTCTTCATTCAACATTACCAAATCTTGTGTAGACTTTACCATTAGTAAAGTAGTATCATCATCCACCCTTACCAAATTAGCTTCGCCTTCGGTTCTTCTCGTAGCCCGAAAATCGGCTACAAAGTGACCAAACCTATCACAATTATAACACCTTTTGCTATTTTGATCAGCAGCAGCGACCTGTTCTTGCATTTGATTATTATTCGAGAGGTGTCTACCTCCTCGTCCATGACTGCCAAATCTACCGCGTCCTTGCCAAGACCACGGTGATTGATCGGAGCTGATCCTCGGCCTTTTCTGACTTGTTTCGCCTCAGATCTATGCTTCTCTTGCCATTCAGATCTGATTAGTAATAACTGACCCGAAGAGTCTTTGGCTGCTCCAACGGGTTTGATACGTTCTTCGTATGCTTTGAGACATCCAACAATCTCTTCAAAAGGCATAGTTTTCAAGACAGAATAATGTTCTATTGTAGCAACAATAGGAAGAAATCTGGTTGGTGCAGAAGTCAGCAACTTCTTTACTAGCACCTTTTCTTCAATCGTCGTTCCAAGTGTTTGGAACTTGGACACGATCCCACCAATCTTGCTAGCATAATTATCAATGTTATCAGCTCCTTCATGCTCAATAATTCAAACTCTCGATTAAGGGGTTTGAATTCGAGCATGTTGTACCCTTTCAGCACCAAGATACCGAACTTTAAGGGCGTTCCTGTAACACCCTTGACAAACACAACATCGTCCCACTCTTAGGAAAATCCCACATCGGCCGTGGACAAGAGAGATCCTTGGTTCATAAGTAATGTCCTGCCTCTTAACATCACCAACGCGTTTTGGGCTTAGTTGGCTGTGGAGCACATGAAAACTCCACGGTCAAGCGCGCTTAGGTGGAAGTAGTACTAGGATGGGTGACTGGGAAGTCTCTACCTGGGCAACCAAAAACAAAGCCGTGAGTTCCCGGATGGGCAACCCATCGGGGGTAAAGCGAACAATATTGGTGGTACGAGAGGCCGGGATGTTACAGGTGGTATCAGAGCCACTCCTGTGCCCTTCGGGATGATGGGACACGCCTCATCGAGGACGATGAGTCCAATGGGGGGTTGTTTGTAACACCCTTGGCAAACACAACATCGTCCCACTCTTAGGCAAATCCCATATCGGCCGTGGACAAGAGAGATCCTTGGTTCATAAGTAATGTCCTGCCTCTTAACATCACCAACGCGTTTTGGGCTTAATTGGCTGTGGAGCACATGAAAACTCCACGGTTAAGCGCGCTTAGGTGGAAGTAGTACTAGGATGGGTGACCACCTGGGAAGTCTCTACCTGGGCAACCAAAAACAAAGCCGTGAGTTCCCGGATGGGCAACCCATCGGGGGCAAAGCGGACAATATTGGTGGTACGAGAGGTCGGGATGTTACAGTTCCACGCTTCCTTAGTTTCCTTGTGACATGCAACTTGCAACAAGATGTCTTCCGGCAGCGCCTGGAAGATGAAAGCCCTTGCTTTCTTTCTGACTTTGACATCCACGTCAACTCCTTCGGGTGGTTCTATGGCATCCCATATTCCTTGGGCATCCATGAACGAATCCATCTTGATAGTCCAAGAGGTATAGTTCATTTTACTTAGTAACGGACATTGGTACGATGTTTTCCCCCAACTTCTCTGACAGTAACACCTGCTGGAACTGAGTTTCGATCTGCGGTGGTACTGATGCCGCTTGAATCAGCCATATGGACTGCAAGCCAGATTCGTTTTTTTATCATATTCTGGGCTAGAACAGGGGTTATGGCCGGTAAACAGGCCGAAACCTTCGACCTTTGTGATTGGGCGTGGCTGTAGTGTTTTTCTGGACCAGTTTAACAGCTGGTTGAATCAATGAGCAAAGCTCTGATACCAATTGTTGGTCACAATCGGATCTTGAACTAGAAAAACAAAACAAAAAATATGGACAAGATTTCTACTAACTTTTGTAGTTGTATTTCTTATAACCAAACTGATTTTTAATAGTACATAATCAAAGAAACAAACCCCTCTATTTATAGAGTGAGAAACACAAAACTGCTTAGACATCCACTTGACACACAAGTTGGTCTTACACCCTTATCCTACCCACTTGTTATCTTCTGCAGATTTACTTAAGCAAGCAACCTGAAATTTTCAGTCCAATTGGCTTGCAACTTGTTTTAATTTACTACTAAACTTTAACTCAAAGTTAAATCTGAAAACTGGTTTTACCGGCTGGTAAAAACCGAACTGAACAGTAACACGGAATCAACTAACATATTATATCAAAATAAAACGAGTATCGATAAAAGGGAAACAGATTCATTTTCCATCATTGAAAAATGAGTCTGTGAAGCTTATTACTCTTCTGCCTTACACCACACCTAGAAGTGATATCTATAAAGCTCCAGTTAATGGTTTTTCTGATGCTACTAAAACGATCCCTCGAGTAAATGTTGTTAAACCCTTTAGTCTATGACTAAAAGCTAGTGAATTCGGATCCATTCGTACAATGATCATCAAATTTTGAACTGAAAGTGGTAAGGTATCGGGAGATAATTTAATGAAGCACACTAGGATTAAGGGTGCCGCTTGTCTTGCCTTTATTGATGGTGGTTTAGGAGTCAAAGATGCAATCGTGATTGGGACTTTTCAGATGGAAAACAATTTCTTGTTCTTCGATCTGGTGCAGGCCGGTTCAGCTCTTTGTTATTAGCTCATGGGACCGCATGTGGCAGCTTCAACTTCACAAAAATTCCTGCATGATTTTCCATTGTCATTTCTCTTCGAATTTTTAGTTGCGGTGTCTCCGAAATAATGTGTTGAATTTCCTTATATTATGTAGCAGTTGGAATTCCGTTTAATAAGTAGTAACGAACTAGTAAGAGTTTCAAGTTTGCTTCATTTACTTAAGTAGTTAAGATTACGGAAATCATCTTTATTGTTAAATGTAAAATTACAGTTTTCATCTTGTGTTGTAACGATACATAATCTTCCTTTAGAAATTTAACCAATTAAGGACATGTAGTGAACTATGGTATTTGATTAACCTTAAGGGGGCATTTGGTTCACGGAATATTTTTAAAAGAAATGGAGTTGGAATTTGAAATGGATTTGGAGTTGAAAATGGAATGAAATGTAAGAAAAATATATAATGTGTTTGGCTAATAAATTAATAGTTAATGGAGTTGGAATTCTCCTCGTCTCCTCTCAAGTCACCTGACCACCCCCCCCCCCCCACCCCCACCCCCCATTTTCAAGAAAAAATTTTTTTGGTTAAAACTAAAAAAAGTAAAAACAAAATTTGGTGTGTGTGGGGTGGGAGGTGGGTTGTGGTTAAGGGTGACGTTTGCTAGGGTTAAAACATTCCATTGGTTTTTATCAACTTTCTTTGCAAAATTGGAAAGATAAATGAATTCCATCTGCTATGTCGTAGGATTTAAATTTCAATTACTTTGAATTCCTACGAATTTTGTGAATTGAAATCGCTTTGGATATGACCAATTTCCATTTTATTGCCCAAATTCTAGAGAGAAAAGTCTTAGAGAGAGCACATTTTGGCTCGGATTCACAATTATTTCAAGGCCCAGAAACGATTGGACACTGATAAGAAGTACCTTGGATAAAGATTCATCGATAGGAAACAACTCAAAACGACCAAACCATCATCTTCTTCTTCAACGAAATCCTATATTGGTTTAAAGGTTAGTCTTTGGTTAGTGATCGTGTTTTTACGTTTGCTTTTGCATGGGAACACCTTAATGGTGTAAATTGGTCCACAAGGGTTGTCAAAGTTGTAAGCTTTGATCAAATTACAGGAGTTAAACGTTCCGTACGTATGCCATTGTAGCTTGAGCTAGGTTTTCACGAAGCTGAAGGTAAGTTTTAGCTCGCCCTAGTAGTTTCCACTTAAAAATAATTTCACTTAGAATAGGTTTTCGCATTACTTAAAGTTTCCACGTGATAGCTAGTTTTTACTAGAGGGCCAAGAGCAATATTACATGATTGTGAGCTATTTTAGGATTTGAACCGAGGGAAGGTGTTGAAATAACCTACTGAAATCTTAATCCATTTTTGAATAACGAGCATAACATTTCCATGTTATTAGACGATATATATTGAAAATATATTCTAGAAGATATATATTGAAAAAGGAATTGTAATTAGTTTATAAAACATTCTAGTTTCCTTGTATAGGTATAATTTCTCCTCTATATATATAGAGGTTTTCTTTGTATTACAGACAGATCGATGAATTGCAATTCTATACAAATTATCATGGTATAGAGCCAAACCTCAGATCCTTTTTCCATCTCTGTTCCTTTTTTTCCCTACCTTTTCTTTCTTTATCGGTTTCGATCAATCGGTCGATCACCCATGGGTGACAAATCCAAGCAAACAGATGGTGAGACATCCGACAATGCTAAAAGCAAACCCCTACACCCGGCTTATTCAGTTACAAATATCCAAACCAAAATCAAAACTTTAGACGGAACCGCCATCACATACTCGTCTTGGACGAAACTATTTAAGTTACACGCTAAGGCTTACAAAGTTCTTCAACACATTGAGAATGTCGAAGCTCCGGATCCCACATCCGACACATATGAAGAATGGTCCGAACTAGATTCTTTGGTTCTCTAATGGATCTATAACACGATCAAACCCCACATGCCCAATCTTCAACCATTGCACCTACACAATCCAACATCTCATCCCAACCCTCCGATGATAATTCTGTTCACCCCATGACCACACGAGCCCGTGACGGTATCACCAAACCTGTCACCCGACTTAACCTACACACCACTCTCACACCGCTTATATCTCCCATACCCAAGACATACCAAATTGCTCGATCGGATCCTAACTGGCGTGACGCTATGATCAACGAATTTCAGGCTTTACAGGTTAATGATACGTGGAAACTGGTTCCATCTCCGGTTAATTATCCTATTATACGTTGCATATGGTTGTTTCTCCACAAGTTTAAGTCTGATGGGTCTCTTGACCGATATAAGGCTCGATTGGTAGTTAATGGTAAATCTCAGACAGTGGGGGTCGATTGTGATGACACCTTCAGCCCCGTGGTTAAACCGGCAACGATTCGCACAGTTTTAACCTTGGTGGTGTCAAGATCATGGGAAATTCATCAACTAGACGTTAAAAATGCGTTTTTACATGGAGATTTACAAGAAACTGTATTCATACATCAATCTCCGGGTTTTGTGGACAACAACCACCCTAATCATGTATGCCGGTTGAAAAAATCGTTATATGGCCTCAAACAAGCGCCACGGGCATGGAACGGTTTTCGACATTTATTATGGCTCACGGGTTTCGCCGAAGCACATGTGATCAGTCTCTATTTGTTTAAATCATGGTCCGAATCAGGCATATTTGCTATTATATGTAGATGATATTATTTTGACTGCTTCGAATACGCAACTCCTGCATTATATTATCGTTACCCTCTCGCAGGAGTTTGCCATGACCGATCTTGGACGCCTACATCATTTTCTTGGGGTTACGGTCACAAGGGATCAACATGGTCTTTTTTTATCTCAGGCAACCTATACTCGGGATATTATCGAGCTAGCAGGATTGTCCAATTGTAAGCCATGTGCCACCCCGGTCGACACTATGGCTAAACTCAGCGCTTCTGATGGTGACTTACTTCCCGATGGCACATTATATCGCGCTTTAGCCGGAGCCTTGCAATACCTCACATTTACAAGACCGGATATAACTTATGCAGTTCAACAAGTTTGCCTCTTCATGCATGCTCCTCGTGATTCTCATGTTAGTTTCATGAAGCGTATTATCAGGTATCTTAGTTGTACTATAGATCACGGTTTACGTATTGTTCCATCTCCGGTTTGCTCTCTTATGGCATACTCCGATGCTGACTGGGGTGGGTGCCCAGACTCTCGACGATCCACCTCAGGTTATTGCGTTTATTTGGGTGACAATTTGATCTCTTGGTCTTCTAAACGCCAAGCTACCATTTCCCGATCTAGTGCAGAGGCGGAATACCGCGGGGTTGCTAATGCCGTTGCCGAGACTACCTGGCTTCGTAACTTATTATTTGAACTTAATGTTCCGCTATCTCGGGCAACTATAGTCTACTGCGACAACGTCTCGGCTGTGTATCTGTCTCAAAATCCTGTTCAACATCAGCGTACCAAGCATGTTGAGATTGATATACATTTTGTCTGGGAAAAGGTTCGCTCTGGGCACGTTCGTGTTCTCCATTTCCCGTCTTCTTCTCAGTACGCTGATATTTTCACAAAAGGGCTGCCGCGCCAATTATTCCAAGAATTCAGACATAGTTTGAACGTTCGGTCGACACACGCTCAAACTACGGGGGAATATTAGACGATATATATTGAAAATATATTCTAGAAGATATATATTGAAAAAGGAATTGTAATTAGTTTATGAAACATTCTAGTTTCCTTGTATAGGTATAATTTCTCCTCTATATATATAGAGGTTTTCTTTGTATTACAGACAGGTCGATGAATTGCAATTCTATACAAATTATCACATGTATCTAGCCTGTAGGTGTAAATATTGAAGTTTAAGAAACTTAAAGAGGCTGAATATGTATGTCATAATTGAATGGCTGTAGCTGGTAGATTACATTCTTAAAGGACCAATGCTGAATAATGTTGATAGCTGGGAGCATAAAATTTTGCCTTCTCATAAAGTTTAAAAGTCAATCTTGATTAAAGGGTCGATGGATCTATGCTCTCCACTCTCCAGTCTCTCTTATGTGTCAAGGGCCTTTTCATAAATGAAAAGTTTGATAAAAGCTTATCTTGTGTCCATGCTGGGCGGACCCTGCTTAATTAGTATCAATCATTGTGTGATTTGTGTCACACTAGTTAGTATTTACCACAGGAGTAGTCGAGTAGAGGTGCACAAAAGAACCTGAACTTGGGTTTTTTCTATACCCGGGTTTCTAATATCCGAACCCGTATCCGATCCAACCCGTAGGGTACGGATAGGGTATGCATTTCAGTATCAAAACTCATACCCGAACTGGACCCGATTTGTACCCGCTAATACCCGAAAACCGGAACCCGTTTCATACTTACCCGTAACCTGGTTTTACCCATACCCGAAACCGGGTTTTCAGATACCCGATCGATACCCGAAATTACCTAAAAAAATACTCGAAATACCCCTAAAAAGTGCAACCCTTAAAAAATCCAATCTAATCCCGAAAAATACCCGTAATTAAACCCGAAAAAACCCAAACTTAGGGTTTTTTCAATACCCGAAAATAGGGTATTCAAATACCTGGTTTTAAAATACCTGGTTCTATAGCTGACCCGAACATGATACAGAGGGTATGGCTATTAGAGACAATACCCGAACCCGACCCCGGTATTGCCAATACCTGATTTTCAATTACCCGGCCATACCCTAACCTGATTCCATACCCGAAACCGGGTATTTGAAAAACCCGATTTGTACACCTCTACACAGGAGAATTATCAGATTAATTGGGTATTTGCTCAATTATAGTTGATCCTAAGTTTAGTGTTGGGCTCATTGTTAAATTGAAATAAGGAATATCTATCTTTGATAATTTTGTCTTGCTTTTATTCGAAATGTCTTTTTGGCATGATCGGGTCAATATCTAGTCGGGCCTTTTTTTTGACAAATATATTCCCTTCATTTTTTATTTATAGGCAGCTTACTAGGTTGTGATGAAATAAACTCGATTGAAATTAGCGTTACAATTGTGTCGGGATGGCGGATGAATTTATGAACTTGAGTGTGCCTCATATATTTACGCATATCAAAGATATCAACTCTGATCTAGATGCAATTAAAAGTTATGTCACACAAACATGTCCCTTGTAAACCATTAATCTAAGTGAGTCACACGGAGTAACCGAGTTGTACTAAATGGGTTAAATATGTCATAAAAGGGCTCAATAACATATTTTATTTCTTTATGTTAAATGGGTAACCTATAACGACATTTTTATTGAAGCGACTATAAATAACAACCCTAAAATTGACTGAATTACCAGCCTTGGTTATACTAAGGGGATGTGTAGCATTGCATTTGAAAGTGATTATGGGTCTGGATATAGTGAATCAGGTTCTGAGCATCTCTAATTTTGATTATTTAATTATTCAAAGTTTAAATAATTCAAGTAGAGTAGTTGTAACAAAAGATGTTATGTTATACAGAGGTCATTTTACATGTAAACTCAAACTATTATAATTTGTGAAGACAAACATCTAATTATCAGGACTTTGACAATGAATGCATATCCAGTTACTACTTCAAACCACCCTTTTTTTATCTGGTTCTTACATTCCATTACACATAATCATTTTTTTGGTTCAACTTCTTTCATTAAACATAAGGTATATATCTTTACCATTAAATTGAAAAACCATTACATAATCATTAAGAAAACACAATGCCAAACACCTCTAAATTGCATTTAATTTAGTAGGGATGTTCCGTGAGTTTTCATAGTTAAAAAAACTAGATTCTACTTGAATGTTTTTTGTTGTAGCAAGCTAAATTAGTCTATAAAGGTGCATGCAAAGTCCAAAGGCCATCGCCTGAATGAGGCTGTCTTTGCCAAATATGTAAAATTCAATGGCAAGTCTTGATTTCAATTACTTTGTAAAAGTCAATTGAAATTCCTACTAAATCTTGCATGATCAGAATATATTCTCTAAATCCATGCTCTTAAAATTCTTGTGTTGAAATCTTTCCACGGTCCACACACATGCACACCCCATAAACAAAGCTTAAATGATGCCACTTGACTTAATTGAGAAAATGCTCGAACAAAGTTCGATTCTGTTGGTGCTATAAATGCAACCTTGGCAGACCATGGGAACTTCCCATTTTAAGTTGTCAACTAGAAACTCATTGACAACCAGAGAGAGTTTGTTTGGTAGCCAAGGATGACTTGCCTGTTTCTTCTATTCGAAGGGTTTGGTTTTTTCTAGACCGATGATGATTTGAGACCCTTTGTTAGGTTGGTTATCAGGCAGTCTTCTTGGCTAACCTGACAATCTCTCTCTCTCACACACACAAACATATACACTCTCTTTTGTCATTCATTGTATTGTTCTGTTTGTTTACACATTTAATGTGTGAGGCCCTGAGCCAGGTGCTTACATTATCGTTGGATTTGCTTATAAACACAATTCTAAATATTATAGTGAATTAAACTTTTCGTGGAATAATTAAAAGACAACCATATATTAAATAACATTCAAATCTTGTCTCAATAAACATTCACTTGTCTTTAACAAATCAAACATAAAAAAGGAAAACATCATAACATTCTTTCTCTTAAGATGTCAGACTTTTTCAGTTCATGTCATGTGTCTCCCTCAAGCTAGTTGCTTTAACCTGTATTTCTGTGTGTATACTAAAAGTCAGTTACGCTGAGTGAGTTCTAGTTAATCATGTAACATATATTCAATTCACATATATACGTGTCCGAAGACACATATTGCATTATTTCATTCATTATTTACATGCTTACCTTTCATTCATACATACACACATACACTCATACTTGTATACTTTCATAATTCCTAGATTTAACTTACTAATACATACCATCTCACAGATTTTTAAGGTCTGGTCCCTTCTAACTCAGATATTATTAGGGTCTAGTCCATTTTATCTCAGATATTATTAGAGTCTGGTCCCTACCATCCATACATTCATACATACATTTCTTCATATTATCATTCATATAATTACATACATGGTTTTAACCTTTTCTATATCATTCATATATCATTCATTTAACGTGCATATAACATACAATTACCACTTAAGGTACTTTGTATTAACTAATCACATAGGAGTATCCACACAACCTCGAAAACATAAAAGAGAAATGGGGCTCACCTGGATCTTGTTTCTCTCGAAGTTAACTGTAACACCGCTCTCGAAGTTAACTGTAAAACCTTCAGGTTTCGGGTATACCCATTTATTAATTAAAAATACCCCTTGGGTATGCCCGACCCAAAACCCATCAGATATCTATCGGGTTTTAACAAATATAACTAATCTATTAAGAAATTAGATGTGAGAATGTGAAAGGCGAGCTGAATATATTTAACTCAATTAACAATTTTGTTTTAGAATTTGAAGTAATCAGATATCAACTTTGCTTTTTTGTGAGAGTAGCATCCTGTTTTATGATACATACTTTTGTTTACAAGTTTTCTAGGAGAATGGGCACTGAACGGTACTAGGAGCTTGTTTATATATTTTTCTTTGTATATGAGTCCCTTAAAACCTGACAACTAAACATATATATTTAGATCTAGGGGTTGAGTTATTCTACAAAGGCTAACAAAAATGAGAAGTGTAAGATGCCATAACTAATTTACATGTGTTAAGTAGGATTTTCTCTTTCCACATGTAAGTCACATGTTAATTCTCTCATCATTTTTAAAAGTTTATAACTTACTAAATGAGAAGTGTAAGACGCCATAACTAATTGATATTTTTTTTAAATAAAATTCACCATAATAACAAGGTTTATTGGATTTTAATAATCTCTATTGTACAATATTGGCCGATAATAATTCTTATTCATTTCATCGCCACCAGTGGTCCCAAATTTAAAAAATTTGCCCCCCCCAATGGTCCCCCGTTAAAAAAGACTTAAAGTCGTTATACTTTTTTCCGAATTTCAAACGAATGTTTTAGGGCTTTTGATCGAAAGGAGAATACGAGTCAACTAATGTAAACTTAGTTCGAAACGGCGCACCAAAACGACGAAACAATGTTTCAATTCGGGTATTTGAACTTACAATTAACAAAAATAAAGTCGTTTGGATCAACGTTTCGAGCTAACTTTTGCACCAATCGACTCGTATTCTCCTTACGATCAAAAGCCCTAAAACATTTGTTTGAAATTCGGAAAAAAGTATAACAACGTTAAGTCCTTTCTAACGGGGGACCATTGGAAACCAACTTTTTAAAATTTGGGACCGCCAATGGCTATAAAATGAATATTGATCATTATCGGCCAATACCATTCAATAGGTATTATTAAAATCCAATAAACCTAATAACAAGCGGTTTTTTTATCTTTAATACGAGTATGCTTTTGTTATATAAAAATAAAAAAATTACGTCATTGTGTCTTTTTGCGTACCAATGTGTCTTTTTGTTTGTCAATGTATTTTTTTCGCCATTGTGTCTTTCAACTGATCATTGTGTTTTTCTAAATACTAATAACACCATTGTGTAATAATATGTAAATATAATGAAAAATACCAACAAATTATCTAATACATAAAACACAATGATGAATACATATTACATAATAACCTGAAACGTAAGACACAATAGTAAATACAAATAACACAATGGTCTGAAACGTAAGACACAATGCTAAATACATATAACACAATGACCTGAAACGTAAAACACAATGAAAGCTACATATTACACAATGACTTGAACGTAATACACAATGAACATAATACTATTTTTCTCAACTTAAGTGAATGCTGAGCACAATGACTAAAACACAATGATAAGTAGTTGAGCACAAAGACAAAATGACGAACAAAAAGACACAATGAAATAATCTTTGTTTTAATTTTTATCTTTAATATGAGTATCAAACTATCAATTGAAAAACACAATGACCAAAATCTATAAAACAAATACACAATGTATAGAAAAAACAATTAAAAAGCACAATGGACAACCAATAAACACAATATAAAAAAAAATCCACTAATTTTTTTTATTTTAAATAACAATATGATATTCATATTAAAGATAAAAAAACGCTTGTTATTATGGTAAAAAAAATTTCGAAAAAAGTGTCGTATGAAAAATTTATAGACGTTTTAAAATGATGGAGGAATTGACCTTGGAGGTGCATAACACTACCCAACCATGTTAGGGCGGTTCCCCTAAACATGCTTGAAGCGAAGTTTGTCTTTTTCGCTTCGGGGCATTCGCTGTGTAAAAACACATTCTCCACTTATTCGAACCATTGCAACAAGGTAGTCGCACAGTTGGTTCCAAAGAATTCGGCCGGGTTGGCACTAGTAAATTGTTTAAGCAGGTAGGATGCGGGTTTGGGTTCAATATGTGCAACAACGGGTGCGGGTTGGTTTGCTAGTATTTGGGTCATAAGTTCAGGAATCACAGCGGCCATTTGCTTGGCGACAAGAGAGGCCATACGTCGGGTGGAGTCCCATCGCGATTGGCGTCTTAGCGGAGGCATGCTAAAATTTATAAAGAAAATGGGATAAGTTTTGGGTAAAGGAAATGAATACCAAGGTGTATAAAATAAAGTAAGATTTCGAATTTTTTGATTTTTGTGAATCCTAGAGTTAGTGTGGAGAAGATGTTAGTGTTAGATAAAATATAAAACTTTGTTTATAAATAACAAAACCGTAAACAAAACGTAAATGATTTTGAGATAGTTAAAGCTTGAAAATTTGAGATTTTTGAGATTTTATAGAGTCGGAAAAATCGCGCGTGAAATCACCACGACTTGATATTCCAACACTAACTAAAAGGTTTTATAAAACACCACGTTGGAGTCTAAACATGTGCACGAGATCACCACGACTTTTTCATGTTTTAGACTCAAATAACAATGATAACACAATAAATCGAGATACAACGTCATGTCAAAACACTAGCACACGAACCACCGTAGTACTATTGTTTTAACACCGAAAATTAGGATGGCGACCGGAACGCTCGCATTCGACTCCTTAAAGAATTGACATTTATAACACGGTTTATGGCCTAGAAAAGGAGCATTATAACTCAACCATCCCAGGTAAGTAAATCACCTTCGATCCTTAGAATCTTTTTGTCAAATGGTCATTTTATAATGTCTCGTTTTCTATGATGGCTACAAACCCGATATAAACGCAACCTTTAAGGGATTTGAAACAACGGGATCCAAGTTAATCTTGTAATCCATAAAACACAATGAAAATCTACTTTTTGCGTTGTAAGGTAAGGATACCTTGGAAATACTATGAAAGTGTGTGTGTGAACATTTAGGATATTGGTGAATTTTAAACAAGTTTATAAATAAACATGCGATATGAACAATTAAATAGAGTAAACACGTATGAACACACGTATAGGACCCTAAGCATAACAATTCTAGGTCGTTACGTCTAACCACCTATCTTAATTGTCATGGCTCTGATACCAATCTGTAACAAACCAAAGGCGGCGGAACATGCCGGGGTGCAACGATTGCTCATAAGCGCATGACACTATTTAAAGTGACAATATTTAACAAACTCATTTCATTTCACAACATCGAAAATGTCACATAACCAAATATTCATAAGTCAAATACAACAAAATATAGCAAATCAAATATTGTTCATTTTTGCTAATATCCTAACGGTATTTGTGAGTTTTTCTTCACCGAACTCCAAAATCAACCTAGATGCAAACCTGTAACATTTTATAAAATAAAGTTTATCAACACAAAGGTTGGTGAGCAATTCATAAGTTTGAACAATAGATATATAGTATGAAAAACCACAAAACTAGTATACAAAACCATAAATAATAGCTATAAACTTGGATAAATAGTTATCTCTAACAGGTTGCGACACCCAACTATAAGGGGTTGCCAAATAGTTTAGGATTTTATAGTTATCGTTAATTGCATTACGTTAACGACACCTTGCCATGAGGGGTTGCCAAATGGTCTAGGATTTATAGTTCCACCATCCAAAAGCGATAAACACATACGCAAATAAGCATGGAACACCAAATCGAGCAATTATTCAAGTAAAGTATACAACAACGTTTGTGGTTTAAGACCCAAGTATAAAACATTTAGTTTAGATAAGATGAAATGTCACCCCCAAAATAAAAGATAGAAAACGGGGTATGAAGTTACTCACGTTCAAGTATAAAACTTGATCGGTAAAAGATGAATAACCGGATGGATCAAGTTTAACGAGCAAGGCTTAAATGACAATAAAATCTTGGATTTAGAATGGTTGTCTTGAAGAACTTTAAATAAAATAATTGTTGTAAAAAGTAAACAATTAAAGTTCAAGGTTTAAAATGTAACTATTTAAGAATTTATAATAACAATCCTTTAAAAATGTAAGTTTGCTCGAAACCGGGTTAAAGTATCTAACCTTAATATTTACTTAACCAATGTTAAGTAATAAGGTGGGAAAAATGCTAAAATGCAAGTTCCTTTGGGACAAAGATACTAAAACGGGTCTTTAACGAGTGTTCGGGTTGTCGGTTCGGGTCTTGACCAATTGTCAAACCCAAAGTCAACTTTCCAACATATTAATTGTTATGAGATAACTCACTAAAATATACTAACACTTAACCAAGTATGTAGATCTATTGTTTAGAACTAATAACGCACGTTAAGCGAGTGTTCGGCTTAGTCGGTCCAAACTATGTGATGAGATCAAGTTGGATCCAACAATTCCAAGGACTTAAGAAAATAATTAAAATCAGTTTGTAAACTATTTTTAAAAAAATATACAAGTCTTGATAGCTAAAAACACACTTGTGTGTCTTAAGCTAGTAAAAGTCGGTATAGTTCGGTTTGGTTCGGTCTCCATCTCACAAATAGTTCATATATGGTTTCTACATGCACAAATATCATAGAACTTGTATATTGGTTTATAAATGAAAAAACTTAAATTTTACAACTAAAAGTTAACTACAAGTCTTTTAAGCAAAAGTTTCGGTTAGTTCGGTTTTCATCTCCCAACGAGTTCATAGATGGATTCCATATGCTTAATATCAAAGAACTTGTAAAAATGATTTTTGAAACTAAAATCTAGCAATAAACATGTTTAAACAACTATTTTAACAAAACTAGTAAACAAAAGTTCGGTTTCCGGTTTGGACTAGTTTCGGTTAAACCGAGGTTAGTCTTATACAAACCCACACCATGGAACTTGTAAATAAGATGAACAAACTAAAAAGGGTTAGAAGTTAGTCATAAGTGATACGTATAATAAGTTATGTGTGTGTAAATATATATCAAGATCACGAAGTCCTTCATGAAGCCTTGTCTTATTACATTCGAAACTTAACCAACCGGAGTCGATGAAGTAACAAATAAAGGAAACAAGGGGTGTGTATTATATATATGTTGTACCACCATATTCAAGTGTTAGTAATATTAGATGAACAAGTTAAAATGAAAGACTATAGTTAGTTGACCTTAAGTAATCAAAATAACAAAATTTTGAAGATGAATACTTGGATTTGAGAGAGATTTGGAGAAGATGAACAACCAAAATGGTGTATGGAGCCTTGCTTTTTTAATGGTAAGAGTATGGTTCATACAAATAGGGTAAAGATGCATGTGATGGTTGAAATGGTCAAACAAGTTTTTGGTAAATGGCAATAATAGTCCCCAAAGTTTGGTTTAAGTCATTTTCAAAGAGTTTTAAGGACCAAAAAGAATGTTTTCAAGACCCAACAAGTGTAAAACAATATTGTAACATAAAATCCATCATTTTGATTATATCATAAACTTTGGTTTACAAAATGGGTCGGTTTACATGATAAACGAATACAAAAACGAATATAAACGAGACCAGAAATTGACGAATGTCACAGTATCTACTACTTTAGGAAATTTCGTCCTGAAATTAAGATGAAGATGATGATGCAAACAAATATGGATACTTCTCTTTCATTGCATCTTCTCGTTCCCAAGTAAACTTCGCGCCACGCCGTGATTCCCATTGAACTTTTACTAACTGAATACGACTACGCTTGGTTTTCTTCTCGTTGTGATCCAAAATCTCAACGGGTCGTTCAACCATAATCATAGACTTGTCAGCATGAACTTTGTCGAGAGGTATATGGAGATTACCCTCGGCTAGGCACTTTTTAAGATTCGAAACATGAAATGTCGGATGAACAACGGCAAGTTCTTGCGGTAGTTCAAGTCGATCGGTTTTCGTCGTTTGTCGGCGTAACTCTTCTGACGATCTCTAGCGGCTAGGAGATTCTTACGGATTTGATTAATGACATCGGTGGCTTCTTGGACTATTTCGGGTCCCGTGATTTGAGCTTCACCGATTTCGTTCCAACAAATCGGGGAACGACATTTACGACCGTAAAGAGCTTGAAAAGGAGCCACATCAATGCTAGAGTGGTAGCTATCGTTGTAGGAGAACTCGATGAACGGAAGATGAGAATCCCAATTCCCACCGAAATCAAGAACACATGCTCGTAGCATATCCTTGAGTGTTTGGATTGTACGTTCGGATTGACCATCCGTTTGAGGATGATAATCGGTGTTAAGATCGAGACGTGTTCCCAAAGCTTCTTGAAGTGAACGCCAAAAATGAGAGGTAAAACGGGCATCGCGGTCGGAGATGATAGACAATGGCAAACCGTGTCGGCATACGATTTTCCGAACATAGATTTTAGCAAGCTGCTCGACAGAATACTTCTCGCGGATCGGAATGAAATGAGCAGATTTGGTTAATCGATCGATGATCACCCAAATGCTATCGTTGCCTTTTTGGGTTTTGGGTAATTTGGTAATAAAGTCCATAGCAATGTCTTCCCATTTCTAAACGGGAATCAGTGGTTGCTCGAGTAGACCAAAAGGTCTTTGATGTTCGGCTTTAACTTTCGAGCAAGTAAGACATTTAGATACAAACAACGCTACGTACTTTTTTCATACCCGACCACCAAAAGGTAGCACGAAGATCGAAATACATCTTATCCGCACCGGGATGAACGGAATAATGCGAATTATGAGCTTCGTCGAGAATACAAGTACGAAGGTCATCGCGATCGGGAACCCACAAACGATTGAGAAAATACAAAAGGCCACCGGGTTTGGTTTCGAGTTGAAGTTCGGCTCCACATGACATTTCGTCGTACATATTTCCTTCTTCGACGGAGGTACGTTGAGCTTGAAAGATACAAATTTGAAGATCGGTTTGAACAATGACGCTTAGAAGCAGAACGGATTTAACATTAACCTTTCGACTTAGGGCATCGGCGACAACATTCGCTTTACCGGGGTGGTAGCGAATCTCGCAATCGTAATCACTAAGTAATTCAGCCCATCGTCGTTGTCTCATGTTGAGATCTTTTTGGTCAAAAATGTGTTGAAGGCTTTTATGATCGGTAAAAACCACACATTTTGTTCCATAAAGGTAATGTCTCCAGATTTTGAGAGCGAAAACGACGGCACCAAGTTCGAGATCGTGAGTTGTATAGTTCTTCTCGTTGACCTTAAGTTGCCTTGATGCGTATGCGATTACCTGACCTCATTGCATGAGAACACAACCAAGGCCTTGATGGGAGGCATCGCAAAATACAACAAAATCGTCGTTTCCATCGGGAAGGGTTAGAACGGGAGCATTGCAAAGCATGTCCATGAGAGTACAAAAGGCTTCCTGTTGCTTCGAACCCCAATCGAAGGGTTGTCCCTAATAGCTGAGAGAGTTAAGAGGCAAAGAGATTTTGGAAAAATTCTGAATGAAACGACGATAATATCCGGCTAAACCAAGGAATGATCGAATTTCCGTGGGAGTCGTTGGAGTTTTCCAATCCTTAACAGCCTCAATTTTAGCGGGATCAACATGAATACCTTAGTCGTTTATGATATGTCCCAAAAATTGAACTTCCTAGAGCCAAAATTCATATTTGGAGAATTTGGCATAGAGTTGTTCGTTTCTAAGGAGCTCGAGAATGGAACGCAAATGATGTTCATGTTCGGCTTTGGATTTAGAAAAAAGATAAGGATGTCATCAATAAAGACAATAACGAATTTATCAAGGAATGGTTTGCAAACGCGGTTCATGAGGTCCATAAATACCGCGGGTGCATTTGTTAACCCGAAAGGCATAACCAAAAATTCGAAATGTCCATATCGAGTACAGAAAGCGGTTTTTGGAATGTCTTCTTCGCGAACACGCAATTGATGATAACCCGATCGAAGATCAATTTTGGAGAAACAAGTTGCGCCTTGAAGTTGGTCGAATAAGTCGTCGATACGTGGCAATGGATAACGATTTTTAATAGTAAGCTTGTTAAGTTCACGATAATCAATGCACATACGAAACGAACCATCCTTCTTTTTCACGAAGAGAACGGGAGCGCCCCAAGGAGAAGAGCTTGGACGAATGAAGCCTTTATCGGAAAGTTCTTCGAGTTGGTTTGACAGTTCTTGCATTTCCGACGGGGCTAGACGATAAGGAGCCTTGGCCACGGGCATCGCGCCGAGCACAAGATCGATTTGGAATTCAATCGGACGAACGGGAAGAAGACCGGTAACATCATCGGGAAAGACATCAAGGAAATCACGAACAATAGGAATATCTTGAATCTTCCTTTCCTTTTTTTCTTTTGTCACCGAGAGAGCTAGAAACGGAACATACTTTTGGCGTAAGTACTTTTGCGATTGAGCACACGACATGAGATTTAGCCTTCGGGGCGTTGCGTTTCCAAAGACCTTAAGAATTTTACCGTTGACGAGCGGGATGCGAATGAATTTATCAAAACAAACGTCTTCGGCACGGTGCAAAGATAACCAATCCATGCCTACTATGACATCGAAGCTACCCATTTGCATCGGGATGAGATCAATGGAGAATTTATGCTTAGAAAGAATAAGAGAACAATCGCGGACGACGGAATTGATGGTAACAGAATTTCCATTGGCGACTTCAACAGAGAACGGTCGGGAAAGTTTAGTTCGAGGCATCGCAAGTTTTGACTCAAATTTCAAAGAAATAAAACTTCTATCAGCACCGGTATCAAATAAAATAGAAGCCAAATGATAGGTCACCAAAAACATACCGTTCAAAACATCGTTTGCCACTTGAGCTTGATTTGCATTCATCATAAAAACTCGCCCTTGATTACCATGGTTGACTTGAGGTGCTTGTTGTGGAGGTGGAGGTGGTGCTTGGATTGCTTGGATGGGTTGGATGAGTGGTGCATTGAGTTGGGGAATTTGGGGTTGGTAGGTTTGAACTTGGTAAGCTTGGGTTTGGTAGTAAGGTACGGTCACAGTTTGGTTAGCAAAGGTGAGGCGAGGGCAATTGTTGCGGAAATGGTTTGGATCTCCACAATTGTAACAAGCTCGGGGTGGTTGGGGTTGGTTTGGTGGGTAGGGTGCATATCGGTTTTGGGAATTTTGGGGAAAAGTTCTTGGTTGGTTTGGTTGGTTAGGCTGGTTGGGTTGGGTTCGTAGTGGGGATCGGCATGTGGTGTTGAGATGGCCAAGTCGGTTACAAATGGTACATTGGCGACAAGGCGAGTTTGTTGGGTGGTGAAGTTGGCAAGTGTTACATAGCGGGGAGTTCCCAACATAAGGTTTTCGGTTTTGAGGGAGGGTTTGGGTTTGTTGTTGTGGTTGAGGTTGGGTGACGGCATAATTTCGGTAGTTGGTTTTGGGTTTCTTTTTGTTGTTGTTGTTGTGTCGGGAAGAGTTTAAGTAGTTAATGGCTTGTGGTGTGGGTTCAACCTTGGTTTGGGGAGCGGGCTCGGGCTTGTCTTTCTCACTTGCTTTGTTGAGGGTTAGGGTACCCGCCTTCACGTGATTTTCCGATAGCCAACTGGCTAATGTGATGGCTTCCTCAAGATTCGCGGGTTTGCTACTCATGACCGAGTCCTGGATTTTCATCAGTAAACCCCCAATATATATATCAATTTCACGTTCGGTTGGGGTAACCAAATGGGGAACAAGGATGCTCAACTCATGGAAACGGAGTGAGTAAGCGGCGTTATCACCACTTTCTTGCTTTAGGTTCCAAAATTCTTCCTCAAGCTTTTGGAGCTCGTGTTTGGGACAAAATTTCTTCTTCATAAGCGCCTTGAGCTCGGCCCATGGAAGAGCCATGGCCACATCCGTACCTTGGAGGTGCATAACACTACCCAACCATGTTAGGGCGGTTCCCCTAAACATGCTTGAAGCGAAGTTTGTCTTTTTCGCTTCGGGGCATTCGCTGTGTAAAAACACATTCTCCACATATTCGAACCATTGCAACAAAGTAGTCGCACAGTTGGTTCCAAAGAATTCGGCCGGGTTGGCACTAGTAAATTGTTTAAGCAGGTAGGATGCGGGTTTGGGTTCAATATGTGCAACAACGGGTGCGGGTTGGTTTGCTTGTATTTGGGTCATAAGTTCAGGAATCACAGCGGCCATTTGCTTGGCGACAAGTGAGGCCATACGTCGGGTGGAGTCCCATCGCGATTGGCGTCTTAGCGGAGGCATGCTAAAATTTATAAAGAAAATGGGATAAGTTTTGGGTAAAGGAAATGAATACCAAGGTGTATAAAATAAAGTAAGATTTCGAATTTTTTGATTTTTGTGAATCCTAGAGTTAGTGTGGAGAAGATGTTAGTGTTAGATAAAATATAAAACTTTGTTTATAAATAACAAAACCGTAAACAAAACGTAAATGATTTTGAGATAGTTAAAGCTTGAAAATTTGAGATTTTTGAGATTTTATAGAGTCGGAAAAATCGCGCGTGAAATCACCACAACTTGATATTCCAACACTAAGTAAAAGGTTTTATAAAACACCACGTTGGAGTCTAAACATGTGCACGAGATTACCACGACTTTTTCATGTTTTAGACTCAAATAACAATGATAACACAATAAATCGAGATACAACGTCATGTCAAAACACTAGCACACGAACCACCGTAGTACTATTGTTTTAACACCGAAAATTAGGATGGCGACCGGAACGCTCGCATTCGACTCCTTAAAGAATTGACATTTATAACACGGTTTATGGCCTAGAAAAGGAGCATTATAACTCAACCATCCCAGGTAAGTAAATCACCTTCGATCCTTGGAATCTTTTTGTCAAATGGTCATTTTATAATGTCTCGTTTTCTATGATGGCTACAAACCCGATATAAACGCAACCTTTAAGGGATTTGAAACAACGGGATCCAAGTTAATCTTGTAATCCATAAAACACAATGAAAATCTACTTTTTGCGTTGTAAGGTAAGGATACCTTGGAAATACTATGAAAGTGTGTGAATGTGAACATTTAGGATATTGGTGAATTTTAAACAAGTTTATAAATAAACATGCGTATGAACAATTAAATAGAGTAAACACGTATGAACACACGTATAGGACCCTAAGCATAACAATTCTAGGTCGTTACGTCTAACCACCTATCTTAATTGTCATGGCTCTGATACCAATCTGTAACAAACCAAAGGCGACGGAACATGCCGGGGTGCAACGATTGCTCATAAGCGCATGACACTATTTAAAGTGACAATATTTAACAAACTCATTTCATTTCACAACATCGAAAATGTCACATAACCAAATATTCATAAGTCAAATACAACAAAATATAGCAAATTAAATATTGTTCATTTTTGCTAATATCCTAACGGTATTTGGGAGTTTTTCTTCACCGAACTCCAAAATCAACCTAGATGCAAACCTGTAACATTTCATAAAATAAAGTTTATCAACACAAAGGTTGGTGAGCAATTCATAAGTTTGAACAATAGATATATAGTATGAAAAGCCACAAAACTAGTATACAAAACCATAAATAATAGCTATAAACTTGGATAAATAGTTATCTCTAACAGGTTGCGACACCCAACTATAAGGGGTTGCCAAATAGTTTAGGATTTTATAGTTATCGTTAATTGCATTACGTTAACGACACCTTGCCATGAGGGGTTGCCAAATGGTCTAGGATTTATAGTTCCACCATCCAAAAGCGATAAACACATACGCAAATAAGCATAGAACACCAAATCGAGCAATTATTCAAGTAAAATATACAACAACGTTTGTGGTTTAAGACCCAAGTATAAAACATTTAGTTTAGATAAGATGAAATGTCACCCCCAAAATAAAAGATAGAAAACGGTGTATGAAGTTACTCACGTTCAAGTATAAAACTTGATCGGTAAAAGATGAATAACCGGATGGATCAAGTTTAACGAGCAAGGCCTAAATGACAATAAAATCTTGGATTTAGAATGGTTGTCTTGAAGATCTTTAAATAAAATAATTGTTGCAAAAAGTAAACAATTAAAGTTCAAGGTTTAAAATGTAACTATTTAAGAATTTATAATAACAATCCTTTAAAAATGTAAGTTTGCTCGAAACCGGGTTAAAGTATCTAACCTTAATATTTACTTAACCAATGTTAAGTAATAAGGTGGGAAAAATGCTAAAATGCAAGTTCCTTTGGGACAAAGATACTAAAACGGGTCTTTAACGAGTGTTCGGGTTGTCGGTTCGGGTCTTGACCAATTGTCAAACCCAAAGTCAACTTTCCAACATATTAATTGTTATGAGATAACTCATTAAAACATACTAACACTTAACCAAGTATGTAGATCTATTGTTTAGAACTAACAACGCACGTTAAGCTAGTGTTCGGTTTAGTCGGTCCAAACTATGTGATGAGATCAAGTTGGATCCAACAATTCCAAGGACTTAAGAAAATAATTAAAATCAGTTTGTAAACTATTTTTAAAAAATATACAAGTCTTGATAGCTAAAAAACACACTTGTGTGTCTTAAGCTAGTAAAAGTCGGTATAGTTCGGTTTGGTTCGGTCTCCATCTCACAAATAGTTTATATATGGTTTTTACATGCCCAAATATCATAGAACTTGTATATTGGTTTATAAATGAAAAAACTTAAATTTTACAACTAAAAAGTTAACTACAAGTCTTTTAAGCAAAAGTTTCGGTTAGTTCGGTTTTCATCTCCCAACGAGTTCATAGATGGATTCCATATGCTTAATATCAAAGAACTTGTAAAAATGATTTTTGAAACTAAAATCTAGCAATAAACATGTTTAAACAACTATTTTAACAAAACTAGTAAACAAAAGTTCGGTTTCCGGTTTGGACTAGTTTCGGTTAAACCGAGGTTAGTCTTATACAAACCCACACCATGGAACTTGTAAATAAGATGAACAAACTAAAAAGGGTTAGAAGTTAGTCATAAGTGATATGTATAATAAGTTATGTATGTGTAAATATATATCAAGATCACGAAGTTCTCCATGAAGCCTTGTCTTATTACATTCGAAACTTAACCAACCGGAGTCGGTGAAGTAACAAATAAAGGAAACAAGGGGTGTGTATTATATATATGTTGTACCACCATATTCAAGTGTTAGTAATATTAGATGAACAAGTTAAAATGAAAGACTATAGTTAGTTGACCTTAAGAAATCAAAATAACAAAATTTTGAAGATGAATACTTGGATTTGAGAGAGATTAGGAGAAGATGAACAACCAAAATGGTGTATGGAGCCTTGCTTTTTTAATGGTAAGAGTATGGTTCATACAAATAAGGTAAAGATGCATGTGATGGTTGAAATGGACAAACAAGTTTTTGGTAAATGGCAATAATAGTCCCCAAAGTTTGGTTAAAGTCATTTTTAAAGAGTTTTAAGGACCAAAAAGAATGTTTTCAAGACCCAACAAGTGTAAAACAATATTGTAACATAAAATCCATCATTTTGATTATATCATAAACTTTGGTTTACAAAATGGGTCGGTTTACATGATAAACGAATACAAAAACGAATACAAACGAGACCCGAAATTGACGAATGTCACAACAACCTTATCTACTCATTTTGCATAGTCCCAATTCATTCCAAACAACTTGTTTATAATCAAGTTTACGTTTTTACTACACTCTAGGGTCCGATTTACCCTCTTACTGGGTTTCATGGTAAATGGACCTCATACACTTAAACATTTAAATCCAAAAAAATACATGCTGGTTCAGATTGCGTCGGATCTTGTTCAACACGTGAATAGTGGTACGTTTCTTGTTATTTTAGGTAAAGGTCTAACACAAACTCGACTCGGGTTCGGATTCAGATATGAGCCAGAATGTATAATGAGTGTTTGTGTGTGTTTTTGAGTGTGTGTGGTAAAGGTCTAACACTTAACCATTATAATGTATAAGAATAAATTATATCTAAATATCATTTGAAGTGCAGTTTTTTCTAGACCGGTGATGATTTGAGACCCTTTGTTTGATTGGTTATCATGCAGTCTTCTTAGCTAACCTGACAATCTCTCTCTCTCTCTCTCTTTCATATACACCCTCTTTTGTCATTCATTGTACTGTTTTGTTTATTTACACATTTAATGATAGATAAATTAAAAACACATATAAAATTTGAGAATTGACGGTATGTTCTTTTAAAATAGATATTCTATCATGTTGCTGATGACCGTTGTTTAAGTCAATCAAAAACCCAATTTAAACTAAATAGTTAGAGCAAGTAGGGTATCTTATCACAAGGAGTATGTGGTCAAATGTAATTCGTGTACAGATTTAATATTATGAAGTAACTAATGTTTAGTGGTGATCACACAAGCAATTGAAATGAATTTAGAGAACTAAGCAACAAGCAAGTAAACGAGTTTTAAGTAGTTAACAAAGCAAATCACACCCGGGAATATAAGTAAGCAACTTATAGTTATCTCATGCAACCTAACAGATTAATTATATTAACTAAAGACTGATCAATCAAACAAAACCTTAGACATCAACAATCACTTTACACACGTCACTGGTTATCAAACAGTCCTTGCCAGTGTGACTCAGTTAAGGGAAATCGTATGTTTTATCGTATTCAATCTAACCAAACAGTTATATGATTAATTATCTAGAAACTGGTAACAGATCGTTCAGACCAACGTAAACCTAAACCGACCGAACACACAGAAATACCAAACATCAATAATCATATATCAATCTTCAATAATAAAATAATAATATTCTTAGTCACATGAGAAAAACTGTAAAGATTACAAACTATACATCCCGGGTGCGATTTTAGGAGATTAGCCGAGCCTTAACATCATTGAATCTTCAATACGGATTATATGTATCATGTATAGGGTCTTGGCACAAGCTAAGGTGGTGAAAATTGCCTCTTGTAGCTGCTGGAATCGCCTCTTGGTCGTCAAAACGGAGTTGAGGTTATGTTTTATGAAAAGTTTGATATAAAACCCTAACTCCCGTCTGAGCACCCCATCGCGATACGCGATGGGGTGTTAACTGGTCCATCGCGTATCGTGATGGACCAGAAAGTCAACAGATAATATTAACCCATCGCGATGCGCGATGGGCCTTCATCCAAGCCCATCACGTATCGCGATGGGACTTGTCACCAGCAAAACTCCATAATGTTCCTTGTTTCGCGTGCTGAACATCCCGGGTCTTCATTCCGTGTCACAACAGGTCCAAATTGAGTACTTTAACGCCTGTGACCTGAAATCAAATAATACATGTATGAAGTATCGAAAGTTCTACAATAAACAATTAAACTAATTAATAAACAAACTAAAATATATACAAATTAACTGACCATAAGTTGTCATAATAACTTGTTCTTTAGAGATGTTGTAAAGATTAATTTAATTCACCTCAGTTGTTTTTATGCCCACGCCATGTGTTGAGGTTATCCCGTCCCTAGGGAAAAACATGGAGTTGCATGTGTTTGTATTAGTTAGTATTATCTCTAGTCAATGTCATATAGTAGTAAATTAGTGATGTATTTCTTTTTTAAGAACACCAATTTTCTTCTATTACATTGTCCTTCAAAAGCTTCTTTTCGTTTACACATCATCACCAACTTTCATGTTAGTTTTTCTAAACAAATTATTTATAATAAACTATTAAGTTATAATTAAAAAAAAAGAATAAATTATATTTAAATATCACTTTTATGAAATGCAATTTTAATTAATACCAAAAAAACACGTTGCCCTTCCAAAACAGAGAGTACAGTAACACAACCAACTACATCAAATCAAATTTTCACACTTAAATCAAAGAATAGACTTATGCTTCAATCTAGTTTTAAACCACAATAATCATAAGAACTTGATATCTCTAATTATATCTTCAATCTTGACTTCTTTATCCTCGTATTTAAATGTCATTTTTACTGTAAACTTTTATAAATAAACCAACCCAACAACCCCCTCTACAAGTCAGAGAGAAGCTATTCTGAACAAATTTATTGTTCTTTGCTTTCCAATTTTCCAACAAGCAAGGATCACGATATCGTGAAAGACCAACCTTCTCCCGGTCCCCCAACCCCACATAATCGTGGAAATATAGTCATTTCTCTTTTACAACTTACCAGTATTTTTTTTGAACGACCAACAAAACGAATTGTCTAGGTACTTCGTACGGGTTGATCCAATGGTAAGAGATCACCGTCAGCTGGCCCAACCCAACCGCATGGAGCCCTTAAGCGCCTCCAAGTTATCTCCAGTTTCGAGGAAAACTCACTCGCCCGAAGGCCCATTGTTGGTAAACCCGGACACACTTAGAATCGAATTGAAGATCACAAAGATTCTAGTCTTCCTTCATTGAGTCACTCATGCTCCCTCCAAAGTGTTGTTAGTGGAGTTTGAAATTGAGTCTTCATTGAGAAACTAAAACTTCTTATCACTACACCACATTGAAAATGACACAAATTAACATTACTAAATCTACCTATTCTAATAAAGTAAAAATAACTTGGTTAATCCTCACAATTCTTTTTCTCTTCAAAACTAACATCTTAATTAACCTAATATATGTAATAGATCAATAATTATTCATTTTCCTTTTACACTCTACTTATATTATATGCATACATTTTTATATTATAAAATTAAATATTAACAAATTATTTTACAATATATTTCATAATACTTGGTGAAATCCAAAAATTAACAAACAAACCATGTTTCTCGAAGATTGAAAAGAATATAAATTCATATGTTATCATTTACATATTGTACTATGTATATCTGGAATATTGTAAAGAAAAACGAAACTCGAATATGATTTCATTTTACAAAGTAATATTTTTAATCATTAAATTATAAATATATGCTTAAAAGTCGATCCATTTTTTTTAAATCAATCCATTTATCTTTTATTATTATTATTATTATTATTATTGTAAATTGCCATATAAATTTATAAATTATAAATATATGCTTTAAATCTATTCATTTATTTTTCAGTTAATTTAGTAAACTATATATATGTTAAAATGTAATGATAGTATATACCAATCACTTTCAGACATAATCGAGTTTATCATATTTAGTTTCTTAGTTTTTTTATCAAGCCTTGTTTCGGGTTTTATGTGAAAATTAAATTTGATTTTTATGGGTCAAAAGTTACTAAATAGATTGTTTGGCACAAGTTAACTACATTTATGTCAGAATTTGTTACGAGTCAAAAATGGAAAATATGAGTATTTTTAAAAGTTTGAGAATGCATATTTGTTACGGATTCGAAGTGTTGACTTGAAAATGTCAGACGGATGAAAGTTAAAATTTTAAACATGATTCAAGTTTCAATTTATTTTCAACGGCATTTATGGAAATAATAAAATGTTCGGGATTTGGCACATTGACTATTTTTCCTTCGAATATAAAAATTTAAGAAAAAATTGCGAACACTTTTGACATGCCACCCCCAGGCCTATTAATGCTTCTAACTTTTATCAAATTTGAAATATCTATGTCATCATTAACTTTTTCTTCAATTGTGATCCAAACATTGTATGGGAAGCATGTCATGCAAAATTATGCTCAAATGAAGCATAATATTCACAAAATTGAATGGATTAACATGTTATTTTTATGTTGTTATAATAACAAGGTCGAGAAACCCCCTGAAACTTATCAAAATCTTTTTCATGGTTTAGCTTAAAAAACATGGTTCTTGAAAAACATCCATCGTTACAAGTTAATGTTCTCATTTCCTTCGATGGGTGCTAACTTGATAAATATATAAATAAAGATAACGCTCCTTCTGCATTTAGACTGAGTGGTTAGAACTACTATCGTATAAGAAGTCTTATTTCCTAAATTAGTTCATAACCAAAGTTCTTTCAATTATACATATATGACACTAAGAATGCAATTTTCAATAGAAAAAATGTTCTCGAGTACGTTTTTGCATGTGTATTTTTTTATTTAGTTCATTTAAAAAAAATGCATTTTGTGATATAAAGAAAATCAATTTATGTATACATTATACATATACAAGCATAGATGTAATACATTTTTTCATACACGTCATGTAATTATTTGCTTTACTTGTAATTTTCTAATTAGGATCATCACGTGTGTGGCACGGGCTCTAATATATATAAACAAAAACTCAAAAATCCTATGTGTCGCGATGTGGTTGCTCCCTTTTTTTGAAAGTCACCAGATTGCTTGATTTTTAAATGGAGGCTTCTCATGCATTTGACCCGAATTCATGGGTATGGATCTTATCAAACCCAGATATTTCCTAAACGAGTTATAACATCCATTAAAATAAAAATCAATCTCACCAAATCATTGATGTGAAAATCCTATAAAATAAGGATATACTATAAATTATTATATGTTTTTTTAAAAGATATTATTTATAATTAAGAAACAATTTTATAGTAAAAAAATAAAAAACGGGTCTTGGATCTCACCAAATCCAGATAACTTTTACACCGGGTTATAACATCTTAGTTATTTGTGAAACCCTTTTATCATCAAACTCTAAGTATATTATAAATTTCCTTACAATAAATAGAATTAAACTCCGAAAAAGTATATAATATTAAAAACGAATGATGTAAAACAGTCCACGTAATACGGAGGATAAAAACTAGCTTATTATATAAAAAATGATGTTATAATTTTCCAAGGGAAAATTCCTTAAATGATCTTTTAGAAGAGAGAGAAAAAAAAATGATCCAAAAAATTCCAACTTTCCCAATATGATCCAATAATTTGTACTGAGGCGACGCTTTGGAAATATAACCGACGAGATTGTAGAACCAATTAAAACTTGACACGTGGCAAGATTCTGACAAATCCGACCACATTTTTTAAAATCTTGGGGGTGTCGTCCAAATTTTTTCTTTAAATCTTTTGGTAAAAAACAGTCTAGACTGTTTTTTTATGTCTCCTGCCTTGTCCGTTCAAATTGTAATGATCCTTAACTTCTTTTTCATCTTCATCTTCATCTAAATCTTAATCTTCATCTTCCATCTAACAATAAACCATATTTATTTCTTCACACATGTGGACTATCTTCATCCACTCAAACTCACACTATATCTATTCATCCACTCAAACTCACACTATATCTATTCATTTAATCTCAGTTCTCAAGTCCCAACATCATTTCACTTAATGGGTGTTTGCTTATGTTCAATCCAGTGACATTTTATAACTGGGTTTTGAGTTTTGTTTAATAAAAATATGATCTTGGGGTGTTTATGAAGATGATGCTGGCCACGTGCCATAATCTTGATTTTTCCGTTTGTGTGTGTTGTTTTAATAATCACACAAGGAAAGTAATTAGAAGTGTGAATAAATGATATTGTGGTGGTGGTGGCTGGAGATTAAACCACCGATCAACGGTTGCTAGCATTCGAACACTTACGAGAGAAATGAAGAATATGAAGATAAAGAT
Source organism: Bidens hawaiensis (assembly GCF_021521415.1). NCBI lineage: Eukaryota > Viridiplantae > Streptophyta > Magnoliopsida > Asterales > Asteraceae > Bidens > Bidens hawaiensis. Next base: position 201,641 of record NW_027492334.1, read on the forward strand.
TAAGAAGATAAAGATGAAGAAGAAGGTAAAGATGAAGAAGTTAATATAAATAATAATTTGAACGGACCAGATAAGAAACATAAAAAAACCGTCTGAATAGACTGTTTTTTACAAAATCATTTAACTTAGAAATATGGACAAAAAACCCCAAGATTTTTAAAATCTCGTCGGGTTTGTCAGAATAATGCCAAGTGTCAAGTTTTAATTGGTTCCACAATCCCGTCAGTTATAATTCCAAATTGTCGCTTCAGTACAAGTTCCTTGGATTATTTTAAGAATTTATAATTTTTTTTCTCTTTCCTCCTTTGGGTTATATTGGGAATTTTCCCATTTTCCAAACAGCAGTACAGACGGGCAAATGAAATCGAGAATACATCAAAACTATCTTTCTTTTTCTTTCACTCCAAAAAAAATAATAATAAAGGGGGGGGGGGGGCTGACAAACACATTTTCTTTCCCAAGTGAAACTCTGAAAAGTGACCACAAGGGTTTCTTCAGGTGCGGCCGAACTCTCTTATATTATACTGTTACTGTTAATATTTTGTTCAACGAATTTAGGGTTTACATTTCTGAAATCGACATGTTTACAATTGCTCAAATCAACAACTTGCTAATGAAATCCAATACTTAAGACTCTAATTGCTTTGTAGAATCTATTTATTTATCGAACACTTCGATTTCAATAATCTCTTTGGGTTGCTATTAGGTTTAAGTATTATGTTATTATCAGATTACGGTTTTAGCTTCAGAGTGATTACTGCTGATTACAGGACTGAGGCAGCAAATTAGGTTTAGAAAATCATATGTTCTTTGTTTGGATTGGTTGCTTATAGCAAGTTTGAGCTTTTCGTATTGATAAATGACCTAAACCTCTCCGAGGACATGGTTGAGGATAGGAATTTGTGGAGAAGTAGAATTAAAGTTAAGGATTTTTAGAGAGAATTGAATACCTTAGGGCTTAGACTTAACTTATTTAGGTCACATACCATAATGGTATTTCCCTTACATATATTATTATTATTATTATTATAATTATTATTAGCTTTTATATAGCTGTTAAACTGTGATCTTATTATTAATATTATTATTAATATTATTATAATTAGTAGTAGTTTTTATATAGCTGTTAAACTTTGATTTCCTTTATTTTGCTTCATACACATGTACTTAGAGCCGAGGGTCTCTCTGGAAGCCACCTCTTTATTCCTTTGGATAGAGGTACGGTGTGCCTACATCCCACCCTCCCCAGACCCTACTTATAGCTTTGCTGTCGGTGGGATTTTACTGGGTATGATTGATTGATTGATTGTATTGATAAATGATGATCCGAGCTTCTTGTTTTATTGTTTGCGACTGAAATAAGCTCTTTTGAATAACCAGTTTGAAATAAGTTCTCTAAGCAATAAACAGTATTACAAGCAATCCCAAGAAAAACCGTAAGCGTGATTTAAAAACGCAACAGCTAGTCTTATTAGTGGTCATATTCAGTGATCTATTTTGCCTGCATTAGTCGAATGGTTGTTGCTTGTTGGATGTTAGTTGGTATATCGGGTTTATAGTAGGATGATATCATATTTGGCTTAGCAATTTGCTTACAAACACATTTTCTTTCCCAAGTGAAACTCTGAAAAGTGACCACAAGGGTTTCTTCAGGTGCGGCCGAACTCTCTTATATTATACTGTTACTGTTAATATTTTGTTCAACGAATTTAGGGTTTACATTTCTGAAATCGGCATGTTTACAATTGCTCAAATCAACAACTTGCTAATGAAATCCAATACTTAAGACTCTAATTGCTTTGTGGGATCTATTTATTTATCGAACACTTCGATTTCAATAATCTCTTTGGGTTGCTATTAGGTTTAAGTATTATGTTATTATCAGATTACGGTTTTAGCTTCAGAGTGATTACTGCTGATTACAGGACTGAGGCAGCAAATTAGGTTTAGAAAATCATATGTTCTTTGTTTGGATTGGTTGCTTATAGCAAGTTTGAGCTTTTCGTATTGATAAATAACCTAAACCTCTCCGAGGACATGGTTGAGGATAGGAATTCGTGGAGAAGTAGAATTAAAGTTAAGGATTTTTAGAGAGAATTGAATACCTTAGGGCTTAGACTTAACTTATTTAGGTCACATACCATAATGGTATTTTCCTTACATATATTATTATTATTATAATTATTATTAGCTTTTATATAGCTGTTAAACTGTGATCTTATTATTAATATTATTATTAATATTATTATAATTAGTAGTAGTTTTTATATAGCTGTTAAACTTTGATTTCCTTTATTTTGCTTCATACACATGTACTTAGAGCCGAGGGTCTCTCTGGAAGCCACCTCTTTATTCCTTTGGATAGAGGTACGGTGTGCCTACATCCCACCCTCCCCAGACCCTACTTATAGCTTTGCTGTCGGTGGGATTTTACTGGGTATGATTGATTGATTGATTGTATTGATAAATGATGATCCGAGCTTCTTGTTTTATTGTTTGCGACTGAAATAAGCTCTTTTGAATAACCAGTTTGAAATAAGTTCTCTAAGCGATAAACAGTATTACAAGCAATCCCAAGAAAAACCGTAAGCGTGATTTAAAAACGCAACAGCTAGTCTTATTAGTGGTCATATTCAGTGATCTATTTTGCCTGCATTAGTCGAATGGTTGTTGCTTGTTGGATGTTAGTTGGTATATCTGGGTTTATAGTATGATGATATCATATTTGGCTTAGCAATTTGCTTACAAACATTTTCTTTCCCAAGTGAAACTCTGAAAAGTGACCACAAGGGTTTCTTCAGGTGCGGCCGAACTCTCTTATATTATACTGTTACTGTTAATATTTTGTTCAACGAATTTAGGGTTTACATTTCTGAAATCGGCATGTTTACAATTGCTCAAATCAACAACTTGCTAACGAAATCCAATACTTAAGACTCTAATTGCTTTGTAGGATCTATTTATTTATCGAACACTTCGATTTCAATAATCTCTTTGGGTTGCTATTAGGTTTAAGTATTATGTTATTATCAGATTACGGTTTTAGCTTCAGAGTGATTACTGCTGATTACAGGACTGAGGCAGCAAATTAGGTTTAGAAAATCATATGTTCTTTGTTTGGATTGGTTGCTTATAGCAAGTTTGAGCTTTTCGTATTGATAAATAACCTAAACCTCTCCGAGGACATGGTTGAGGATAGGAATTCGTGGAGAAGTAGAATTAAAGTTAAGGATTTTTAGAGAGAATTGAATACCTTAGGGCTTAGACTTAACTTATTTAGGTCACATACCATAATGGTATTTCCCTTACATATATTATTATTATTATTATAATTATTATTAGCTTTTATATAGCTGTTAAACTGTGATCTTATTATTAATATTATTATTAATATTATTATAATTAGTAGTAGTTTTTATATAGCTGTTAAACTTTGATTTCCTTTATTTTGCTTCATACACATGTACTTAGAGCCGAGGGTCTCTCTGGAAGCCACCTCTTTATTCCTTTGGATAGAGGTACGGTGTGCCTACATCCCACCCTCCCCAGACCCTACTTATAGCTTTGCTGTCGGTGGGATTTTACTGGGTATGATTGATTGATTGATTGTATTGATAAATGATGATCCGAGCTTCTTGTTTTATTGTTTGCGACTGAAATAAGCTCTTTTGAATAACCAGTTTGAAATAAGTTCTCTAAGCGATAAACAGTATTACAAGCAATCCCAAGAAAAACCGTAAGCGTGATTTAAAAACGCAACAGCTAGTCTTATTAGTGGTCATATTCAGTGATCTATTTTGCCTGCATTAGTCGAATGGTTGTTGCTTGTTGGATGTTAGTTGGTATATCTGGGTTTATAGTAGGATGATATCATATTTGGCTTAGCAATTTGCTTACAAACATTTTCTTTCCCAAGTGAAACTCTGAAAAGTGACCACAAGGGTTTCTTCAGGTGCGGCCGAACTCTCTTATATTATACTGTTACTGTTAATATTTTGTTCAACGAATTTAGGGTTTACATTTCTGAAATCGGCATGTTTACAATTGCTCAAATCAACAACTTGCTAATGAAATCCAATACTTAAGACTCTAATTGCTTTGTAGGATCTATTTATTTATCGAACACTTCGATTTCAATAATCTCTTTGGGTTGCTATTAGGTTTAAGTATTATGTTATTATCAGATTACGGTTTTAGCTTCAGAGTGATTACTGCTGATTACAGGACTGAGGCAGCAAATTAGGTTTAGAAAATCATATGTTCTTTGTTTGGATTGGTTGCTTATAGCAAGTTTGAGCTTTTCGTATTGATAAATAACCTAAACCTCTCCGAGGACATGGTTGAGGATAGGAATTCGTGGAGAAGTAGAATTAAAGTTAAGGATTTTTAGAGAGAATTGAATACCTTAGGGCTTAGACTTAACTTATTTAGGTCACATACCATAATGGTATTTCCCTTACATATATTATTATTATTATAATTATTATTAGCTTTTATATAGCTGTTAAACTGTGATCTTATTATTAATATTATTATTAATATTATTATAATTAGTAGTAGTTTTTATATAGCTGTTAAACTTTGATTTCCTTTATTTTGCTTCATACACATGTACTTAGAGCCGAGGGTCTCTCTGGAAGCCACCTCTTTATTCCTTTGGATAGAGGTACGGTGTGCCTACATCCTGTTGGGTTCGTAGGCCTTGTTGGCCCGGTTTATTATATGAAGTCAAAAGAGGAGACGGGTGTGGGCGGTCGGGCCCAAGCCCGGCCCGGTTTAGATTTCTTGCATAATAATTTACTAACCCTAGTTCAGTCTCTATATAAACAACATTATGTACTTGTAATATTTGTCACTCAATAAAGATATACCTAGTTGCCACCCGTGGACGTAGGTCAGTTTAGACCGAACCACGTTAAATCCTCGTGTTCGTTTATTGCTTTCGTGTCGTGTTCGGTTTCGTGTGTGCGTTTAATCCTAACAAGTGGTATCTAGAGCTTAGGTTCAGATCACGCGAAGAACACGTTGAACCAGCCGAGTCGCCGCCAAATCATCCAGCCGTCGCCACCCTACTGCGCTAGGGTTCCGCCGCCGCTGCTCCGCTGCTACAGTACCGCCGCCGCCGCTACAGTACCGCGCCGCCGCTACAGTTCCGCCGCCGCTGATTAGGGTTCCGCAGCTGCTGGTTCGTTTTTTCTGATCAGCTCCGGTGAAGCATAGTACGAGACATGAAAGTTTGAATCAAGATCCTATTTTTGTTGAAAAACAGTTGTCAAGTCAGAAGAAGCGTTAAAGAAACGGATAACCAGTTGCCAACCGCGTTTGTCAGGTTTTATCGTTTCAGTTTAAAATTTCAGTTTCTGATTTACAGTTCGTATTTCCGCTGCGGTTTAAATAGGTTGATTTTTAACAGAGTTCAGTAGAACAGTCGTTAAGTTCAGGCTCGTGTTGCTGTGTCTGTCTCTGTTTTTTATCCAGTTTTTCGTTTTAGTCATTGTTATGGCAGAAGACGGAAAGTTTTCGATACAGAAGTTTGACGGACAGAAGTTCGGTTGGTGGAAGATGCAGATTGAGGCACTACTTTGTCAGAAAGACTTGGATATAGTGTTTGAGGATGAAAAACCAGAAAAGTTGTCAGAAGCAGATTGGAAGAAGTTAAACAAGAAAGCTAGGGCTTGTATTACATTGTCGTTGTCGGAAGATGTGGCGTTTAACGTCATGAAAGAAACCACAGCCCGTGGTATGATGGACGCACTATCCAACATGTATGAGAAGCCTTCGGCAGCGAATAAGGTCTATCTTATCCGAGAGCTAGTGACAACAAGAATGAAAGAGGGTGGGTCAGTTACAACTCATATCAATAATCTTAATTCGATCTTGTCCCGCTTAGTGTCAGTTGACATTAAGTTTGATGATGAAGTTCAAGACCTCTTGTTATTATCCTCTTTGCCCGACAGTTGGTCGCAAACAGTGACTGCAGTTTGTAGTTCGTCTACAAATATTACTTTCGATGGGATTCGAGATCTGATTCTGGGAGAAGATTCAAGACGCAGAAGTTCAGGTGAATCATCAGGCAATATACTAGTCACAGAAGGTAGAGGTAGGGGAAAACAGCGAGGCAGTGGGAGCAGGAAGAGGAGTCAGTCTAAGACTCGTAAGGATATTGAATGTTGGGGTTGTAAAGAGAAAGGACACTTCAGGAATCAGTGTCCGAATGGTAAGAAAGAGGTGAACGTTACAGAAGACGACACAGATGACGGGGTCAGTAGTGATGAGGCTTTGGTTTGTAGTGTTGAGAGTAGCGTTGATGCTTGGGTGATGGATTCTGGTGCATCGTTTCATGCCACTCACTGTAGTGAAACGATGAAGAATCTTAAATTTGGGGATTTTGGAAAGGTTCGACTAGCGAATGATGATATTTTAAAGGTTACGGGTATGGGAGACGTTGATTTGATAACTTCAGCCGGTACTTCTTGGACTTTGAAAGACGTGAGGGTTATTCCAAGTTTGAAGAAACGTTTGATTTCAGTTGGGCAGTTGGATGACCAGGGGCACGATGTTAAGTTCGGGAATGGGCAGTGGAAAGTAGTCAAAGGGAATCTCGTTGCTCGTGGCAAGAAAATGGGTTCGTTGTATATGGTCGATATGTCATCGAAAGGAGTGGATCCAGTTTTGGTGAAAGACAAAATCCGGTTCACAGAATCTCGTGGGCAGAAGAAGGTTCGTTTTGCAAGTAACAAACCCAGAGCCAAAGTGAAGATTCAGGATGAACGAGCTAGGAAGGTTAAATCAGTTGGGGGACATCGTGACAGTGGGAGCACAGGTCGTGTTTCAGTTACAGTTCCAGGTCGACAGTGGATTAAGAAAACCAGTATTCCAGCTGTAAAAGTCTCTCCAATGAATTACTTGCTGAATATGGAGAGTGTTTGTTCTCAGGTTATCTCAGGATCCGGTAGTTCGTTACAGTGGGAGCCGGTAGGGACAGAGAACGGGTCAGGGGCAGTTTCAGCCATGACTGACGTGTTGGAGCTCCGGGGAGCTTCAACGGGCCTTCAGGTTAATTGATGAGAAGGCGGTGGCAACTAGAAGAAGTTTAATGTTCAGATTACAGAAGTACAATCTGGAGTGCAGACGAGAGTACTCAAGGCCTCCGAGTGGGAGATTGTTGGGTTCGTAGGCCTTGTTGGCCCGGTTTATTATATGAAGTCAAAAGAGGAGACGGGTGTGGGCGGTCGGGCCCAAGCCCGGCCCGGTTTAGATTTCTTGCATAATAATTTACTAACCCTAGTTCAGTCTCTATATAAACAACATTATGTACTTGTAATATTTGTCACTCAATAAAGATATACCTAGTTGCCACCCGTGGACGTAGGTCAGTTTAGACCGAACCACGTTAAATCCTCGTGTTCGTTTATTGCTTTCGTGTCGTGTTCGGTTTCGTGTGTGCGTTTAATCCTAACACATCCCACCCTCCCCAGACCCTACTTATAGCTTTGCTGTCGGTGGGATTTTACTGGGTATGATTGATTGATTGATTGTATTGATAAATGATGATCCGAGCTTCTTGTTTTATTGTTTGCGACTGAAATAAGCTCTTTTGAATAACCAGTTTGAAATAAGTTCTCTAAGCAATAAACAGTATTACAAGCAATCCCAAGAAAAACCGTAAGCGTGATTTAAAAACGCAACAGCTAGTCTTATTAGTGGTCATATTCAGTGATCTATTTTGCCTGCATTAGTCGAATGGTTGTTGCTTGTTGGATGTTAGTTGGTATATCTGGGTTTATAGTAGGATGATATCATATTTGGCTTAGCAATTTGTTGCGGTGTAGATTTTTTAAGGTAGCGTATAGGTACTTTCAAGGGGATTTGTGCTACATTTTTTTTTATTTTATTTTTTTATTTGCTGTTTCATCTACTGCTACTATAGGTTTTTCATCACATTTTGTTATCGGTACTGTGCTACTATTATTTTGTTATTTACTGTCTTTTTGCTGTTTTCATTCCCTTAGCCAAACGTATGTTATTTGGGTACAATACTTTACATTTAAATAGAGAAAAAAAGTTGTTGTTTGGACCCGGGGTCTCAGTAGGAGCAGCCTCTCTATCTCTTGGAATAGAGGAAAGGTTTAAAAACGTATAGGAGGGTGATACGTAAAAACAGCCCAAGGGATGGAGAAATCATTAAAGGCTTACTTGAAATAGATTTATTGAAAGTATTGAGAGAGATGCAGCTTTGGTTGTAATAAAGCTTATTTGGTTGTACATAGACGTGCGCCTCACATACATGATGTGTGGAATTTTTTTAAACCAAGTTCTGGATTAGTAGGCAAGACCGAATATATCTTCCTAGCCTACTAAATGCTTCTCTATTTTTAGGAAAAATAAGAGAGAGAGAGAGAGAGAGAGAGAGAGGAAAAAATTACAAAACTAGCATCTGTCTTATAGACACAATTTCTTCAATATCTTTGTATTTTCAAGTTAGGCATTTTTTTAGCCTTGATGTTTTTTAGATGATGATTATCGTTTCTTCTTTTTTTAATGTATATGCCGAATGGAATGACTTTTGCAGAGGATTGTGGAATTTAGTCCCAGAAAAGCATCATGTTTACCACAGCAGTAAAATATCTTGGTACAAAACCGAAACCCGCAGTGAACGCGTTAGAGCCCAGATTTCGGCCTGAGCAAAACCAAGCTATCAAACAGGCCATTTTTGAAATCCTAAAGGAACATGGCCCACTCAGTGTTGCTCAAACATGGGAACGCGTTCAGGTGACCTAAAACTTTGTGTCTGTTTATTATGCAACGGTTTTTATGCTGTTAAGGAATTTATGAAATAATCGTGATCTGATTGCATGCATTTTGCAGGAGGTTGGTGTGAAAGATTTAACAAGCAAAACACAGATGAAGACTGTGTTGAGATGGATGAAGGAGCGGCAGAAACTCAAGCAAATATGCAACCATGTGGGTCCCAACAAGCAGTTTTTATACACCACCTGGTTCAACAAACCACCCACTGTAACCCAGCCAAGATCTGGTGGGGTCAAGTCTTCCCAACCCAAGGCAATCTGAGGCGTACTATGTAGACTGGTTGCATCGTGTTATCAGGTCAATTTTTATTATGCAGAACAGTTTTAGACATCCGTTTTGACATAATAAGCAAGTGTACGGATTTTTGTTTCATGTAACTTGGTTTGTAGTTCTGTTTATCAACAAACAATGGTTGCGTTAGAAATGTAGAAAGGGAATGCGTTTATTACAGTACCAGTTTTAAGTAGAAAACTGCTTGAACCGTATAACTGTATAAGCAATTGTGCGCTGTGCTTTAAAGAGTAAAGACATGGTGAGAGAACCAGGTTATGCCTCACAGTTAAGACAATAAATTTATGTGGTTCTCTGGATACTATTGTTTAGATTAGCCGCGGGTCTTTGCTTTGTGAATATGTCTTTTGCATTTCAAAAGATAAATTTAATTCTTAAGTAGCAACTAATGTTAATACTATGTTGTACAGTAGAGCAACTACATGTGTCTCACCTTCCTCGACATTTTTTCCCTTCAAATCCCATAAACTTTTTGAGATTTTTAATAAATTAAGGACGACTGGCTTGTATATGAATGATAATTCTGTTTACATTAGTAGCATTCTGTTTTATAACAAGCCTACTAGTAAGAAGATGAAAGAGAATTAGGGAGATAATAAGTTTTATTATTCATTGGTGTGTCATACAATGAAATACCAATTGGTATTTATAAGAGGAGGAAAACTTAAGGAACAAGCCAATCTATATTTGGTGGTTGATAATCATAATAAGAAACATAATAATATCTATATTCATAACACTCCCCCTTGATTATCAACTTCATACGCTTTATGTTGTCTTATTAAAAACCTTGCCAGGAAAACCCAGTGGGACAAAACCTTAGCTAAGGGAAAAAGAGTGCAGCGGTATTTTCTCCCCCTGATGAGAATCAGTTAAGCTCCTTGAGTCGACGCATCTCGATCCCATGAACCAGTTTCTTAAATGTTGAGGTCGGGAGTGATTTGGTAAACAAATATGCTAAATTGTCACTGGAACGAACTTGTTGGACGATAACATCTTCACTCTTTTGCAAATCATGTGTGAAAAAGAACTTTGGCGAAATATGCTTGGTTTTGTCACCTTTGATATAGTCATCCTTAAGTTGAGCAATGCATGCTGCATTATCTTCGTGTAAAACGGTTGGCCCTTCGTCTTCAGAAGAAATACCACAAGATCCACGAATATATTGTATTACCTTCCTTAACCAAAAACATTCTCGACTAGCTTCATAGATTGTTATTATTTCCGCGTGATTAGATGAAGTAACGGTGATTGTCTGCTTTACTGAACGCCATGAAATTGCAGTACCTCCATATGTGAACAAATATCCAGTTTGAGATCGACCTTTATGAGGATCAGAAAAATAACCTGCATCTGCAAAACCAACCAAACTTGTTTTCGATTGGTTAGTGAAATACAAACCCATATCTTTTGTACCTTGGAGATATCGAAATATTTGTTTGACCCCATTCCAATGTCTCCTAGTCGGGCATGAACTTTATCTTGCCAATAAGTTTAAAGAAAACGATATATCCGGTCGTGTATGGCTAGCAAGAAACATTAGTGCACCAATTGCACTTAAATATGGTACTTCTGGACCAAGAATTTCTTCTCCATCTCCCGGAGGTCGGAATAGGTCTTTCTCAACATCAGTGCCCTTACAACCATCGGAGTACTTAATGGATGCGATTTCTCCATATAAAATCTTTTGAGTAATTTTTCTGTGTAATTTTCTTGATGCACAAGAATTCCATCTTTAAGATGTTCAATTTGTAACCCGAGACAAAACTTTGTCTTTCCAAGATCTTTCATTTCAAATTCTTGTTTCAAGTACTCAATCGCCTTTTGGAGCTCCCCCGGAGTTCCAATGATATTCAAGTCATCGACATATACAGCAATTATGATATATTCAGATTATGACCTCTTTATAAAAATACATGGACATACAGAATCATTTTTATATCCTTCTTTCAACAAATATTCACTAAGGCGATTATACCACATACGTCCAGATTGTTTTAGCCCATATAAAGATTTGTTTAACTTAATTGATAGATGTTCTCGAGAACTAGATTTACATGATGTTGGCAATTTGAAACCTTCCGGAAGTTTGATGTAAATATCAGTATCAAGTGAGCCATAAAGGTAGGCTGTCACAACATCCATTAGACGCACATCAATCCCTTCTTGTATTACCAGACTAATAAGATAACGAAACGTCGTCGCATCCATCACTGGAGAATATGTCTCCTCATAATCAATTCCAGGTTTTTGAGAAAATCCTTGTGCTACCAATCGTGCCTTATATCACGTAATCTCATTTTTCTTATTACGTTTTCGCACAAAGACCCATTTATATCCAATGGGCTTTACACCTTCAGGTGTATGGACTAGAGGTCCAAAAACTTCTCGTTTCGCAAGGGAATTTAATTCTGTCTCAATTGCGTCTTTCCATTTTGGCCAATCATTTCTGTTTTTACATTCATTGACAGATTTTGGTTCTTGATCCTCATTATTTTCCATTACTTCTAGCGCTACATTGTATGAAAATTTGTCATCGACGTCGACTTTATTTCGGTTCCATACCTTTCTAGACATAATATAATTTATTGAGATCTCTTCGTTTTCAGGTACCTGAGGTTCTTCTGGAACCATTATGTCTAGTGTCTCTTCAAGAGACTCCTTTTCAGGCATTGCAGTTACCTCGACAAGACCATCTACATTACTTGCTCCTTTTTTCTTTCGAGGATTTTTATCTTTAGAACCGATTGGTCTACCACGCTTTAGGCGTGCATTAGACTCATTACCAATACGTGGTTGTCCATCAGGGAAACCAATTTTTATTGGAGCATTAACAGCTAGTATGTGTGACTTAGTCACTCTCTTCAGGTTAGTAAATGCGTCTGGTAATTGATTTGCTAATTCTTGTAAATGAATTATCCTTTGAACTTCTGTTTCACATTGTTTAGTTCGAGGATCAAGATGAGATAATGATAATTCATTCCAAAATATATTATTTTCCAGCTGTTTTTCATCTCCCCCTAATGTTGGGAAGGTTGATTCATCAAAATGACAATCACCAAATTGAGCCGTAAATAAATCTCCCGTTGATGACTCTAAATACTTAATGATAGATGCTGATTCATACCCAACATATATTCCTAACCTCCTTTGAGGTCCCATCTTTGTGCGTTGTGGTGGAGCGATTGGAACATATACGGCACAACCAAAAATCCTTAGATACCAAAAACCAATTTTAATGGGGATGAAGTATGATAACTCGTTGGTCTTAAGCGAATTAGTGTTGTTGCATGTAAAATCGCATGCCCCCAAGAAGTAACGGGTAGTTTTGATTTCATAATCATCGGTCTTGCAACCATTTGAAGTCGCTTGATAAGCGATTCGGCAAGCCCATTTTGTGTATGTACATGAGGTACAGGATGCTCTACACTTATCCCAATAAACATGCAATAATCATTAAATGATTGGGATGTAAATTCACCAGCATTATCCAATCGAATTTTCTTAATGGGGTGATTTGTAAAATGTGCTCTTAGCCTTATCAACTGGGCAAGTAGTCGTGCAAATGCCATATTGCGACTTGATAGTAAGCACACATGTGACCATCTCGTTGATGCATCAATTAGCACCATAAAATATCTAAATGGTCCACTAGGAGGGTGTATAGGCCCACATATATCCCCGTGTATTCTTTCCAAGAAAGTAACGGATTCACTCCCCACTTTAACTGGTGATTGGCGAGTAATCAACTTGCCTTTTGAGCATGCAACACATGTAATGTCCTTAGTTTGAAGAACCCTTTGGTTCTTTAAAGAGTGCCCACATGAATCTTCTATAATTCTTCGCATCATTATTGACCTGGGATGGCCTAACTGGTCATGCCAAACCATAAAATTTTGTTTGTCCATAAACTTCTTATTTATAACCATATTAGATTCAATTGCAATAATTTTAGTGAAATACAAACCGGAGGCAAGCGCGGGTAGCTTTTCTAATACATGCTTTTTACCCGATTTCATACTTGTGATTTGAAGGTACTCATTATGCCCCTCACGTATTGTCTCAACATGATATCCATTTAGATGAATATCGTTAAAGCTTATTAGATTTCTTTGAGACAATGGGGAAAATAAAGCATTGTTAAATTTAAATTGTGTTCCACTAGGTAACACAATACAAGCTTCTCCAAAACCTTCAATTAATTTTGTACTACCAGATATAGTACTAACGCTTGCCTCTTTTATAACTAAATTAGAAAAATAGTTTCTTTTCTTGATAATTGTATGTGTAGTTGCACTGTCTATTAAACATATATCTTCACCATTAATAGGGAGTTTAGTTAACCACTCCATAAGCTTCAAAATAAAATAAAATAAAGTTGCATAAATAAAACATTCAAGATACTTCAAGCATAAAAAAACAAAACATAATGTCTAGTGTGCTTCAAAACCAAAACAGAATCTCAAACATAAAGTCTAAAATAAACATTAAGCAAATAGCATAACTTAAATCAAATCATTCATATGTGAAAAAATCACAAGCATCCAACTGGGTTGTATCGGCCAAAATATCACTAGAATCCAAATTAACTGGATCAACAAGGAAATCATCATATGTGACACTCATCAATTTCAGGTTAACTCCGTTAATCCAAACTCCGTCAATTCAAACTTAAGATCACTTGATCTATAACGCACATCTCATTACATTTAAACTAGGGTTTTAAATGACGCTTGACAATCACTACACATGTAGTCTTTCGGGATTGCACCGAAACGCAAACGAGTTGACGCAAACCATTGGTGAATAAACGACAAACATCCAAACAATAATTATTTGATAATTATGTGTTAGGCTTATGTTTTATGTGATAATATTGTGTAGAACATTAACTCAAGATGAAAAAAACTACTTTATGCTAGAAAAGTAATAACTAAAAGTTGAGGGGCCTTTGTGTAACATATTATTATTAATAATAATAATAACCCTAATCCCCACCCTTCCCTCCTCAAACCCGATCGGCCCTCACCCCCCCCCCCTTGCAACGGCAGCCACCACCAACACCATATTACTTCCGTTTTGGCCTTGTTTTTCATAATCGGAGCATCCCGCACTTGTTTCTAGGCATCTCTCACTTTCCTCTTGCTCGTTTTTGCATTTTTAAGGTATTAACATAAAACCCTAATTTTGTAAATCATGTGTTAAGTGTTCATATGCTTTGTTTTGATTAGATGATGCTTGATTATGCTTCGGTTATTGATTTAGATGATCATGTGTGATTTTGAACGGTGAAAGATTGTTAGATCATTGATTGTTCGTAAACCCTAGAGGGTTTACTACTGATTTTTATGGATAATTATGTTTATTGCATGATTGGAGATATGTCGTATGCTTAGGATGCATGCTAGACGATTGTGTGTGCTTGCTGATTTTTGACAGCAGTGATAGTTACACTTGAACGGGGCGTAACTTGTTAAATATAAAACCAAACTGGAATATTTTTGAGTCTAAAAGGTAGTGCTCTGAGTCTAGTTTTCAGAAAACCCAACCACGCTTGATTTGGAGGTGTTTTGGTTTCTCAAACGATTTAAATGTGATCAAAGGTCAAAACTGGTACTGGACAGATTGTAAGTTATGTTTAGACAACTGTAACTGAATGTTAATGTGGTAATTGGTCGAGATTGTTAACACTACAGTGTACTAGGTTGAGTCTAGTTTCTATAAAGTCCAAGTTTGTAATTTTTGGATGGGTAAAAGTTAACTTTTATTATTTTACAAAACTGAAGTGCAAGTCTGAATTGTGAGACCTGCTGTTAGGCTGTTAAGTAATTATCATATCTCATGAACTACAAGACCAAATGGGTTGGTTCCACTTCTGGAGTTAACATGTTGAGTTAAGAACCTAACCCAATTGGTCTTGCATTAATTGGAATTACCATTTAACGGGAATAACAAATATCATTCTGTTGCGCATGATTCCGACTGCTGTGAGTTTACTGTAATGTTTTGACCATTGTGAGAAATCTATGTGGAATAAAAATACAATAAAAATAGTTCTGGAAACCTAACTCATGTGTGCTTTTGTGACGATTTTTGGTGAATTAATTGATATGTTATGATCTGTTGAATAGAGTAATCTTTCAAGTAGAAATCTGTCTTGATAGAACTAGCTGCTAAACTATATGAAAATACATGAAACATGCTTGTTGCTAGATAATTGCTGTGTTTTTTACTAAATTGCCCTTGTGGGGAATGATTGCTAGTAATGTACAATATTAATACTTGACACGTAAGTAGTTGTTCACACATGTAACGTATCACCAATGTGTTTGTTGAGTCACACACAATTCACAAACGAAACACGAAAACAGATCTCACGCATAGGTATTATGTGCCGAGTCTAGAGACTCAATAATAGTTCTAACACTTAGAAAATCTCATTCTTATTTTAGAACTCTAGTGAGGATTTTCTGTGACGCGCATCTCTTGGTTGACTTGTTTTTGAATTCTTCGCAAACAGTGAGTTTCACATTCCCCTTTTTACTCTTTTAAAAGCTTTTTACTTGGGGGAGATAACATACTCCAAAACGCTTTAGATTGTTTTATTAGTTATATATCACTTGTAAAGGCTAAGTGCAAACGAAACAACTAAAGTCCTTCATAACATCGAACCGTTTAATATTTGGATAATAGCGAGTCACTGTTGAGTAGTACTACTGGGTTTGACAAACCCCACCCAACGCTAAACTCGACTGGAGGTCGAGTGGGTGTAATCTTGGCTAACACATTTTCCATGGTCGGGATAGACATGGTGGCAAGGCAATTGATAAACAGTCAGCTTCGGTGTCGAACAATTAGTAATACTTGTTGTATAGACTAGCTACCTATCGATATATAATTGACTTAACACTATCTGGTAACGCAAAACGCAAACGCAAAACGCAACACTTAAATGCAAACATTTTCTTTATTTATATATGTGAACTCACCAACCCCGTGTTGACACTTTTAGTATGTTATTCTCAGGTAGCCGAGGCGGGCGCGCGGTATAGGAACATGCATTACATTGAACTCTATCGTTTTTGCAAACTCGTTTTTAAACTGTTATTAATTGGGTTTTAAGTCGTCCTGCATGACGCAACACTTGGTTTATGATTTTACGCTTCCGCACTTATTTACACTTAAACGTTTCGTGGTTTGAAAACTTTACTTATGATGTTTGATTATAACTAATGATTCCGATCCTGTTAGTTCACACCCTCTGACGGTAAAACTCCGTTAGTGGATTTTGAGGGTGTGACATCATAATCCAATTTAGTTGCATCATTAGTAAAATCATCAACATCCATGTGAGTATCTTCATTAAGGTCCTTTTGACCACCGGGGATATCAACACTTCCACCATCATATGTGAAATGTGTCTCAATTTCTTTTCCTTTGCCTTTGATGGATTGTTGGTAAAGCTCCACCAAGCGTTTGGGCGTACGACATGCACACGCCCAATGATTATTACTTCCACACCTATGACATGCTTTTAGTGTAGTTTCGCTTTTCTTTTTACCATTTTCATTGTTAGATTTCTTTTCTTTAACATGCCACTTTTGGTGGGCCTTTGGGCTTCTAAACTGAACACCATGATGATTCCCCCGGTTATATCCACGTCCACGACCATGACCACGACCACGACCACGTTGGTAATCACGACCACGACCACGTTTTCCACTTTGGCCATTATAAGTTGCCACATTCGCTTCTGGGAATCGGGATGTACCAACTGGACGATTCTCATGATTTTTCATGAGGAGCTCATTGTTTTGCTCGGCCACAAGCAAACAAGTTATAAGCTCAGAATACTTGGTGAACCCCCTTTCACGATATTGTTGCTGCAGCAACATATTTGAAGCATGAAAGGTAGAGAATGTATTTTCCAACATCTCCTTATCAGTAATATTTTGTTGCTGCAGCAAAATCATTTGTGACGTGATTCTAAACATTGCCGAGTTATACTCGCTTATAGACTTAAAGTCTTGCAATCTTAAATGAATCCACTCGTAACGAGCTCTCGGTAATATTACCGTTTTTTGGTGGTCATACCTTTCTTTCAATTTGGTCCAAAGGACAAGTGGATCCTTAACAATAAGGTATTCAGTTTTTAAAGCCTCATGGATATGATGGCATAAGAAATCATGGCTTTTGCCTTATCTTGGGTAGTTGATTTATTTCCTTCTTTAATAGTATCACCAAGATTATTAGCATCTAAATGGATTTCAGCATCCAATACCCATGACAAATAATTTTTTCCAGTAATGTCAAGAGCTAAAAACTCAAGCTTTGCAAGATTCGTCATGATAAACTATATTGTAACAAAACATACAAATTAACATTTTTTTACGTAGTTAATTTAAATAATTATTATAAAACTTAGAACAACAAAGCAAAATTGTAAAATTCTCTAAAACTTTTGTATACTAACAGATTATCAAAAAAAAACTCAAACTGGACGTATGACGGATTTGTTTTCTTTGAATTAATACTTTATTATAACACCTAACGTTTTTTTTCATATTGCAATAAATAAATTAGATAAATAAACATGTTGATTTTAGTGCAAAAAATTAAATGTGATGTTAAAATATAAATAAAATAAAAGCAATAAGAACATAATATAAAAAAAAACTAATTCGTTGCAAAACTAACTAAGATTTGACCAAATAAGTTAACAAACTTTCTTTCAAAAGATTTATGATTCTACTTGAATCCTTTAAGTTGTAAATCCTATTTTCAACTTTCATAGTAACTTTATTAACAGAAAAGAAAAATTGCTTAATCATATTAGTCAGCATATTAAATATTAAAAACATAAATATAAATCTCTTTAGACCCAAAATCGTATGAATTACAATATGGATCAAGTTGGGAGATAGATATAAAAACAAATATTAATTTATATAACGTACCTTACGATGAGTCAACTCCAAAAGCAATTCGTGCTGATAACGTGTTTTATAACAAGCTTACTAGTAAGAAGATGAAAGAGAATTAGGGAGAGAATAAGTTTTATTATTCATTGGTGTGTCATACAATGAAATACCAATTGGTATTTATAAGAGGAGGAAAACTTAAGGAACAGGCCAATCTATATTTGGTGGTTGATAATCATAATAAGAAACATAATAATATCTATATTCATAACACATTCATCATTATTTGTCTTCTTCAACTACCATAAAAGAAGTTTCTTCCATTTTTAGTATCGTTCGCAAGCAATAGTCTCTCTCCACTATGAGAAACTATAGCTCATCCAAGGTGGCTCAACGGCCTCAGTTTGTTAGTAGGCTTTGATCATGCCCAATTAGCATTTGATTCTTTCTCTCGATTACAACTCTCTAAGCTCTCAGTCTCTTTAATTTTCTATTGAAGTTGTGTGACTTTACATCTTTTAGTAAAGAGTTAATGGCCATTTTCGTCCCCGTGGTTTGCTACTTTCGTCACTTCAGTCCAAAATTTGTAATTTTGTCAATTTAGTCCTCATAGTTTTAAATATTAGCCAATTACGTCCTATCCGTCTAATGACATCCAGTTATGCCGTTAGTTTAAGGGTATTTTTGTCTTTCTTCTTTTTATTTTGAGTTAATGGTCATTTTCGTCCCTATGGTTTGATATTTTTGCCACTTCAGTCCAAAGTTTGTAATTTTGTCAATTTAATTAAGTTTTTTTTTCTATAACCCTAGAGAGCATTATCCAAGCCCAAAATAAGTCTGCATTTACTCTGTCGACAACAGTAATCATACCCCCTCCTCTCGTATTTAGTTTTTAGACGATTCCTAAACTCTCCCCCATGGTAGAATTCAATGGTAAAGTGGTCAAAGCAATTCCGTAAAACCGAATTGTACGGAAAAAACTAAAAATCCTTTCTTTAATGAATGCATTATAGTTAGGGTTTATAGATTAACATATCATAACGAAAATCTGGGTCGTAGTCAACTATTATACATTAACCAACGAAACGATTTTTAGTTTTTTCTGTACAATTCGGTTTCAGGGAATTACCTTGACCACTTTACCACTGAATTCCACCATGGAGAAGATTTTAGGAAATGTCTAGAAACTAAATATAAGGGGGGGTATGATTACTGTTGTCAACAGAGTAAATGCATACCAGTATTTGAGGCTGCTCGATGGTTTTGGGCTTGAATTATGCTCTTCAAGGTTATAAACAAAAAAATAAAAATTAAAAATTAAAAAAAACTGAATTAAACTGAACATTAAATTGACAAATTTTCAAACTTTGGACTGAATTGACAAAAATATCAAACCACAGGGACTAAGATGACCATTAACTCAAATTAAAAGGAGAAAGACAAAAATACCCTTAAACTAACGGCATAGCTGGATGCCGTTAGACGGATGGGACGTAATTGGCTAATATTTAAAACTATGATGACTAAATTGACAAAATTACAAATTTTGGACTGAATTGGCGAAAGTAGCAAACCACATGGACGAAAATGGTCATTAACTCTTTAGTAAATGGTATACAAAATACACGAGTCATCGTATTCCACATGCTAGGATACTAAGCAAAAAAGAAATAATATATTTTTAATCGATAAGGGCCTCATTTTAGTATTATCCTAAAATGGTTGAGCTGCACTCGTTTTCAAGTACGCCTTCATACGTGGAAGTGGTTCTCCTAACGAACATAGTCTTCACAAACAGCGTAGTTGAATACGACAACATAAATAACACTTGTTCCTCATCGTACATGCCTCTTCTGCCTTACAAAAATGACCAAGTTGATTAAAAGAAATTATTTGATCATGCATATTACTACTTCTTCAGGTTTCAGTAAGTACTAAAAACAAATCCATCTTCAGAAAAATAGACATGTTAAAACTTAACATTTTTCAGTAAATTGTAATCCACAATGCAGGCGTTAAAAAAAAAATGTGTGGCTGCTGAGATTCGAGCCCAGGTCTCCACGGCCACAACGTGGAATTCTTACCACTAAACTACAGCCACATTACGTTTATTAGTTTATACTTAATATTCATATAATGAAAGATGACATTTGAAAGACAAAAAAGTTTCATCCGAATGGTTATGATAGATTAGGCTTCTCTCATTTCATTATTCATACCTTGTTGATAAAATAAATTTCAAAATCTAAAGCTAACTGTAACTAAAAAAAATCACAAAACGATACATATATATCCATAAAATCCAGTAAACCAAAATCTCAACAAATTGCATGAGTTCACAACACATAAGTTCACTCAGAGTCGGAAACATTACTCGCAGAAAACCTAACCATCCTACGTCTACTTTCATCATATTCCTTTTTCTTCTCATCTATTTTAATGAACATGGTATAGAGATGTTTCGGTGCACGAGACTTCAAATGCTTGTCCATTATCCTACAAAAGATATTAGCATTGTTATCAAGAAAGAAAACATAAAGTAGAAATTTTTATTACTGTAAACGAATAAGTTTATCACATAAGAAAAACGCTTACTTGCAGCGATAGAACTCCCGATAGTAGAAGTGAAAAATAACCTTCACACTACCCTTGACTTCATCCAAAAAGTCTCCTTCGGTTATCTCTCGACTACTCCTCGTGTCCTTTTTTGGTCAATGACTCTCTTTTCTGTTTTTTTTTTCTTTTGCAATCAAAGATATAAGCATAAACACATATTAAATCTAAGTATATGATTTCAAATTCAAATAGTCATGTTACAACCTTAAAAGTGGCAAACCGATCTGCTTGTAACTTTTGTAGCTCAGGGTCCTGATATATATAGTTAAATGTGAGTAAATAAAAATAATAATACAATGAAGATTCTAATTAACAAATAGATATTGTACAATACAACTTACATCCAACACTTCATCAAGATCAACATCCTCAGCGAAGGAGGATAATGTTGTGACTTAATATATAAAATTGATATAAAATATAAAATATATTAAAAGAAATTGAAAACTTATGGGCCTCTAATATTGATGTGCCTTGCACAAGGGCCTAACCTGCATATGCTTTAAGTCGGGCATGTGGGTCATATAGATGGTAGAAGCAAAGGGAGGTATAATAATCCCTTAAAACAAAGTCAAGTTTGCTTAATCGAAAGGGAAAATGAAGGTTTAATTTGCAAGGGTTAAGCATGTTGCCAAGGTGATTCAAGCAGGTCAAAGCTCTAAAAGAGGTTAGGGGTTTGGTGACGGTGGGAGCACGGAGTGTGTTTCGAGAATAGTTACAAAACAATGTTGAGTCTTGAAGACCATTATTTTGATTAATAAAATTTCTTCTATGGAACTTTTGCTTAATGAGGAGAGTGTTAATGGTCCTCGAATTATCTATGGAACTGGTGGTTTGTGCATACTAGTTGATATAGAGGATAAGTCACTTTTTTACTGATGAGTTGGAGCTCGGTGGAGCTTCAACTGGCCTTCTCGTATTTGATGTTGAGATGGTGCTGCAACTAGGAGGGTATGACTGGGTTAATTGCTGAAATCTTATCTTGTTTATGGATACCGAATGCTTAGAAAACTTGTTATTGGAGATTACTGATATTACTAATGAATGGGTTTGTTTGTGCTTGAATGGCGAGCTGGAATTTATAGCAAGGTCTAGAAGTGGAAAATTGTTAGGGTTAGTGAAGGCCTTTGGGCCGGTTTTGGTTGGCATTTAGAAGGCAAATGGGGTAGCCCGTTAGTTTTCTTGTTCACTATTACTTACCTATCTATGACTCTATATATACCTAGTCATTGTATTGTGCTTAGTAAGGAATACCTTAGTTGTACCGAACTATGGAAAATCTAGTATTCTTAATTATTTTGCTTTTATGGTCTTTATACTCCGTTGCGTCATTGCTCTAATTCTAATCGATACCTAATAATTATAAAAGTTAAACTTATAAACCCCAATCATCCAATATTGGTTTTTCTTTATTTGATGTGAAACCCGTATCAAGCTTTACAAAATTATTTGAGCCAACAGACATGGCTCATATTAGATGGGCCTTCTCTGTGGGGCTTAAAATGGGCTACTTTATAGATGTGCAATAGGGCCCGTGATTAATCAAACCACACACAAAGTGACGAGCCTGAGGTGCACTCGACCGTTAATATATGATATGACCCTAACACTCATTGTGGCCGACTTGTTTGTTGATACCAAATTTATATATTATGTAGTTTTAATCTAGAAGACACTAGATTATTAAAAGGATTATCAATGGTATCTTGGTGTGTTAAATGGTGGACCTTTCTCTAAAGATCGAGAGTTCGAGTCTCGTTGTAGACCGTGTAGTAGAATAGTTAAAGATATCTGAAGAATGTATGAGACTATGAGTTGATATTCTAAAAATAAATTAAAATAATAATGGCAAGCCTTTTGTGAATTTATCAACATATTACAAATTTGATGGAACATGAAGAACGTGTAGTTGGCCTATTGCCAATTTTTCAGGAACAAAGCAGGTAGCCAGGTATAAATCCCGAACATGCTAACCAACATCGTGCTTTGACATAAGAAGTGTAGTTAATAAATATTTTGTGAGCGTAACGCTTTTTATGATTTCCCACTTATCTAATACATGTGTCAATATTCTTTTGGGTATATGACAATTTTAATTATTGGTTTTTTTTTTCGGTTGTATATATATGAAATATAAAATCTAAAAAATATGAACCACTTATCAAACAATTGAACCGTTTAGATCTATCCTTTTATTCACGACATGTATATAGTTGCACACACGTCATGAAGAATGGTTCTCATTACTTCCTATATTCTCTTCTACTTCCAAACTTAGAAAATCGACCGGACAATACATAAGATTCTTTTTCTTTGGAGTACAAATTTTGTTTGATAGCTTCTGCTTCATTTGTTTGAAGATGTGCTTGTTTATCTTTTAAGAATATGCGGATCAAGATAACTTTCGAACCAATGATTATCTACTTCAATAACCATGACTGGTGTTTGTAAAACAATAAAATCAGTAACTAATTACCAACACATCACAAATGAAACATTCGACCACGACCATGAGTGGGCCTACCCTTTGATACGAGGTCGGTACGTCCCCTGTGAAAAAAAAGAATTTAATATACTATTATAATGTAAACTCCGACCGACCCATGTGTTCGGTATATAACAATAATCAACTGAGGAAATTTTTGTTTATTGTAAGAATATTTTCTGGGTCGACCACGACACAATTAATTAATTCTTCTAACAGAAGCCTTATAAGTCATAACTCTAAAGCTATGTCGCCCAGTATTATTATCATACCGTATTATCCAACCCACCAAACGTTTTATTCTGATGGAGTGGATTTGGGAAGTCTTTTGGCATATATTCTACCTTTTAAAGAATGTATTACGGACGTCAAACTTATATTCGAACATTAATTTTGTAAGTTATAAAGTTGAACATTCAACTTATTGTGATATTATACATTGGATTTCTTATCTAATTTAGAAAAGTTGCCCAATTGATCGACATGACATGTGAATATATACTTCGATTATAAAATTTAGAACATATACCGTAGTTCTTTAAAGAGTTTATGATATTATTTAACTTTTTTTACTTTTTAGTTTGTGTTTATCCTATATCATTTAAGAAAACCTAAGTGACCCAACTCATATATGTTAGTTTCAAAACTAGAAACAGGTAGCATATGATTATTCTTTTTCGTTCTAGTTTGATGATCATGAAAGTATAGCGGGCGATAGATAGAGGGCAAAAAACCCGATTACGGACCCAACCCGAAACTGAATCCAGTGTACCCGACCCTCGAGTATGAATCAGTTTGTTGTTTCTCAAAATAATCGCACCCGGACCTGACCCTGACCCGCCAAAACCCGATAAAACCCCCGATAAACATGTTAAAACACTGTCAAAAGCTCAACCATACACGGGATCGGTTTCTACCCGACCCACTCGGTTCTTGACTTTGTTAACCGTAGCCGAAACCGGTTATCGAAAAAACCCTATTTGGCCAACTCTAGTGGTAGGGTTCTCTTTCAATATTCAAATAAAAACATAAAGCACCTTTTAAAGTATTAATGGGTCACAAATAACAAGCATTTAGCTAGAAAACACTGAAAACACTAAGCCTTTTATCTTGTATAAAAAATTCAGCAATATTAATTTGTAAAACAAATTAAAGGCGAGCTGAAATGGAGATTTAAATACTTAATCCTAAGGTACTATTATTTATCGGATGAATTTGAATATCATCAAACGAAGCATGATGAACACTATGATTATTAAAAAGATGACGTATAGGGAAAACAAAGGTCAAAGATTGAGCCCAATTATATTGTAACATAATGATTTTTATATCCATGTTCTTAATAATTATGTGTTTTGATCATGCATAGATATGTAATATGGTGTTAAGACATTGTAGTCAAAACATCCCACCCTTGAGCATTTTGCATCATGTGGCATCCCCGTCATCAATGAAGTGTTTTGCAAAAAGTGGCGTAGTAGGCAAAACGCCACAACTCTCCTACAATAATTACATATATTCCTCTCTCTCTCTCCCCTCCCCACACACAATTTTATCAAAATTCGTACCATGATAGCGTTTTGTGGGAAACACTTGGCCCAAAACGCCAAGCCAAAAAGGCCGGGAGGGGGGGGGGGATGTGGGATGTACCCCCGGCGTTTCGGAGACAAAACGCCACAACAATGTGGCACTACGAAGGGTCTAAGTGTTTTATATATGTGTATATGAAGTTTTGAAACATAGGCCGATCACTTTAGAACTTCCATGTAACATCCCGAAATTTCTAAAGTAATATTTAATATATTATTTTGTCGGGTGAAATAAACGAGTTAGTGGAACGATAATAATAATAGCAAAATATGAAGACTTAGTAGGATAGTTAGATGGGATTAGATAGGGATCAAAAGGAAATATGGGCCTTCGGTCCATGGGCTTAAGGGAGTATAAATACCCCCTTAAACCCCAATCATTTCCATTCCATCCATTTATCCATCCTAATCTCTACACACCCCAATACACACAACCCGAACCAAGATCCAAAGGCGAGGACCCGAGCTCGTTGGTGCTAGATCGTCGTGACGAACCAAAGCAACAAGACCAGCTCGTGTTCGTAGTTCGACTCATTTACGGTACGTTTATATCGAGAACTTGTTCGTTTAGGTTTGGATTAGTATAGAAATGATAGATCTGTGTTTGTATGGTAAAAACGAATCCAACAAAGCTAAACTTACTGAAAATGGTTACGATTTGATGGGTTAATCGATTGATAAAAGAACCCGTAACCTATATGTCTAAATCGCACCCTTTAAACATCGATGTTAGGTCGATTTGATGGTTGGGGTTTGTAGGCGCTGGTCAGACGATTCCGTGGATACCTAAATCGAGTTATTTGGTTAAGAAACGAAGATGATTAAGGACGAACAGTAGCTGCAGCCGACAACTTCGCCTGCAAGCTAAGTTCGCCTGATGAACTTCGCCTGCAAAGCTAAGTTCGCCTGATGACAACTTCGCCTAAAGCTAAGTTCGCCTAAGGTTTAACTTCGCCTAAAGCTAAGTTCGCCTAAGGTTTAACTTCGCCTAAAGCTAATTTCGCCTAAGGTTTAACTTCGCCTAAAGTTAAGTTCGCTTAGAAAATAAATTAAAAACCTAATGAAAAATGTGTTAAGACAGTTAATGGAAATAAAATTTTTCCAAGCTGACCTGGCAGCTCGACCCCAGCCAGGGGCTCTGCCCCTTGGACCCTGCTAGGGGCTGCCGCCCCTAGACCCCGCTGCCAGGGGCGCTGCCCCCTGACCCCCATTCGTTGTGGGTCATATAAAAATAGAAATACAATATGAGTAGTGATAGTTAATTGATACGTATACTTGTTATACAGTCAGCCGTGCACAACTGAAGAAAGGGATTACGATTAACGGTGAACGTAACCGTGTTCAGGTGAGTTTCTAGCCCCATTTCCTTGTTATGTTTTCGGGGCTGTGTGCATACTCGATGTGAAGTGTGAATACACTTACCTTAAGTGGTAAGTGTATGCTATAGATGTTATACAAGATATATATTTTATAATGCTTGTCGGTACGTGAACGATCTTCGGATATTGCACGTATCGCCAAGGATAGTAAATTCCAAGTGGTTGATAGTGTGTATGAATGTTATGATGTGACTTGTTTATTACGTAAATACTGAACTGATATGAAGTGTGATATAGGCAGGTAGAGGTAGAGTGTGTTAGAAGTGGCAAGAGTCTAGTAAGGGTGTTAGTGGCATAACGTGAGAGCGTGATAGGGAAAGCCTGTACGTGCCATCGTTATTATGTGTGTATGATTGTTGATGTGACTTGCTTATTATGTAAATGATATGAAGCGTGTTGTAGACAAGTAGAGGTAGAGTGTGTTAGAAGTGGCAAGAGTCTAGTAAGAGTGTTAGTGGCATAACGATAGTACGTGGTAGGGTAAGCCTATACGTGCCTTCGTTATTAAAGTGGCATAACGTTTTACATTATTAAAGTGGCAAAGTGGCATAACGTTATACGTTATTAAAGTGGCAAAGTGGCATAACGTTTTACGTTATTAAAGTGGCAAAGTGGCATAACGTTATACGTTATTAAAGTGGCAAAGTGGCATAACGTTATACGTTATTAAAGTGGCAAAGTGGCAAGGTGGTAGGTGTAAATAAGAGGCTAAGTGGTAAGGTAAGCAGGTTAGATAGTGGACTACGTGTCTGCGGATACGTATATGATGCATGTAGTGGTTGTATGATAAGTTGTTTGATTAACTAGAACTCACTCAGTGTAGCTGACTTTTAGTATGCACGCAGGTGATCAGACCAAAGAACTAGCATGAGGATGGCACATGGCATGGATTGAACGGCTGGCATCTTAAGATGGAAGAAAAGATGTTTTAAATATAATGATTTGTTTTATAGTATCAAAGAAGAGATTGAATGTTTTGTAACGAATGCTTCAAGTAAACGTTTCCGCGAAAGTTTTAATTAACTCTGATTGCAAGAACTGTGTTTATGAGTAAATCCGACGCTAAAGTAGGGCTACCGGTTGGGGGCCTTACATTCCAAAATAGTAAGTTAGTGGCTGACCATACAGGTCGTAACTTTTTCAAATTTGTCAATGTGGTGAAAGTGAATAAGTGAATATTTACCATTCTTCCAATTTAGTGCAATTAAGCACATTATCTCTTAGCTAATCGTGTAAAGAAAATTGGTGATTATCATGATTTGTAAACAAGAAGCAAAGTTCAAAGCCTCGCTTTTTACATTTATTAGTGTGACAATCGTCAATTTCAGGTTAACTCCGTTAACTCAACCCCGTCAATTCAAACTTAAGATCATTGAATCTATAACGCACACCTCATTACATTTAAACTAGGGTTTAAATGACGCTTAACACTTACTACATGTGTAGTCTTTCGAGAATTGCACCGAAACGCAAACGAGTTGACGCAAACAATTGGTGAATAAATGAAAAACGTCAAAACAATAATTATGTGATAATTATGTGTTAGACTTATGTGTTATGTGATAACATTCTTATAAACATTAACTTAATGTGCTAGAACTAGTTAATTAAGCTAGAAAAGTAACATTTGGAAGTTAAGGGACCAAAGTGTATTATATTATTATTATTATTATTATTATTAACCTAAACCCTAACCTCCTTCTCTCCCTCCCCAAAACCGACGGCAGCTACCCCCCCCCCCCTCTCTTCACGATCGGCTCACACACACACACATATTGCTTGGTTTTTGATCTTGGGTTTCACAATTGAAGCCTCCTACACCCGATTCTAGTCATCTTCTACCTTCCCCTTGCTTATTTTTTGTGCTTTGGAAGGTATAATTATAAACCCTAGAATCTGGAAATTATATACATGATGTTCATATGTCTTGTTTTGATTGAAAGATGTATTGATTGTTGAATTGATAGCTAGTATTGGTGTTATTGCATGTTAATCGTTTATTTCTTGATTTTGAGTTCAAGTAAAACCCTAATCATGGATGTAATGTGTATTTGATGTGCATGGATAATGATTATGGTGTCTATAAGGTCATATGAACGGATTATGGTCCATAGATAGTTAATAGGTTGAGTTTTGTTGCAAACAGTTTCTGGACAGATTGTGTTGTTGATGTTCAATTGACTGTAACGGGGTGTAAATGTGAAAATTGGTTGAGATTATTGATACTACAGTAAACTAGGTTGAGTCTAGTTTCTAAAGAATATAAATTTGCAATTTTTGGACGTGTAAAAGTTAACCTTTATGATTTTACAAAAACGTTGTGCAAAGCTGAGTTGTTAGACCTGCTGTTAGGTTGTTTTGTAAATGTTATATCTCATGAACTACAAGACCAATTGGGTTGTTTCAACTTCTGGAAGTTGACTTGTTGAGTTAGGAACCTAACCCAAATGGTCTTGCATTTGTTGAATTTTTAGTTTAACGGGAATTTCAAATAACATTCTGTTGCGCATGAATTTGACTGTTATGAGTTTGCTGTAATGTTTTGATCATTGTGAGAAACATATGTGGAATAAAAATAAAATAAAATATGTTCTGAAAACCTAATACATGTATGCTTTTGTGATGATTTTTGATGAATTAATTGAGATGCTATGATCGGTGGTATAGTATAATCTTTCAAGTAGAATTTCTGTCTCGGTGAAACTAGCTGCTGAATTTTGTGAAAATGCATGAAACATGATAATTGCTAGTTAATTGTTATGTTTTGACCAAATTGCCCCTGCGGGGAATACTTGCTAAATAATTGTGGTGTTTTGACCAAATTGCCCCTGTGGGGAATAGTTGCTAGTGATGTACATTATTAATACATGACACGTAAATAATTGTTCACATATGTATCGTATCACAAATGTACTTGTTAAGTCACACACGATTCACAAACGAAACACGAAACACGATATTTGCATAGGTACTACGTGCCGGGTCTAGAGACTCGTTAATAGTTCCGACACTTAGAAAATCTCTTTGTTGTTTTAGAACGCTAGAGAGAGTTTTCTGTGACGCGCATCACTTGGTGATTTATTTTGGGAATTCTTCGCAAACAGTGAGTTTCACTTACCTCTCTAAATTATTTTCAAACGCTTTTCACTTGGGGAGATAACATACTCCGAAAACGCATTTAAGATTTTGTTAATATAAATTATATATCACTTGTAAAGAATAAGTGGCAAACGCAATAACTAAAGTCCTTCATTCACATCGAACCGTTTAGTATTGGATAATAGCGAGTCATTGTTGAGTAGTACTACTGGGTTTGACAAACCCCACCCAACGCTAAACTCGACTGGAGGTCGAGTGGGTGTAATCTTGGCTAAACACATACCATGGTCGGGATAGACTTGGTGGCAAGGCAAATGATAAACAGTCAGCTTCGGTGTCGAACACTTAGTAATACTTGTTTTATAGGCTAGCTACCTATAGATATATAATTGACATAACACTATCTGGTAACGCAAAACGCTGAACGCAAAACGCTGAACGCAAACGCTAAACGCTTTATTTTATATAAACTTGTGAACTCACCAACATCGTGTTGACACTTTTAGTATGTTATTCTCAGGTAGCCGAGGCGGGCGCGCGGTATAGGATCATGCATGGTTTTTGAACAATCTGATATGCAAACATGTTTTTAACTATTATTACTTGGGTTTTAAGTCGTCCTGCGTGACGCAACTTTTGTCTTTTGGTTTTTACGCTTCCGCACTTATTTTCATTTAAACGTTTTTATGGTTTGATTATAACTAATGATTCCGATCCTGTTAGTTCACACCCTCGGACGGTAAAACTTCGTTAGTGGATTTTGAGGGTGTGACAATTAGCTTGTTTTTACTTTGTCCATATCCACACATCTTATTTGATTTTGATCAAACAATAACCGACATCAATTATTGTGGGCCTTTCAATCCTTAAACGATATGCGATATCTTACTTAAGCTACACTACGTGTATAGTGGGTGTACTTGCCTTTTGTATATTGTAATGAGTGGAAGTAGAATATCGGTTTTTATACATTTAAGGCTTAATTGTGTTTCAAAATCATCAATTTTTATACACTACGCACAAGTCACAACACATCACCCCTTGCCGGGCATGCCTTGTCTACATGAACAATATGGTCGACGTAACATATTCTTATTCTTTTTCTCGAACATGACAATGAAAAGACTTGCGAAGATTTTGATTGTAATATCCCGACTAAACAAAAAATATATGTTTTTAACAACTATGTACACACTCTCTTAACTCTAGTTTTAAATTATAATTTTTTGACGACCACCAGACTCGTACTCTCAGTCTCTCACTAATTCACTATCCAGCAAAATCTTATACAATAGTTTTTTGAATTTATACATAACTAGATTTCCTATGACAAGTGGCATCAATTTCAAATGAATTAGAGGAAAATGAAATTTTGAGAAGAAACTGAAGAGACGTGGATCGACTCACTAGTAGACGATCTACTTTCCTCGGGTGTGATTATGCTATTTCACCGATGGTTCTCTTGGATCTGGGTTCTTCCACCTACAAAATGAACAGCACCGTCAACTTACCCCTCAGAAAGGGACAGAGGGGTCCTCTTTGGGGTAACCCTCCGGTGTGAGAATAAGTATTTGTGGGAGAAGATAATAATATCAGAGTAAGGAAATCTGGAGAGTATTGCTTAATAGCTGAATACTCTGTAATTGGATATGATTGGATGTAATTGTGTATGTTACTGGCTGTAACTGAGTATGATTGTATATCTCTCCTTGTGGAGTTGATGCTGTATTTATAGTGCTAGGGTTTCCACTGATTGAGCTCAGCCTTGTTGGCCTCCTCCAATTGATTTGCGCCACGTGTCCTTGGGGACACCTGGTGCTTTTTCATTGGTTATAATCACGTGGTAGCACATGGGTTATGCTGAGTTGTCCACCTTTCATTTGGCAGCTGTCAACATCAGCATATTCTTATTCCTTAAAAAGATACCTTCTGGAAGGTTGTCTGACGTGCACAATCAAGGTTGCCCTAATCCTGATTTGGATAAGGACGAGGTTGATTATGTGCATGTGTGATATGCGCCTATCCTGAGGGTGCGCGAGGTCTTCTCTTTATTCTCACGCGCAGATGTTTCATGTGCAGATGTGATGCACAAGCATGTGATATGCGCCACGCACGGATACGCCACGCGCAGATGTGATATGCGTGAGCACGTGATGTGCGTGAGCATATGTGATGCATGAGCATATGTGATGCCTGAGCATGTGTGATGCCTGAGCATGTGTGATGCCTGAGCATCTGTGGTGCCTGAGCATATGTGATGCCTGAGCATGTAATGCCTGAGCATGTGATGCCTGAGCATATGTGATATGCGTGAGCATATGTGATATGCGCCATGCGCATAGGTTTTAGCTTTGTGCCTTCATAATGTCTTGTTTTCAAGACTCTTGTCTGTATCTTGTGGGTTGACCCGCCTCGCTCGGTGTTGAGGCGGGTACATACCTCTTCAAGCCCCCCCCAGTCTAATGTGTGTCTTGTCTCGCGCGAGCGAGGTAAGATAGATATTAGACTTAATAGTTTGCTATTTTAATAGGGTTTTGTCTTTTTCTTCTTATTACTCGTCGTTGTGCGAAGATCTATCCTTTTGGTTGAAAACGAGTCGTCCCTGTACGTGATGGAGACGTGTCAGACTTTTCGTGTGCTCGAGGTGCTACAGTTGCCTTTCATGTCCCCTCACATAGTGTCATGAACACGTGTCGCGCTCGCGTTGGTCCGTACCTGCGAGTGGTGGCGCGTGAACTCTGGTGGCAGCTGTATCGTTTCTTTTCGTGTCCCCTCACACAGTGTCAGGGACACGTGTCGCGCTCGCGTTGGCTTACACCCGCGAGTGGTGGCGCGTGGAGTCCAATCAGTATCAAATTTTCTCTCTCCTGTGCCTATAAAAGCCAGCCCTTAGAGTTTTATTCTTCATCTTCCTTATTTATTCAAAGCTTTCCTGTCTTTCATTCTTTTCCGATTACCGTCTTCTGCTTCCAGATCTCTGTTCTTTTAGAGGCTTCCTCCGTTCGTTTTTACAGTTGTATGTCTGATAGTTCAGACAACACAATCTCCCCCAACAATCGCCGTGTTAAATCGCTAGTAATGTCTACATTGAAGAAGACCGGCAAGGGGAAGAGGGCTGCTGAGGCCTCATCGGAGGTGGTAGGGAGGACCAAAGCAGTGAAGAAGTGGGATGAAATCCCCTGCAAGCTGAGGCAGGCTGATTTTGACAGCCTTATCGCCTCTCAGGGTTTTCTCCCTGAGTTTGGCTGCATGTTGCCTGGGGCCGGGCAAACGGCGGCGGACCCGCCTACCGGCTATATATCCCTTTACTGCCATTTTTTCACCCACTGCAACCTTCGTCTCCCGATGACAAGGTTTGTGGGTGCGCTGCTTAGGTTCTATGGGATTCATATATCCCAAGTCCATCCGTTTGGACTTGTGCGCATGACTCATTTTGAGTTCATGTGTAAATCTCAGCGCGAGGAGCCCACCCCTCGTCGCTTTCAATTTTTTTACAAGCCCAAGATCCAAGATTCTTGGTTCTCATTTATTCCTCGCAGTCAGAAGGTCAAGTGCTGCACTGTTTCATTCAAAAGCCTTCATGACTGGTCTGAGAGGTTTTTTTATATAAGGGCTGGTGTGATCCCCATCCGCATGACAATGCGCGCGATCTCTTCTGCGCCTGCGGATGTGGGTGTCCTCAAGAACCCAACTGGCGCCTGGGTAAACAAGTTGACTGCCGAACCATCCCCCGCCAAGAACATTTGCGAGGAGGCGCTGGTGGGGGTTGGTATGAGCAGAAGGTGGGCCGACAGCGCGACTGAGCCCGTTATCCAAGTTGACGGCCTGTGTAAGTTAATCTTATTGCATTACTTCTGCGCGAATATAATTCGTTTTGCTGATATCATTTGATTTGTTTTGTGCAGTCACCAAGGAGTATATCCACGCCGCCTATGATGAGCACATGGAGGGTGACTCCGTCGCGCTGGGCGCTGGGGAGGTTGGCTTTCCCGATCGCTTCGATGACATGTTCATCCCTGTTGATCTGGGATTTCTTTTTGACAGCGATGCGCCTGGTAAGCCTTTGTACTTATGCATTTGCCTTTATAATACCAAATTTGGCTAACACTTCTGTTGCACGTATTGTAGATGCGCTCGAAAACTACGAGCTGGAGCTCGCGGAAGAGGAGGAGGAAGAGGAGGCGCCCCAACTAAAGCGTAAAGCTAAGGGGAAAACTGGCGCAGGGGCCAGTAAGAAACAGAAGAAAGATGATGCCCCTGTTGTTCAGGATCCTCCTACTCAGGCGAAGGGACCTGAGAAAACCGAGGTGTTTACCACCAAGTTTTCCTTGTCTTCCCTGCCTCAAAAAGTGGGGAGACCTCCTGTCCACTTGAGGTTTGGTGCCACTACCTCCTCCCTTCGCGCGGCGGAAAAGGGTAGCGTCGTTGCGCCTTCGACAGGTATACTTTGGTTATCCTTTATGGTTCTATTAGCGCGATTCTGATAGAATTACTAATGAATCCTTGCTCACTTAAATGTTTGTAGAGCCGGCGACCTTGGTGGACCAGCCTCAAGCGCAACAAGGTGCCGAGCCTGCGCCGGAGGTCGCTTCGAAGTCCCCTGTTTTACCCTCAAAAAAGGGGAGAATGGACTTCATGGCGATGTTTGCCTCGCGAACGGAGTTGCGCCAAGGTATGTATTGCCCTTTATTTTCTGACTTTTTTCTTTTAGATCAAGTCATGAACCATTTCTTTTTGTTGATTTTTCATAGGGGCCATTGCTGGCGTACAAGCTGCTGGCGGCACTCCTGGCGCCGGTGCCAGCGCCGCTGGTTCTGCTCCTGCTCCTGCAAGCGCTGAATCTCCCCTCATCGGGATTACTAAGGAGCAGGAGGCCGTTTTACGCGCCGATCTGGCGGCGCCGAGACCTCCGTCACCTCCTCCCGCGCACAGCCCTCCTCGCGAGACTGACTTTGGTTCTAGGTCGCAGGAGAAAAGGCCTGTTTCAGAGGAGGATGAGGAGGTTCAGGCAGAAGGCTCCGACAGTGGCCGCGCCAGCCCTGCAGCGCCACGAGGTTTCGTGGCGGAGTCTTCTCGTGGGCCTGGCGCTGACTTTTCTGCTTCATCCCCGCAGGTATAGGTTCGTTTTTGCTCCGCTGCGCGGACTTCCATCTTAGTGTTTTGATGACTTAGATAATTACTTTGTGTTTGCAGGAAGCCGATCACATTTACCGCCCGAGATGGAATATTACTGAGGACAGCTCATTTCAATCCATGGGTGTGTGTGCGGAATTCTGGGCTCATTCTGTGCCTCCAGCTGAAAGGAGGTTTCAGGAGGGCCGCGCTCGCAATGACTTGCTCAACGATCATCTGTTCGCTGGGTCGGCTTTCTTTGCTGCCTCCCAATAGCTTCGCTATGATTACGTAAAGGTACGTGATGCTCTTGCGGAGGCCAAGCAAGAGGCTAAAGTGTCTGCTTGGCATCTTTCTGATGCTCGAGAGAGAGCTGAAAAGCTCCAAGCAGAGCTCAGTGAGAACAGGGCAAGTGCCAACACCGCCTTCGTGAAGCACGGTCATGAGCTACAGGTTGCGAGGGAGAAGCTACAGGCGGCGGAGGCGGATGCGGCCAAGTACGCGCGTAGAGTGCGCGACTTGGAGCTGGACGCGGAGGCGCGTGACCAAGCACTTGTCCAGTCTATAACTGACAAATCATCGCTGGAGAGTGAGGTTGCGCGCCTGAAGAGGGAGCTGGCGGCCGCGCAGGCCGAAAAAGACGAAGCCTTGGCGACGGCAGCGTCTAGCCAGGAAGCACTCGATCTTACGCGAGCGGAAAAAGAAGAAGTCCTGGCGGCAGCAGCGTCCGACAAAGAGGAGCTGAAACAGACTAAGGAAACTGTTGAGTTATTAAACTCTCAGATTCCTGCCCTCGAGACGTCTGTTGCTGGCCTCGCGCAGGATCGCCAATGGCTAATCTCACAGGGCATGACTCGTTGCGCTTACGCGATGAAATACTCAGACGAGTTTCAGGCCCTTGTGATGGACTGCAACGCTGCCGCGCGCTTGGTAGGTCGAGCTGAAGGGTTTACGGATGGCTATGAATATGACATGTTGAAGAAGAACCCATCCGAGTACCCTTATCAGAGCGACGTTGCCTGCGCGGACATGGCCGCGATGGGGGAGAAGTATATGAATACTCCCATTCCCATCCTTGCGCAGGTATTTTAACTTTAATGAGATTACCTTGACTTATTTTCTAAGTCTTTTTGTACTCATATTTTTCCTTATGATTTGCAGATATCCGCGCTTGCTGACCAGCCCGATCTCGTCGCGCTAAAGAAATTACTTGACGAGTGCGAAGGGGCTGGTGGCGGCGATGATGGCGCGGGGAATGCTGGCGTTGCTAGCGGCTCTGGCGTGGCCAAAGGATCCGCTCCTGACACTATTGTGATAGAAGAATCCATTCAAGACGAAGAACTTGACTATGGTCAGTTTGGAGATGACGAGGAGCGGGCTGCGCCAGATGCTGAGGGCGATGATGATGACTATGAAGAGGCTGACGTCGACGTGGAGACTTGAGAAGCCCTTCATGTTTTTTATTTTTATTTGTAGTTTGTATGTTATCATCTTGTAAACTTGTAAATTTCAATGCTTTGGAATGAAATTTTGTTTTTCCCTTCTTCGCATCTTGCGCATTCCCATTCATCTCTTTATATTGCATGTTTGCTTGTTGAATATAAGATATGCTTGCACGTTGGAATAAGAACAAGGTTGTAAGGAATTTATTATACTTAACCCTTGTCATATTGTAAGTGATTTTGCCATATCTTGATTATGTTGACACGTGCCCTAGCGTTTTCATTATTCCTCTTTTGCGCGACGTTATCGCGCATGGAATTATGAGTTTTTTAGCTTTTACGTGTCAATGTGTTACTCAGATATCCATTACAATTTTATGCGCGACCTCGACCTGAGACCTTAACAACTATGTTTTGGCATTTGCTTTGCCTTAGTTGTGTTTAGGTATTTTTATGGTCAGGTTGCGCAGCATGTAGGATGGATGTTGTGAGTTATTTGAGCTAAGGCTCACATTATTGGGCTAAGGTCCTGAGCTAAGGCTCATAATTTTGGGCTAAGGCCCTGACGTTTTAGAGTTAAGACTCGTTAACGCGTTTGCGCATGTATGTTTTACTTCGTTTTATTTTGTTTTGATGTCAATACAATGTTGTCATATTGCTCAAAATTAATAAAGGGAAGTGTGAAACATGTATGCAAAGGGTAATAGAATCCACAATAAGTGAAGATAGCGCGTATCATTATTCATAATGGCTTAAAAAGCCTTGATTACAAACTTGACATTTTTTACATGAAACATTTTCTAAGCTGTGCCGCGTTCCATGCGCGCGGGATCTTCTTTCCATTCAAATCTTTTAAGGCGTATGCGCCTTTTCCCAATTCTTCCAAGACTTGATAAGGTCCCTCCCAATTGGGGGACATTTTTCCCGGGGGTATCGCACGGCTAGCTTCATTGTTTCGAAGGACAAAATCATTTTTCTTGAAGTGGCATTCTTTCACGCGCTGGTTGTAATATTTTTCCAGTTTTTTCTTGTATTTGGCTTCACTGATGATAGCCGCCTCTCTGCGCCCTTCAAG
This sequence comes from Bidens hawaiensis, assembly GCF_021521415.1. NCBI lineage: Eukaryota > Viridiplantae > Streptophyta > Magnoliopsida > Asterales > Asteraceae > Bidens > Bidens hawaiensis. The sequence continues at coordinate 238,461 of NW_027492334.1, forward strand.
TAAGTTGAGATCCAACCTTCTTTAGCGCTCGTTATCAATCTTGCTCATCATGAGTACTCTATGGGATGGGCATCCAATTTCTGCTGGAATCATTGCCTCTGTTCCATAGGTTAGGCTGAACGGGGATTCGCCATTGCTGGTTTTGCTTAATGTCCTGTGTGCCCACAGGACATTAGGTAGCTCTTCGACCCAAGAATGGGATTCTCCCACTAACCTTTTTTTCAGCCCATTCAGCAAGCTTTGGTTAGCGCGTTCCACTTGGCCATTCCCCTGAGGGTGATAAACTGAAGTGAAAATTTGGTTGATGCGCAATTCCTTGAGCCAGCTGGATATCTTCTTGTCAGTGAATTGCTTGCCATTATCGCTCACAATTTCCATGGGCAAGCCAAAACGGCATATGATGTGGCTCCAGATAAACTGCTTCATCGCTTCGGCTGTGATTTTTGCTAGTGGCTTGGCTTCAACCCATTTTGTGAAATAGTCTACTGCCACTACCAAAAATTTTACTCGCCCTTGCGCTTGCGGAAGGAGACCCACAATGTCAATTGCCCATTTGTGGAAAGGCCATGCGGAGGTCACCGGAATCAAGTTGTTCTTTGGCCGCATGGTGTTTGGCGCATAGCTCTGACATGCTTTGCATTTTTGGATTTCTTTTAAAGCGTCCAAGTACATGCCTGGCCAATAGTAACCTGCGCTCATTGCCTTGGTAACCACCATGCGCGGGCCAGCATGTATTCCACAGATTCCTTCGTGTATCTCTCTGATCACGTAGCTTGCTTCCTCAGCATCTAGGCATTTCATGAGCGGTCCAAGATAAGAGCGTCGATATAGTGTACCATCAAGCAGTTCATAGTTCTGCGACTTGTGTCTTATCTTCCTCGCCTGTGCGCGATCGTCCGGTATTTTTCCCTCCTTCAAGAATTCCATTACTGGAGTTATCCATGATGAAGGGGTTGTATGCGTTACAAGGACAGACTTCGCTACCACCGACGGGTTACTCATTACTTCTACCCTGACATCTTTGCCAAAGTGATCGAAACTGGTTGATGCCATCTTACTCAACGCGTCAGCAGATTTGTTTTCACTGCGCGGAATATGAATGATTCTGAAGCAGTCAAATTGCTCGATGAGCTTTTTCGCCTGCTCTAGATATAGAGGCATGGTGTTCTCCTTGGCATCATAAAGGCCATTGACCTGTGCTGCTACCAAGTATGAATCAACATGGGCCTCTAGATTTTTAACTCCGAATTTTTGCGCGATGCGCAGGCCAGCCAGTAGGGCTTCATACTCAGCCTCATTGTTGGTACTCTTGAAGTCCAACCTGATGGCGTAAGTATATTCCTGTTTCTCTGGATCCACCAGCTTGAGGCCTGCGCCGGATCCTTCGTTGTTTGAAGCTCCGTCGGTGAATAATCTCCACACATTTTCTTCATCATTGGCTCGCGGAGGGTCTACCTCGCGCTGAGCCTCTTCAATTTTTCCTTCGGGGACTTCTGCAATGAAATCAGCCAAGACTTGTCCCTTTATTGCTGGACGGGGCTTATAGGAGATCGTGTGCTCTACTAATTCCAGCGCCCACTTTGTCAGCCTTCCTGAGAGCGCGGGACGCCGCAAGACTTGCTGGATGTTGTAACCAGTCAGAACTTCAATGGGATGACCATTGAAATATCTATGAAGCTTGCGCGACGCGTGTGTTAGTGACAAAACTAACTTTTCCATGATGGAGTAGCGCGTCTCAGGATCTGTCAGCACCCGACTCACATAGTATATTGGCGTTTGGATTCCCTTGCGATCCACCAACAATACTGCGCCGATGGCGCGCTCTCCTGCTGATAGGTACAATGTCAAGATTTCACCAGGAAGTGGAGCTGTGAGCGCGGGCAGATTTATCAAACACTCTTTTATCTCACTGAAAGCTTGCTCGGCCTCAGGAGTCCATTTCAATTGGCTTTTCTTTAAGCAATTTCTCAATGTGTTGACAAATGGGGTAGATTTGCTTGCATGGTTCGCTAGGAACCTGTTGATTGAAACCAATCTACCATTCAGCTTCTGGACTTCTTTCATGGTGGATGGCGAGGGCATGTCAAGGATGGCCTCCACCTTTTCTGGGTTCACCTTAAAACCATCCTTGGTGACCATTACACCTAGAAATTTTCCCTCCTGTACGCCAAAAGTGCATTTGCTCGGATTGAGCTTCATGTTAACTTCCTTTAGGCGCCCAAGGGTTTCCTCGATGTCTTTGAGCATCTGCTTTTCCTCCCTGCTTTTGATCACCAAATCATCCACATAGACTTCTAGGTTTCTTCCAATTTGCTCGTTGAAAACGGCATCCATAAGTCTTTGGTAGGTGGCGCCCGCATTCTTCAAACCAAAGGGCATTTTTGTGTAACAAAAAACACCCTTGTCAGTTCTGAAGGCGGTCTTGTCCTCATCTTGTGGTGCCATTTGAATCTGGTGATAGCCCTTGTAGGCATCCAGGAAACATTTGAGCTTGAATGGCGCCACGGAGTCCACCTTTGCGTCGATGTTTGGGAGGGGGTAACAATCTTTTGGGCACGCTTTGTTGAGGTCTTTGAAGTCAATGCACATCCTCCACGACCCGTTACTTTTCTTTACCATCACAGGGTTGGCTACCCACGTCTGGTATCGTATCGGGCGGATGATGTTTGCGCGCAGTAAATCCTCAACCTGCTCATTCATGGCCCTCGCTTTCTCATCCCCCATGACTCTCTTCTTTTGAGCAATTGGCTCTACAGACTTGAACGTGTTGAGAGAATGTTGTGCCAGGTCTCGCGGAACCCCAGTCATATCAGAGTGTTGCCACGCGAAGACCAACATATATGCTGTGAGCAATCTTTTCATTCTCAACCTCGTGTCGTCTGATATCGTTGCGCCAATTGTGATTTTCTGCTCCGGGAATTTTGGGTTGAGAATCTATTCCTCTGGCGCGTTGTCTGCCATTGGAAGTTTCATTCTCCCCTCCCGCGGAGTACTTGTCACTGCACACAAATGATCTCTGTATACAAAAGTTACACCTGTTGGTGTTGGGAACCCCAACGCGCCGTGCGCTGGCGACGGTATGGCGTTGAATTGGGCAATCGTTCCCCTACCCAAGATCATATTGTGGCAAGAAGTGGTGGGCAAGACCAGGAAGTTAACAACTTCGGCTCGCTTGTGTTTCTCATCCCCCATAGTTAGCTCAAATTGTATTTGACCTAGGGGATGAATGATTTCATTTGAAACACCAGAGATTGGTGCATTCACAATTTCAAGCCTCGCTTGGTCTGCCGGATCCAGCTTTCTGAAACATTGCCCATACATGATGTCTGATTCGCTGCCAGTGTCCACCAGGACTTTTGACACTTCATAATGAGCAATGTGTGTAGTGATGACAAGAGGACTGCTGATGGAAGGGCCTCCCCTGATTCTTGGGAAGATGACTTGTTGCTCGCGCCAATCTCCTTGGATTTGCGCGCTTCTCTTTCTTGATATTTGCCCTTGCCTTCCTCCCTCGGCTACACAGATTCTTTTGTACTTTTTGCTGGCTGAGGCTCCTGATTGTTCATTTTCTGGTCTTGAGTTTTTTACCAGGTGAGCCAGCTTGCCTGATTTCACATCTTTTTCAAATGCATCCTTCAAGTGGTGGCATGCATCAGTGTTGTGTCCTGTGGACTTGTGAAACTCACAGTACTTGCCACTGTCTGATGGTCCCTTGTAGTGTAGTGGCTTGGGGCTTTTGAATTGGACATTCTCAGTGCTTAACACCTGTGAAGGCGTTTTAGTGAGGGGAGTCCATATTCTTGGCAGAGGTCTGTTAGGATCTCTGCCGCCTTCCCTCTTGTCACCCTCCCCGCGATTACGAACGTCTTTTTGGGGCTGGGGTGAGCTTGGTTGTGCCTGCTTTTTTGCGGAAGAAAAACTGGTTGGTTGCAACCTGGACCATACAGAGTTCTGTTTTCCCCTTTTTTCGTTGCTGCGCGGTGACTCAGCTTGATGCGCTCTTTCTCTTGCCCTATCTTGGGCAATTTGTTTTTCATTTCTCGCGAAGACTCGCGATGCTTCCATTAGTTTGGCCCAAGTGGTGGGCATGCCATCTCTGCTTACGAGAGCTCGGCGGAGTTGATCACTGCGCGCGCCTTGTATAAAGGCCACGCGCAGGAGTTGCTCAGTTATACCTCCGATTGCCAGAGACTCCTGATTGAAACGTGTTATGTAGTCTTCAATCGTTTCATCATTCCTGCGCACGCAGTGCATGATGTCATCAGGGTCGCGCGTGTGTCTGCGCTGCTGTACGAAGTGGGCTTGGAACTTTTCCAATAGTTCCTCGAACCCATCGATTTGCCCAGTCGGCAAGCTCTCGAACCAGACACGCGCCGCGCCCGTGAGGCAGCGAGCAAACATGTGACACCATGTTGGCATCGTCCAGCTCTCTAGGTTTCCCATGTTGTAAAATCCTTGCAAGAAATCGTCTGGATCTGTTGTGCCGTCATATTTGCCCAAACCACTTGGCATCTTGGTTTTGTGCTGGATGGGAGCCTTCGCGATGCGCTCAGTGAACTTTGAATGTTTCACCAAGATGGCTGGTCTGTACGGTGTGGTTACGTCCACATGCCCTCTAACTGGTGGGCTGTACGGTATGTGCAGATCCAGATCGGCTCTGGCTCCAGGCGCCACGTTCACGGGCGCGCGGAGCTGTGAACCTCCTGCATGAGTATCTCGCGTCTTCCTCATGCTGTGCACTTCTTCATCACTAAACTCAGTGTGTGCAGTGTGAACAGAATGTCCTTCTTCCGGCGCGCGCGCCCTTTTTGTTCCATGAACGGTTTGCTTATCAAACGCTTGCTTTTGTGTTTTGTGTTTGACCAGCTCATTGTACTTGTCCATTAGACGCCGTTGCTCGTTTATGAGCCATTCTTTAGGGTCATTTGTTTCATCTTCTGGACCCATTGGTCCTTTTTGTTTCGCGCCGGCAAGATTTTGTAACGTGAGATCGTCTGGAGGAGTTTCAGTCTGGCCATGAGGAGTTGTGATGAAGGGGCGGTTACTGGTGGTGCGCGTGGAATCACGCGGCACTCTCAGAAACTGCTGTCCCTCATTAACATCCTCACGTTCAATATCCTCCAGAACTTGATTGACATTACGAACGCCAGAAACCATGGTGAGAAATTTTTTTTATATATAGATCTGATGAGATCTTGTTGCCGTTGTAACAGTGGATGGTGCCAATGAAGAGACGTGGATCGACTCACTAGTAGACGATCTACTTTCCTCGGGTGTGATTATGCTATTTCACCGATGGTTCTCTTGGATCTGGGTTCTTCCACCTACAAAATGAACAGCACCGTCAACTTACCCCTCAGAAAGGGACAGAGGGGTCCTCTTTGGGGTAACCCTCCGGTGTGAGAATAAGTATTTGTGGGAGAAGATAATAATATCAGAGTAAGGAAATCTGGAGAGTATTGCTTAATAGCTGAATACTCTGTAATTGGATATGATTGGATGTAATTGTGTATGTTACTGGCTGTAACTGAGTATGATTGTATATCTCTCCTTGTGGAGTTGATGCTGTATTTATAGTGCTAGGGTTTCCACTGATTGAGCTCAGCCTTGTTGGCCTCCTCCAATTGATTTGCGCCACGTGTCCTTGGGGACACCTGGTGCTTTTTCATTGGTTATAATCACGTGGTAGCACATGGGTTATGCTGAGTTGTCCACCTTTCATTTGGCAGCTGTCAACATCAGCATATTCTTATTCCTTAAAAAGATACCTTCTGGAAGGTTGTCTAACGTGCACAATCAAGGTTGCCCTAATCCTGATTTGGATAAGGACGAGGTTGATTATGTGCATGTGTGATATGCGCCTACCTGAGGGTGCGCGAGGTCTTCTCTTTATTCTCACGCGCAGATGTTTCATGCGCAGATGTGATGCACAAGCATGTGATATGCGCCACGCACGGATGCGCCACGCGCAGATGTGATATGCGTGAGCACGTGATGTGCGTGAGCATATGTGATGCATGAGCATGTGTGATGCCTGAGCATCTGTGGTGCCTGAGCATATGTGATGCCTGAGCATGTAATGCCTGAGGATGTGATGCCTGAGCATATGTGATATGCGTGAGCATATGTGATATGCGCCATGCGCATAGGTTTTAGCTTTGTGCCTTCATAATGTCTTGTTTTCAAGACTCTTGTCTGTATCTTGTGGGTTGACCCGCCTCGCTCGGTGTTGAGGCGGGTACATACCTCTTCAGAAACAAATCGTGATGATTTAAAAATTGTGTTGATTAATCCATTCACTCCTAGATTAATTACCAACAAACCTCATGACATTGTTGTATTACATAGAAAACAAAGCCATGAGCATGTAGGTGACAAAAGAACACAAAAGAAAACAAAAGGACTGAAAATAGGAGAAACGGGTCATTGTGTTTGATATATTCATATATTCTTTTGGGAAGAAAATGGAAAAACGATGTGTCAAGATCACTTTTAGCCTCCAATAACATAACTAATTTACTTTTAAGTTTTATTTATAGTGGTGAAAGTATTCATCAAGCAGCTTTCATTTTCATCAAATAAAATATTGATATTTGAAGAGGTATGTACCCGCCTCAACACCAAGCAAGGCGGGTCAACCCACAAGATAAAGACATTATGAAGGCACAAAGCCAAAACCCAGGCGCATGGCGCATACAAAACATGCTCAGGCATCATATGCTCGCGCATCACATATGCGCGCGGCGCATCAACGCGCGGCGCATATCACATGCTCTGGCACATCACATATGCTCGCGCGTCACATATGCGCGTGGCGCACCAGCGCGCGGCGCATATCACACGCTCATGCATATCACACCTGCGCATGAAATATCTGCGCGTGAGAATAAAAAGAAGACTTCGCGCATCCTCAGGATGGGCGCATATCACACGTGCACATAATCAACCTCGTCCTTATCCAAATCAGGATTAGGGCAACCTTGATTGTGCACGTCAGACAATCTTCCAGAAGGCATCTTTTTAAGGAGTAAGAATATGCTGATGTTGACAGCTGCCAAATGAAAGGTCGACAACTCAGCATGACACATGTGCTACCACATGATTACAACCAACGAGAAAGCGCCAGGTGTCCCAGAGGACACGTGGCGCAGTGCGATTGGAGGAGGCCAACGAGGCTGAGCCCAACCAGTGGAAACCCTAGCACTATAAATACAGCATCAACTCCACTTTGATGACACATTCACACTCAATCATTGACAGTTACAAGCAGTGATATCACATTCAATCATATTGAATTATATTCACTCACAGTCAGTTACAGAAAAGACACAGTCACACAATCAAGAGTATTCAGCGATTCAGCAATACTCTGGAGATTCACGGACTCACACATTATTATCTTCTCCACAAAGATACTGATTCTCACGCCGGAGGGTTACCCCAAAGAGGACCCCTCTGTCCCTTTCTGAGGGGTAAGTAACGGCGCTGTTCATTTTGTAGGTGGAAGAACACGGATCCAGAAGAACCATCGGTGAAACAGTTTAATCATACCCGAGGAAAGTAGATCTGCTACCAGCGAGTAGATCCACGTTTCTTCATTGGCGCCATTCACTGTTACAAACGGCAATCAGATCTCATCCAGATCTACAAAAAAATCAATCACCATGGTTTCTGGAGTTCGTAACGTTGATCAAGCTCTGGAGGATATTGAACGTGAGGGTGTTAACGACGGACAGCAGGTTCTGAGGGTTCCGCGTGATTCTACGCGTACCACCAGCAACCGTCCCTTCGTTATAACCCCTCACGGCCAGACTGAAACTCCTCCAGACGATCACACGTTACAAAATATGGCCGGCGCGAAGCTGAAAGGACCAATGGGACCAGAAGATGAAGCAAATGATCCGAATGAATGGCTCATAAACGAGCAGCGGCGTCTGATTGAAAAGTACAACGAAATGGTCAAGCAGAAGAAGCTAGCCGACCAAGCACAAAGGCAAGCTTTTGATAAGCAGACTACAAAGAGGCCGCGCGCGCCGGATGAGGGACATTCTGTTCACACTGCACACACTGAGTTCAGTGATGAAGAAGTGCATAGCATGAGGAAGACACGGGATACTCATGCAGGAGGCTCACAGCTCCGCGCGCCTGTGAACATGGCGCCTGGAGCCAGAGCAGATCTGGATCTGCACATGCCGTACAGCCCACCGATCAGAGGGCAAGTGGACGTAACCACGCCCTACAGACCAGCCATCCTGGTAAAACACTCAAAGTTTACTGCGCGCATCGCGCAGGCTCCCATCCAGCACAAGACAAAGATGCCAAGTGGTCTGGGCAAATATGATGGCACAACAGATCCAGATGACTTTTTGCAAGGTTTCTATAACACGGGAAACCTAGAGAGCTGGACGATGCCAACATGGTGTCATATGTTTGCTCGCTGCCTCACGGGCGCAGCGCGGGTATGGTTCGAGAGCTTGCCGACAGGGCAAATTGATGGGTTCGAGGAACTATTAGAAAAGTTCCAAGCCCACTTCGTACAGCAGCGCAGGCACACGCGCGATCCTGATGACATCATGCACTGCATACGCAGGAATGATGAAACGATTGAAGATTACATCACTCGTTTCAATCAGGAATCCCTGGCAATCGGGGGTATAACTGAGCAGCTCCTGCGCGTGGCCTTTATACAAGGCGCGCGCAGTGATCAACTCCGCCGGGCTCTTGTAAGCAAAGATGGTATGCCCACCACGTGGGCCAAGTTAATGGAGGCATCGCGAGTTTTCGCGAGAAATGAGAAACAGATTGCCCAAGATAGGGCAAGAGAAAGAGCGCATCAGGCAGAATCACCGCGCAGCAAAGATAAGAGGGCCAAACAGAACTCTGTATGGTCCAGGTTGCAGCCAACAAGTTTTTCTTCCGCGGAAAAACAAGCGCAACCAACCTCACCACAGCCCCAAAAAGAAGTTCGTAATCGCGGGGAGGGTGACAAGAGGGAGGGCGGCAGAGATCCTAGCAGACCTCTGCCAAGAATATGGACGCCCCTCACTAAAACACCTTCACAGGTGTTAAGTACTGAGAATGTCCAATTCAAGCCCCCCAAACAACTACACTACAAGGGACTGCAAAACAGTGGCAAATATTGTGAATTTCACAGGTCCCCGGGCCACAACACCGACGCATGCCATCATTTAAAGGATGCGATCGAGAAGGATGTAAAGTCGGGCAGGCTGGCTCACTTGGTAAAAAACCAAAGAATAGAAGATGAGCAACCGGAAGGAGCCTCTGCCAGCAAGAAGTACAAAAGAATCTGTGTGGCTGAGGGGGGACGACAAGGGCAGACGTCAAGAAAGAGAAGCGCGCAAATCCACGGAGATTGGCGCGAGCAGCAAGTCATCTTCCCAAGAATCAGGGGAGGCCCTTCAATAAGCAGTCCTCTCGTCATCACCACACACATTGCTCATTACGAAGTGTCAAAGGTCCTGGTGGACACTGGAAGCGAATCTGACATTATGTATGAGCAGTGTTTCAGAAAGTTAGACCCGGCAGATCAAGCGCGGCTCGAAATTGTGAACGCACCAATCTGTGGTGTCTCAAATGAAATCATACATCCCCTAGGCCAGATTCAGTTTGAACTAACTATGGGGGATGATGAGCACAAGCGAGCCGAAGTTGTCAACTTCTTGGTCTTGCCCACCACGTCATGCCACAATATGATCCTGGGTAGAGGAACGATTGCCCAATTTAATGCTGTACCGTCGCCAGCGCACGGCGCATTGGGGATCACTACACCAACAGGCGTAGCATTTGTTTACCGCGATCATTTGTGCGCAGTGACAAGCACGCCGCGGGAAGGGAGAATGAAACTTACAATGGCTGACAATGCGCCAGAGAAGTGGATTTTAAACCCAAAATTCCCAGAGCAAACGGTCACAATTGGCGCTACCATTTCAGACGAAACGAGATTGAGAATGAAAAAGTTGCTCACAAAATACACGTCGGTTTTCGCGTGGCAACACTCCGATATGACAGGGGTCCCGCAAAACTTGGCGCAACATTCTCTTAACACGTTTAAGTCGGTGGAGCCAATTGCTCAGAAAAAGAGAATCATGGGGGATGAAAAGGCGAAGGCCATGAATGAGCAAGTGGAGGACCTGTTGCGCGCAAACATCATCCGCCCGATTCGATACCAGACATGGGTAGCCAATCCTGTGATGGTAAAGAAAAGCAACGGGTCATGGAGAATGTGTATTGACTTCAAGGACCTCAACAAAGCATGTCCGAAAGATTGTTACCCCCTCCCAAACATCGACGCAAAGGTGGACTCCGTGGCGCCATTCAAGCTCAAATGTTTCCTGGATGCCTACAAAGGCTATCACCAGATTCAAATGGCACCACAGGATGAAGACAAGACGGCCTTCAGAACCGACAAGGGTGTTTTTTGTTACACAAAAATGCCCTTTGGTTTAAAGAATGCGGGCGCAACCTATCAGAGACTTATGGATTCGGTTTTCAGTGAACAAATCGGAAGAAATCTAGAAGTCTACGTCGATGATTTGGTGATCAAGAGCAGGGAGGAGAGACAAATGCTCAAAGACATCGAGGAAACTCTTCAGCGCCTAACGGAGGTTAACATGAAGCTCAACCCGAGCAAATGTACTTTCGGCGCAGAAGAGGGGAAATTTCTTGGTGTAATGGTCACTAAGGATGGTTTCAAGGTGAACCCTGAAAAGGTGGAAGCCATCCTTGACATGCCTTCACCATCCACCATGAAAGAGGTTCAGAAGCTGAATGGTAGATTGGTGTCAATCAACAGGTTCCTAGCGAACCACGCCAGCAAATCTACTCCATTCGTTAACACCTTGAGGAACTGTTTGAAGAAGAGCCAATTCAAGTGGACGCCTGAGGCTGAGCAAGCTTTCACTGAGATAAAAGAATGTCTCATAAAGTTGCCAGCGCTCACAGCTCCACTTCCTGGCGAAACCCTTACATTGTACCTGTCAGCTGGAGACCGCGCGATCGGCGCAGTATTATTGGTGGATCGCAATGGGATACAAACGCCAATATACTATGTGAGTCGGGTGCTCACAGACCCTGAGACGCGCTATTCCATCATGGAAAAGTTAGTTTTGTCACTAACACACGCGTCGCGCAAGCTCCATAGATACTTCAATGGTCATCCTATTGAAGTTCTGACTGGTTACAACATCCAGCAAGTCTTGCGACGCCCTGCGCTCTCCGGAAGGCTGACAAAGTGGGCGCTGGAATTAGGTGAACACACGATCACTTATAAGCCCCGTCCAGCGATAAAGGGTCAAGTTTTGGCGGATTTCATCACGGAAATCCCAGAGGGAAAGATTGAAGAAGCTCAGCGCGAGGTAGACCCTCCGCGAGCAAATGATGAAGAAGATGTTTGGAGGCTATTCACTGATGGAGCCTCTAACAGCGAAGGGTCCGGCGCAGGCCTCAAACTGGTGGACCCTGATAATCATGAATATACTTATGCTATCAGGTTGGACTTCAAGAGTACCAACAATGAGGCTGAGTATGAAGCCCTGCTGGCTGGTCTGCGCATCGCGCGCAAGTTTGGGGTTAAAAGACTAGAGGCGCATGTTGATTCTTACTTGGTAGCTGCTCAGGTCAACGGCCTATATGACGCCAAGGAGAACACAATGCCTCTGTATCTAGAGCAGGCAAAAAAGCTCGTTGAGCAGTTTGACTTCTTCAGAATCATACACATCTCGCGCAGCGAAAACAAGTCCGCTGACGCGTTGAGTAAAATGGCATCAACTAATTTTGATCACTTTGGCAAAGATGTCAGGGTGGAAGTAATGAGCAGCCCGTCAGTGCAAACGCAATCGGTCCTTGTAATTCATACAACCCCTTCATCCTGGATAACTCCAATAATGGAATTCCTGAAGGAGGGGAAGTTACCGGACGATCGCGCACAGGCGAGAAAGATAAGACACAAGGCACAGAACTATGAATTACTTGATGGTACATTATATCGGCGCTCTTATCTTGGACCGCTCATGAAATGCCTGGATGCTGAAGAAGCAACCTATGTGATTAGGGAGATTCATGAAGGAATCTGTGGAATTCACGCTGGTCCGCGCATGGTGGTTGCCAAGGCGATGAGCTCAGGCTACTATTGGCCAGGCATGTACTTGGATGCGCTAAAAGAAATCCAAAGATGCAAGGCATGTCAGAGCTACGCGCCAAACACCATGCGTCCAAAGAACAACTTGATTCCAGTCACCTCCGCATGGCCTTTCCACAAATGGGCCATTGATATTGTGGGGCCCCTGCAGCAAGCGCAAGGGCGAGTGAAATTTTTGGTAGTGGCGATAGACTATTTCACAAAATGGGTTGAGGCCAAGCCACTAGCAAAAATCACAGCTGAGGCGATGAAGCAATTTATCTGGAGCCACATCATTTGCCGTTTTGGCCTTCCTATGGAAATTGTGAGCGACAATGGCAAACAATTCACTGACAGGAAGATATCAAGCTGGCTCAAAGAATTGCACATCAACCAAATCTTCACGTCCGTCTACCACCCTCAGGGGAATGGCCAAGTGGAGCGCGCGAATCAAAGTTTGCTAAATGGGCTGAAGAAAAGGTTGGAGGGAGAATCCCATTCTTGGGTCGAAGAGTTACCTAATGTCCTGTGGGCGCACAGGACATTAAGCAAAACTAGCAATGGCGAATCCCCGTTCAGCCTAACCTATGGGACAGAGGCTATGATCCCAGCAGAAATTGGATGCCCATCCCATAGGGTACTCATGATGAGCAAAACTGATAACGAGCGCGAAAGAAGATTGGACCTTAACTTGCTTGAAGGGCGCAGAGAAGCGGCTATCATTAATGAAGCCAGATACAAGAAAAAGCTGGAAAAATATTATAATCAGCGCGTTAAAGAGTGCCACTTCAAGAAAAATGATTTTGTCCTTCGAAACAATGAAGCTAGTCGCGCGATACCCCCAGGAAAAATGTCCCCCAATTGGGAGGGACCTTATCAAATTTCAGAAGATTTGGGGAAAGGCGCGTACACTTTAAAAGATATGAATGGAAAAAAGATACCGCGCGCGTGGAACGCGGCACAACTTAGAAAATGCTTCATGTAAAAAGTTCAAATATGTAATCAAGGCTTTTAAGCCATCATGAATGATGATTCGCGCAATCTTTCAATATTTGTCGCGCTATCTTTCAATATTTGTTCTATTACCTTTGCATACATGTTTCACACTTCCTTTATTAATTTGGAACAATATGACAACACTATATTGACTTCAAAGCAACATAAAGCGAAGTAAAACATACATGCGCGAGCCTTAGCTCAAACGCGTTAACGAGTCTTAACTCTAAAACGCCAGGGCCTTAGCCCAAACCTACGAGCCTTAGCTCAAACACGTTAATGAGTCTTAACTCTAAATACGTCAGGGCCTTAGCCCAAAACAAAGAGCCTTAGCTCAAAACACTCACAAACATCCATCTTACATCCCGCGCAGCCTGATCATAAAAATCCTTAAACACAACTAAGGCAAAGTACATGCCATAACATAGTTGTTAAGGTCTCAGGACGAGATCGCGCGAGGAATCAAAGTGGATATCTGACTAACACATGCTGACATGTAATGGCTACAACTCATACTTCCATGTAAAAACAGCGCGACTATGACGCGCGAAAAAGGAATTGTGAAAAGTTATCGCGCATGTCAGCATAAACAAGATACTGCGAAACCACTTACAAAATAGGACTATGGTTAAGTGAATAATTTCCTTACAACCTTGTTCTTATTTTAACGTGCAACCATATCTTATATCTATACAAGCAAATATGAAGAGATGAATGGAAATGCGCAAGATGAAAGAAGGAGAAAACAAGTTTCATTCCATTGCATTGAAATTTACAAGTATGATGAGTTACAAATTACAAGTACAAAAAAAAAAAATAAATAAATAAATAAATATACAAAATTTGATGAAGGGCTTCTCAAGTCTCCACGTCGACGTCAGCCGCTTCATCACCCTCATCATCTCCCGCAGCATCTGGCGCGGTCTGCTCCTCATCCCCGAACTGACCATAGTCAAGTTCTTCCTCCTCATTGGAGTCTTCGATCACAACGGTGTCAGGAGCAGATTCTTTCGCCGCGCCAGAGCCGCTGGCAGGGGCAACATCCCCCGCGCCACCATCATCGCCACCAGCCCTCTCGCATTCATCAAGCAACTTCTTTAGCGCGCCGAGGTCGGGCTGGTCAGCAAGCGCAGCTATCTGAAAATCATTAGAAAAACATTGAGTATAAAACACTTGGAAAAATTAGTCAAGTAAAACTCATTAAAATCAAGGTACCTGCATAAGGATGGGGATGGGAGTATTCATATACTTTTCCCCCACCGCGGCCATGTCCGCGCAGGCCGCGTCGCTCTTGTAAGGGTACTCGGATGGGTTCTTCTTCAACATGCCATAGTCATAACCATCCGTAAACCCTTCAGCTCGGCCCACCAAGCGCGCGGCAGCATTGCAGTCCATCACAAGGGCTTGAAACTCGGCGGAATATTTCATCGCCAAAGCGCAGCGAGCCATGCCCTGTGACACCAGCCATTGGCGATCCTGCGCGAGGCCAGCAACAGACGTCTCGAGGGCAGGAACCTGAGAGTTTAATAACTCAACAGTTTCCTTAGTCTTTTTTAGTTCCTCCTTATCAGACGCTGCTGCCGCCAAAATTTTTTCTTTCTCCGCCTGCGCAGCACCAAGTGCTTCCTGGCTAGACGCCGCCGTGGCCAAGGCCTCATCTCTATCGGCCTGCGCGGCCGCCAAATCCCTTTTCAGGCGCGCAACCTCGCTCTCCAGTGATGATTTCTCAGTGATACTCTGGACGATAGCTTGGTCACGCGCCTCGGCCTGCTATTCCAAGACACGCACTCTGCGCGCGTACTTGGCAACTTCGGCCTCCGCCAACTGCTGCTTCTCCCGCGCAGCTTGGAGCTCATGCCCGCGCTTGATGTATGCGGTGTTGGCACTTGCTCGGTTTTCACTGAGCTCCGCCTGGAGTTTCTCAGCTCGCGCGCGAGCATCAGACAGGTTCCAGGCGGCCACCTTAGCCTCTCGCTGGGCTTCCACAAGAGCGTCGCGTACTTTAATATAATCACGACGAAGCTCTTGGGAAGCGGCGAAGAAAGCCGACCCAGCGAAAACATGGTCGTTCAGCAAGTCCGCGCGGGTGCGCTCCTCCTGATACCTCCTTTCAGTAGGAGGCACGGCATGAGCCCAGAAGTCCTCGCATACGCCCATGGATTGAAAGGAACTCTCTTCATTAATATTCCATCTCGGGCGGTAAACGTGGTCACCTTCCTGCAAAACACAAGAAAAGTTCTAAGTCATAAAACATAATGCTCTAAGTCATAAAACATGCTTATATGGAGGTACGCGCAGCGGACCAACAAATCAATACATACCTGCGGGTATGAAGCAGGAAAGTCAACGCCAGCCCCACCAGAAGTCTGCGCTGCGAACACTTGCGGCATCGCAGGGCTGGCGCGGTCTCCCAAGGAGTCTTCAGCTTGAACCCCCTCGTCCTCCTCATCTTCTTCAACAGGCCTCTTCTCCTGCGACCTGGAAGGCTCCAAACCAGCCTCGCGGGGAGGGCTGCGTGCAGGAGGAGGCGAGGGAGGTCTCGACGCCGCCAGTTCGGCGTGCAATACGGTTTCCTGCTCCTTGGTAATCCCAATAAGGGGAGACTCAGCACTAGCAGGAGCAGGACCAGAACCAGCGGCGCCGGCAGCGGCGCCAGGAGTATCACCAGCAACTGTTGCGCCAGCTACAACTCCTATGAACAAATAAACAAGGAAAAATGGTTTATGACTGACTCCAAAGGGAAAAATAAAGAAGACAAGTGTGCAAAACATACCTTGGCGCAATTCTGTTCGCGCGGCGAACATCGCCATAAAATTCATTCTACCCTTTTCAGAGGGTAGAACAGGGGACGCAGCCTCGGCATCTTGTGGCGCCTGTGGCTCATCTCCTACCGTCGCCGGTTCTGCAAACATTCAAAGGAGGAAAGGTTTAATAACGATTCAGCCAGATGAAGATAAGCAAAGTATACCTGTTGCAGGCGCGGCACTGCTTCTCTCTTCAGCCGCGCGAACGGAGGAGGCGACGCCCCCATACCTCAAGTGGACAGGAGGCCTGCCCACTCTCACAGGCAAGGAAGCTAAAGAAACCTTGGTGGTAAACACCTGGGTTTCCTTTGGTCCCTTCGTTTGAGCATGGGGATGAGCGACAGGGGTGTCATCTTTCTTCTGTTTCTTACTGGCCCCTGCGCCAGATTTCCCCTTAGCTTTGCGCTTTAGTAGGGGCGCCTCCTCTTCCTCCTCCTCCTCTTCCGCGAGCTCTAGCTCGTAGTTTTCAAGCGCATCTACAAAAACAACCAACAGAACTGTTAATAAGCTTGGATATTCTAAAGGAATGAGCATAAGTGCGAAGGCTTACCAGGCGCGTCACCGTCAAAGTCAAAATCCAGATCCACTGGGATGAACATGTCATCGAAGCGATCCGGGAAACCAACCTCCCCAGCGCCAAGTTCGACGGAGCCGCCCTCCACATGTTCATCATAAGCTGCAAGGATGTAATCCTTGGTGACTGCGCAAAGACAAATCAAGTGATATCAGCAAAAGAATTATGTTCGCGCAGGAAAAATAAATAAACCAATGAAATAAACTTACACAACCCGTCGACTTGGATAACGGGCTCAAGCGCGCTATCGGCCCAAAGCTTACTCATGCCGACCCCAACCAGCGCCTCCTCGCAAATTTTCTTCGCGGGGGATGGTTCAGCGGTCAGTTTCTTAACCCAGGCGCCAGTTGGGTTCTTGAGGACACCCTCATCCGCAGGCGCAGAAGTGATAGAGCGCATGGTCATACGGATGGGGATCACACCGGCCCTAATGTAAAAAAACCTCTCAGACCAGTCATGAAGGCTCTTGAATGAAACAGTGGAGCACTTCACCTTCTGACTGCGAGGAATAAAAGAGATCCAATTGTCTTGGATCTTGGCCTTATAAAACTACTGAAAGCGCCGAGGAGTGGGTTCCTCGCGCTGGGATTTGCACATGAACTCAAAGTGAGTCACGCGCACGAGTCCAAACGGATGGACTTGGGATATATGAATCCCATAGAACTTCAGCAGTGCACCCACAAACCTTGTCATCGGGAGACGAAGGTTGCAGTGGGTGAAAAAGTGGCTATATAGGGATATATAGCCGGCAGGCGGGTCCGCCGCCGTTTGCCCGGACCTAGGCAACATGCAGCCAAACAGGGTGGGAAAGCCCTGAGAGGTGATGAGGTGGTCGAGATCTGCCTGCTTCAATTTGCAGGGGATTTCATTCCACCTTTTGGTGGCCTTGGTCCTCCCTACTTCCTCCGATGTGGTCTCAACAACCTTCTTCCCCTTCCCCTTTTGCTTCAATGTCGACATCACCACAGATTTCACACGGCGTCTTCGAGAGGCAACGGAGGTGATTGAAGGGCTAGACGAGTATGAACTATCAGACATACAACTGCAATAGCCGATAATCGAGGATTCGAATCGATATAAACACTCAAATCAGAATGTGAAAGCAGAAACTTGAATTTTAGCAACAATGAAGATGAAGATAAAAATTTCCTAAGGGCCTGCTTTTATAGGCCCAAGAGAGAGAAATGTGGCAGCTGATCGGATTTCACGCGCCCCCACTCGCAGGGGCGAGCCAACGAAGGCGCGACACGTGTCCCTAACAGCTGTGTGAGGGGACATAAAGATGTAACCGACCTGCCACGGAACAGAGACGCGCCCCCACTCGCAGGTACTAACCAATGCGAGTGCGACACGTGTTCAAGACAGCTGTGTGAGGGGACATGAAAGGCAACTGTAGCACCTCGAGCACACGAAACGTCTGACACGTTTACGGCGCACGTCATCACCAACCAACCACGTGTTTGGACCGATCGTTTTCAACCAAATGGATAGAACTTCGCGCGACGATGGAAACAACCAAGAAAACGACAAAACCCCCTTTAAAAGGACAATTCAGTGAGTCTAATATCTATCTTACCGCGCTCGCGCAAGATAAGACACACATTAGACTGGGGGGGCTTGAAGAGGTATGTACCCGCCTCAACACCAAGCAAGGCGGGTCAACCCACAAGATAAAGACATTATGAAGGCACAAAGCCAAAACCCAGGCGCATGGCGCATACAAAACATGCTCAGGCATCATATGCTCGCGCATCACATATGCGCGCGGCGCATCAACGCGCGGCGCATATCACATGCTCTGGCACATCACATATGCTCGCGCGTCACATATGCGCGTGGCGCACCAGCGCGCGGCGCATATCACACGCTCATGCATATCACACCTGCGCATGAAATATCTGCGCGTGAGAATAAAAAGAAGACTTCGCGCATCCTCAGGATGGGCGCATATCACACGTGCACATAATCAACCTCGTCCTTATCCAAATCAGGATTAGGGCAACCTTGATTGTGCACGTCAGACAATCTTCCAGAAGGCATCTTTTTAAGGAGTAAGAATATGCTGATGTTGACAGCTGCCAAATGAAAGGTCGACAACTCAGCATGACACATGTGCTACCACATGATTACAACCAACGAGAAAGCGCCAGGTGTCCCAGAGGACACGTGGTGCAGTGCGATTGGAGGAGGCCAACGAGGCTGAGCCCAACCAGTGGAAACCCTAGCACTATAAATACAGCATCAACTCCACTTTGATGACACATTCACACTCAATCATTGACAGTTACAAGCAGTGATATCACATTCAATCATATTGAATTATATTCACTCACAGTCAGTTACAGAAAAGACACAGTCACACAATCAAGAGTATTCAGCGATTCAGCAATACTCTGGAGATTCACGGACTCACACATTATTATCTTCTCCACAAAGATACTGATTCTCACGCCGGAGGGTTACCCCAAAGAGGACCCCTCTGTCCCTTTCTGAGGGGTAAGTAACGGCGCTGTTCATTTTGTAGGTGGAAGAACACGGATCCAGAAGAACCATCGGTGAAACAGTTTAATCATACCCGAGGAAAG
Source organism: Bidens hawaiensis (assembly GCF_021521415.1). Lineage (NCBI taxonomy): Eukaryota > Viridiplantae > Streptophyta > Magnoliopsida > Asterales > Asteraceae > Bidens > Bidens hawaiensis. The sequence goes on from NW_027492334.1 coordinate 257,556, forward strand.
TAGATCTGCTACCAGCGAGTAGATCCACGTTTCTTCAATATTAAGTACTATCATTATAATTTTCATACATGTAGTTTGGTCTTAATAACAACTTTCATTCATTTCATTTTCCTTACATACATTGTGCTTTTTTTTTATTATTTTTTTTGCCAGTAGTCCGATTCACTAATATTGTTAATTGTGTTATGTTAAGTCACATGAAAATTGATTTAAAATGCTACAATCACCATCAGACATCTAAAATTTCCAAAGCGAAAATCACAAAGATAGGTTCATGGATCACAATCGTATTTTGTGGCAGAAGGAGAGGAGGAAGATGAAGGGCATGAAGAGTTAGACGCGGGGAAAGATGAATAGGTTGTAGTTTTTGAACAAAAACAACAAATGTATTCATCTATGAAGGCATTGTTACACTGAGGGCTTTCGTCTATTTAGGTCTATTTAATGTTATTACAAGGGTGAAGGGTTATTGAATATGATTAGTAAAGATATACTTGAATTTCATCTTCGTCTTGTGGTTGCAATATGATCTTACTTCAGTTTTACAGGCAACCTAGTAACGTATACAACATGTTCATTAGATTCCAAATGCAAATAATTATGTAAAGCGAATTTTATGCCACGCTAAGAAGCATTTCCATAACATACATCACTTAACCATCGAATATCTCGACCCTAATATTGTACATTGTCATGACAATCAATGCACCTCTAATGGGTGAACATGTTATGCGTCTATAGTGCATGGTTTTAGAAGTCGTTAGGCGCTCCCAAGTTGGTTGACTTGGGAGTTGAGAGTACTCGGACATTGTAAATTATAAATAAATAAATTTGTTAGAAATGACATACATTTCAAATATCATATTTTTAATAATATTTATAACAGAATATATACGTGAATATCAACATAAATAAAAAAAATACATTTTTAAATACTAAAGTATTCTAAAAATTGATAATCATTAATTAAATACATGTTATTCATTTTAGAAGTTTTAGAAGTCGTTAGGCGCTCCCAAGTTGGTTGACTTGGGAGTTGAGAGTACTCGGACATTGTAAATTATAAATAAATAAATTTGTTAGAAATGACATACATTTCAAATATCATATTTTTAATAATATTTATAACAGAATATATACGTGAATATCAACATAAATAAAAAAAATACATTTTTAAATACTAAAGTATTCTAAAAATTGATAATCATTAATTAAATACATGTTATTCATTTTTTAATATTATAGACATACGATTTATGTTATATTTTTTTAAATCAAAATCGGCTCGAGTTGACTGAGTAGATCTAATTCTGGCTTATCTTTGATCGATTACGAGTAACTATGTTGAGTTAAAGAAACTCGCATTGACACCAAACCTAACGATTGCTCGACGAGTACTCGACCTTCTAGACCTAATTTTACGACACTCTAGACATACATGGCATCGAGGGTTTGCGTGTGCATGGTAGAGAGAAAGAGAGAGGATGGGGGGGAGTTGAGACACACGTTGATACGTGTGATATAATGACAATCAAATTTTGTTTGAATTAGAGATGCTCTCATAATATTTGACACTGTACGAGCAAATCGTAACAACCGTTGTTCTTTTGGTGCATGTCCTAACCCAAAAAAAAACATATTGTTAATGACTGGACTAATGAAATTGCAACAAATCTGTAGGCTTTCTAGTTATCTATCTTATTGTGATAATGTTTTAACCATATCTTATGTGAGTAGGAACATATGCTCTTGATGGTAACATGTCATATAACTTTGTAACAAGATTTGACATTTGATATGACATGGTAACCAACTTCAAGGGTCGAGATTTACCATCCGTCGATCATCATAAAAAAATCGAATGTAATTTAAAGATGCTCAATTTTTTCATTTTTTATTTTGTAACAAACTCAAAATAGGTACTTTAACAAATCCAAATTAGAACAAATTAAAAGACAATGTTATCCATTTTCAATTTGATCTCTAATTTTGTTTTTACATAAGAAAGTTGAGAGGAACCAAAATATCTCCATCCTGACATATTTAGACCCAATATCACATGTGGCATTAGTACCGAATAGAATATATTGTGGAATAAACATAGAGCAACTTAGAAAATCAAGATATGGAAGGCATTTATGCAAAATGAAGAAGTGTAATCGATTAGGTTTGTAGTGGTTTAAAGTGTAACTGTGAACAAGCTCCTTTTGGCATATTCTTGTAAATCATGTCCATCACCATCATATGGACATGTTCACCACTTGTTTCAAGAATTTAGAACACATTCGACTTGTTTCACACTTCCACTTTCACTTTTACCATCCATTTCTCCTACAAGTGAGAATAGGTTGACGCAGTTAGGCAATAGGCAATGAACCAAAACTCGGTTTTTAGGTTTTTGCCACGGAATGATTCCGGTTAAAGCGATTTAGTTGTATTTTTTTCCCCTGTTATGAGGTATTACATGTAATACAATTGAGTCAGTTCAACCAGTATTATATTTTTGTTTTGTAGTTTTTCGATATGGGTTGGGGCATCCAACTCGGGATCCGCGAGCTCACTAGGGTTATTCTAGCTCACCGCCCCTCTCTCCCGACTCCCAAGTATCACTTCGGCCGTTGCGGGTTCATTAACTCGCTTGTGGTGTGGGTGTTGTGACCGCTGTAAAATGGTATTATTAACGTTTAATATATATTTTCTAATTAAATATCCATTTTTTTATATAAATACCCATATAAACTTACGAAAAAATACATTAATTTCTTTATTTCTTTCTCTTCATTTTTCTCTCTGTTTTAACCATAAATTCAAACTACCCGATGAAATGAAACAACAAAATTAACCATCGTATGCTAAACTAGAGACGCAACTGCTGACACCCAAGGATAAAGGTGTGTTGTCTTAGGTGTGGGTGGAGACCACCGATACTAAAACAAATGTGAACTTTTGGTTAAGCGTTAGTGAAAATAGTCATACCTGCATGGGTTGGGGAATTTATGGTAACTTTGACCAACTACTGGCGAAAGGGAGATCCGCCATATATGTGTAAGCTTTAACACGCTCTACCAACATGCTATGAGGACCGATGTGATGAGTGGACTGTAGAAGAAGTTCACTAATGTTAATTGTTGGATAACTATAAGGAAATTTGTCTAAACATCTAGTAACTATGGTTATTGATTTATAATAAAAATATTTAAATTATAGTTGTTATGTTTTTATATTATTAACACTATTTATGTTTTTAAAATTTTTAAAACAATTTAGCACGTTCTTTTTATAATATATTATATCGTTAATAAAAATATAACAAATCTAAAAGTTGAGTTTTTAACAACATTAAGACTTGGTTATTTTAGTTTCATGTACATGTAATTTAACCCAACGGTCCAAACCACAAAACTCAATTATAAAAAAATGCCTTTAATTAATGTCTGGTGAGACAACATGCAATCATGCATCATTCTCCAACCCTTTTCGGAGGCAAATGCTAGACAAAATGTCCCTTTAATCCATACTTCTAGTGGAGGTGTTTCTAAAAATTCATGTGCAAATGTAATTATTAAATGTCCTATTAATCTGTGTTTCTAAAAAATATTCATGTCCAAATGTAATTATGAAAAAATTCACAATGTTAAAGAAAAACATACAAGAATTAGCATAAACGATTTCATTTTGGTTAACAAATTTTCCAGTTTCTTTATGCTTTGCAGTCAAAGTTGGTAAATGTTTAGGTAAAGATGCATCTCGGATTGATATATTTTGGTTTTATTCAAAAAAAAAATTCACAAAATATCCATTTTACTTGGTTAAAGTCATATTTTTTCTATTTTACTGGCCAGCCAACTCACAAAAATATCCATCATAAACAGTCTACTAATCCGGATTCTAAGCATCACCTGACATGATTCTAACCAGTTGAACAAACAAACTAGTTTTTTTTTTTCAAAATTTTGCTTTGAATATTAAATTAAATAATTAATGTTAGTTCTATACGGTTTTTCTTTTATAATCTATTATAAATTTTTGAGAATACGGTTCAGACATGTTTAGTTTTATCAACGTACATACATAACTTTACTCAAATCTAACCGTTTTGATAAGCATTTGACCTGGCTTGGTTTAAGTAAAATTTATACATAAAAATAAGCACGTCTGAATGTTATCTTTGGAATTTTCTAAAATTATATATTTTAAAAGTCATAAAAGAAAAACCAAATAAAGTAAAATTAATTATATTAATTTAATATTCCAAAAAAATCCAATATGTTCGACCGAATTTTTGAAAAATTAACTATATTCGACTAGATTTTTTGATGCTTGGTATGTTAGAGCTACTTCATACTTAACTTTCAGATGCATCCAATGTGTTAATTAACCTCTATATATATTTAAGATATTGTGACCAACTCACTAATAATAATTTAACATAAGGTTTATATATGTTTATAACAAATTCACCTCCTATCAAGCCAAAAAATTTTGCCCTGTCAAAGACCGTTCTTAATTAGATAGTTAGATGAGAATAAGTCCATGATTTTGAAGAGACAAATATAGTTTTTGGTTAGTTGGGTGCATGGTGTGAATTAAGGGGTCCTCCTGCATTGCATATATATGCTTTTACAAACGACTTGACATCTCTCATCCTATGTACATTTTGTCTCACGTCTGTATTTGTAAACAGTAAATACGTTGTATAATTGTATTATGTAATATAAAGTATAAACACATATACACAATAGATTATATCAAATGAAGAGGATCTTATCTAATCAGTTTTAAGTTAAACTATTGCTTAAAAATGTATTAAGTACCGTCTGTTTCTCCTCTATCTCTCGTTATAAGTTTTCTCATATTTACTTATATAAATATAACCTTGACACATGTGACATGTGAGAGACAACAAAAGGATCCATGCATAAACGAGCTAGAAAAGACTATACGATACGAAGTTCAAAGCTCCAAAGTAAAATAGGAATCCATGCATTCTCGAAAATACAAAAAACAAAAATAAAAAACAAAATTTACCAAAGTAACTTTTTTCCAAAATTTGAAATCTTGATAATATCATGAATAATCCGTACGTAACACTAAAACGGTAAAAGTAACACCATTGCACTGTACATTATTCGTTCATTTATTCTTCAATTATGAGTTATGAGTAACAATTGCAAGTCTTTCCTCGTGATGAAACTTATTAATCTGCCTAGCAATAAACCCTTCGATCCTCCTCTTAAACTCCTCATTACTCAATTCATCATCAACCACCTTCTCCGTCACCGGATAATTCTCAACAACTCTCCGTCCGACCTCCGTCTCGGATCGCTTCAGCTTACTGTAACCTTTATCCGCCTCGTTCGTCATCAGGTTCTCCGATTTACTTCTCCGGTACACTTTCACATCAAAATCTGGATTCAATTTAACTTTAATTTCATGCTTTTCATTGGTAGTAATCGGTTTAATTACTTCAGATGTAATTCGTTTATCCTGATAAACAATTTCCTCCGGTTCAATAACCGGAGGAGCCGCAACATTATTATTCGCACTTTCTTCGTAGAAATCAGTTCCGGTAATGTCAATTTCACTAATATTATCGGTATCGGTAATTTGACCGGATTTGAGTACGAGTGTGAGTACGATCAAATTTCCGATTAGGAAAATGAATAGAGGACTAACGATGACGGGTATAAGCTGCCGTAAGTAATCGGAAGCTACTCCGATTACTAACGGCAAGCGAGTTGTGATCCACGAGAACAGGATCACAGCTAACAGCAGCTCAATTATCCGAAACAGTTCAGCGATTTTTCTAAACCGATGATATCGAAGCATCGCATTCGCCTTTTCGGCCTTCATATCGTGGATATCGAATACATCCATCTCCGGTGTTAATAGTTTGTAATTGAAATATCCGGTGACGGAGAGTTAGTTACCGACAACGGTGATTGAGTAACAGAAAAGTGAAATGTTAGCGGGTATTTATAGACGGTCAAGCACGGGTAAATGAGAGTATGGGACCCATGAGTGCTTTAAAAAGGTGGGAAATAATAAAACCAGAATATATTCAAATTATCAAATAAAATGTTATTTTCTTTAATTTTGGAAAAGTGGTTTTTTTTAAGTGATACATTTTGTTACTTGCAAATAATATGAGGAAATGTATTCTAGCCTGATAAATAGAATAATTGTTATTGAAAGAGTTTTGTTAAACTACGATATCCAAGATCATTATTATTACGTTGCTTTAAAAATACTTTCTTTTGCCATTACAAGAATAAAGTGTGTCTCAAAATTAAAATACGGAATTTATAATGAAACAATACCCCAAAAAGAATAAATGTTGAGTGTATCGCTTTCTTCACATTCTTTTTGTTAGATTTGCATTACAGATAATATATGTTTACAATTGTAAATACAAAATTAAACAAAGTCAACTCAAAATTATATGTATTATATGTATATAAGGTTTTGAAGATAAGTTAGAAACTTTTATACAGATATAAAAATTTGAACTGTGTTCTTTTATATTGTAAATCAAGTTCCTTTCCTTGATTATCTTTTCTTTAGAAAATAATATTTGCAATAAACTTATAAACGGCATAAATAATTAGATAAGGTAAATATGGTTTTCCTCCCTTTGTTTTTGCCAAAACAACGGTTTCAATCCAATTGTTTATTTCTTAACTAAGGCATTATGTGATTTTTATGTTTTTGCCATTCAAACTAGGATGTTGCTTGGGTATTTTAATCTGGTTTTGGGTTTTTCGTGCACGATTATACGTGTTTTAGAAACCGTAACTATATGTGTATAGTTTTAACTCCATTAACATATGTGTAGGTTGAAATGTTCCTATGAATATTATTATTTGATAAGCCTCCAAAACTATATTATTGTTAAAGCTAGGATGAACACAAGCATATCTGTAACATATTAACATAAAAACATATTTATTTCACCCAAAACTTATATAATGAGATTATGACACACGTGTAGGTGTGTAAAATGTAAAGCACGTATGCCTACCTACGTATGTATTTGTTAGATTGAAAACTACATCTACGTAAGTTGAATAAATAAATAAATAAATAAAAGGCATGATGCATCAATTATTTTATTCTTTTTAGTTGTGGTTAACGACTTATCATTCATGAATTAATATAATTCAATATTAGTTACTTCATTTGATGCCTTCAATAGGAATTATAGGAGAGAAGTTTCGCAAATGTGTAAAAGAAATCAAACATTATAAAAATTGAATAAAAAAGAGTAACTTGCCAGCTCGATCGAGCTTTTTGCGAGCCAAGCTCAAGGTCAGTTTTTCAGCTTGTAATATAAACAAGCCAAAATAAGAGAGCTAACGAGCCAGTTACCAAGCAAGCCACAACCTGAGTTCACTATGGGCTCAGCCGAGCCAAGCAAAATTTTCAAATTGAACTAGCAGGACTTGTTTATTTTAAAGAGTTAAAAAGCGGAGCTCAAGTACGACAATGACTGCCACCACAACATGACTACCCCGACGTCCACGACCACCACAATGACCATGGACCACTACCATGACTACTACCACCACACATACGACGATCACGAAAACAACAACAATGACGTCCATGACCACCACAATGATCATGACCACTACTACGACTACTACCACAAACACGACTATGATGATCACGACAACAACCACAACTACTACCACGACCACTAGCACGACTGCTACAACTACCACATTCACCACCACTACAACTACCACTATTGCCACCACCACTACTATTTGTAACCCAAATTTTGGTTGTGAACGTTTGTTAATTAGTTTGTTCGTTTATGCCCATTCATTTTCGTCAATTAATAATGATAATGCGTTAGGGAAAGTATATAATTAACAAAAACGAATGAATATAAAAGAACAAATTATCGAACATTTATGAACAAATTTTGGGTTATAAGTAATAATATAATAAGAATAATATAGTAATGGTGATAATACTAATGTGTTCGAGAAAAAATATGATTTAAGGAAAACGAACGAACTTATTACAGACATCTATGAACAAACTTTGGGTTTAAATAATAATAATAATAATAATAATAATAATAATAATAATTGTAGTAGTTGCAGTAATGGTAATAGTAATATAGCAATAGTAGTCTTCGTGGTACCAGTAGTAGTTATAGTGGTAATCATATAGGAGTCAGTAGTTGTAGACTTGTAGTAATAGAAATTGTGAGTAGAACTAGTGGCAATAATAATAATAATTTGCTTAAATCACAAGAAACGTATTTGTAATTTACTTTAAACACTAATAATAGACGAAATGTCAATTGTCTATATTGATTTTGACGTTTCAAACTTAATTAACTCACTTAGGAACATCATCAAGGAAGAAAACTCGTTTTTTAAATAACTTTTGAAACTACTTTCAGTACTCGAGTGAGTCTTTATAAAACGAGATATCAACCGTCCCATATTGATTTTGACTTTCTACGACTTACCCAAAAACACCATTAAGTATGGAAATTCAGAGCATTCTCATCACATCCCCTATAATTATGTGTGGGGAGTTTGCAAATTATAGGGTGAGGTTGTAAGTGATTGTGAGTGTAAATTATAGGGTGGAGACAGAAATGTAGTGATTTTTTGTAAATTTGGGGAACATTGTTTGCCCCTATTTATTTTTTAATATTTGTTGGATTGGTTGTGAGTAGAAGAGAGAGAAAACTGTAATGATAAAGGTATAAAAAATATTATTTAATTGAACAGGAGAGAAAAATGTAATGTTTTTTAATGTAATTAAAGTAGAATAGAGCATAATAGGGTAGGAGATATCACATGGGAAATTGATGCCTGTGACAGCACCACACAGTACATATAGCCAGATGGCAAGCATCCACGCACAAACCCTTGATTGATTGACTTCTCTTTACCTCACTATCCTTCAATTTCCACTTGGTTTGTCCCCCCACCCCCCACAGCTCTTTTTGTCATACCATATTTGCCGTTAATATCACCATCGTACACGTGGCTCTCTTTCATGTTACACTCGTTGCCGTACCTTTAGGTAGCTGCGTACGTACCTATGCTATCTATCTTAATTATTACTGCACTACAATATCTTTGTCCCTATGACGTTTCAAACAATACTCAAAAAATGCAATCGGTCATGAGTCGCCACGTATAGTCATGTGCACGATATTGTCACTCTTGTAGTTTTTAAGTCGTAAATATCTTAATGTAGAGATGATGTAGTTTAGTGATCGAGATTAATACGTTACTTTGTTGAAATGAGCACAAGCTCATCATTTTGTGACCGGTGACATAAAATAGTGACTAGTCACGCCATGACATTGGATGATCTCTTCTTTTATTATGTTGAGAATGTTGCAAACATTCGAATAAGTGGTTGGTTCATACGTTACAAGCCAACCATAGATACACGATTGCTCTTGTGATTAAAAAGATCTCCGATATATCTAAACCACACTCAACCACCTCATCGATGTGTGTAAATGTATTATGATCACATTTCTACCTCAAGTCATAAATAACAAACGATATCATGTGATTATTGACTTATTTTTGCGTATATGTTGAGTTTGTTAGCTGACCACCACCGAAATTAAGTACGCTTGATGATGGTACCCTTGTAAAGCTGATACGCAAGTCCATTATACATACACATAAATTACATAGGGTTTACATGATCGAAAACTCTTTTTTTTATACGAAAAAAGCCTCAATTTTATTATGTGCTCCAAGTCTCAAAAACATTAGGAACACGTAAATGACATATATTGTTCTTAACATTTTGTTTGCAAATATATACAAAGAAACAACTAAAAGTGTAGAATATTTATACGTGTCCCATGGGCATGCATGGCACCTCTTTGGTCATTCACATCGCCTACATGCATGCGGTTCAAGTTCATAATTGTTTTTTTTATAATTTCTGTCAGTTAAAAATCCCTGTTGCCAGCACTTTCGGCAAATATTTAATAATGAAATTTCTTTGGATGGTTATTATTTTTTTCAAGATATTTTAATGTATAAAAAAACCTGAAAATAACGATTATTACGGCGAAGTTAACATGACCTTTGGTGATTATTGTTGCTGCATGATTGTTATCAACAACTCCATGGCTTTATATGCATAAAAAGTCTACGACTATGTCTGTCTTATGAAAATAGTTATTTTTTTCCCTTTTTATAATTTGGGTTGTTTACATGAACAATGTGCATTGTTTATAATATAAATATAGCAATGTACATAAAATCCTAAGCGTTAATTAAGTATACAGGACCGGTTCTAGGAGGAGTAAACTCAAGCTTGGACATGTGAATGTTATATAGCGATGTTTGCTTCAAGAGACATGATTCATTTATGTGAATATGACAATTGTTTTGTGTAAATCATATGTTCTTTGCAAATAGGAAAAAAAAGTTATATGTCAAATATGGGAATGTTACTAAGGAAGGGAAGTCGGAGTCTGAGCATTTACAAAGATGCATCTTAATTTGAGCGGTGACCGGTGATCAAATCTAGGCGTTTTCACTCCAAAACTAGTCATATATATAACAGCCAATTCTCAACGCTCCTGTTCAAAGATTACCATTTCCAGGAAGATCTTCAGATATCATTTGAAAAAAAAACTCAAAATGATAGGCTCGTCATGTATGACATTTTAAGACTGATTTTTTAGTTCGGTTTTGCAATATGTGAACAATTCGCTAACCCTAAATCGAATACTATATACACAACTCTATGTAACTATAAATGCTAATTCAAAATCAACTATGAAGTCTCATTAGGTTAGTCCTAGATGTAGTAGCCTAAGTGACCAAGTGAACCATGCTATATTAGGTGTGTTTTACTTGTCTTGCAATCATTATAAAGTATTTTTCTTTTTTTTTTATATTCTGCACCTATTTCATAAAACTTTATAAAATTTACTTGTTTTCTAATTAAAATATAAGCAATATCCGCCCACACTTTTGCCAAAACAGAAGAAAGAAAATATATTGTATTTTATCCGAATATGGGCTCCATTAAGTCCATATTTTCCGCATCTTGACTATTGGCCCAAAGAGTGTATAAAAAATAAACCTTTTTTTATACTGTATCAATTAACAATTAAAAAGGCAAAGAAAATGACATTAAAAAAAGTAAATGATTGGAAAAAAAGTTATATAATTTATATTTGATTAAGTTAATGGAAGTTAAGTGTCTTTCTAGCCAGTGAAGGTTACATATGGGTCCCAACTAAATGCATCCTGAAAACATTTTTTTTGCGTATAAAATACAATATTTGTTACTATGTTGAATATAAAAAAAAGGCAATATTGGTAATGAGAAAGAGTCATGAGAACGATTTATTTAGGTGGTTGGCTACTTGGCTTGTAGAAATTTAATAAAAATCATATATGTTAAGCCCAACAAAACAAACACATATGGTTGGCTGACGGGTAAGGATTTGTTCGGGTTAAAATGGTTTTAAGCAAGATGAGTTTAAGTTAAAATTATACCGCTTTAAAAAGGTATCCTTTGTGTTCAGATCAAAATGAGTTTCATCAAAATAAATGTGGGTTAAAATATGTTGTCTTAGTAAAAAAAATAATAATATCAAAATGGTTCTTGCGAAGGCTAGTTGCATAGTAGGTGTGGTGGTAGGAGCAACAACGGTGGTGGGGGCGGTGTCGATGGTAGCAGAAACAGAGACGATGATGGTGGTAGTGATATTGGCACCAATGGAGTAAGTGACTAAGTGGCAATCGTATCGATATGTGACGAAGACTTTCTAAGGACAGGGTCGTCTTGGTTATATTTGACTATTCAATTAAACTATCTTATGGTAATATTGTAACCTTAAGCATGTAACATAGTATAATCAATTTGAAGAGGTAGGTCCTAGCAGAGCCCAGTTGGACCCGCAAGACTCACCTTAAACAGGGACGTCTGCGCAATGACCAACTGCTCCAGCAGGACCCACCATGCTCAAAGAACCTTACGCGCAGTACGCCAGCTGTACCCGCAGGGAAAGCCTCCCAATGGTGTACCCCGCCTGTTCCCGCAGCTGCGGATACAAGCCATCAGGGAAGGCTACCCGCACTAACAGCAAGGCTACACGCACAAGGCATTCGTTACTTCAGTTGTCACATGAAGGAATGAGCAATGCGGGAATACTCCCGCCTAAATGAGCCAGTCCGTATGCTTCTGGAAGGTCTTTCGTACTATACCTAATAAGGTATGGGCGGAACAGACAGTTTGACCAGAGCAGCCCATGAACTAATCACAGGGTGACAGCTCACCGACAACAATACGAGGAGGAGCACCCTCTAGTACTGTTTGTCACTATTAGCCGCTGCCTACTCACCAACCCTTACGAGGGGACGTGCGCAGCCTACAGTTGGTGGAACAGTGCGTAGCCGGCAGTAAAGGAACAGTATACAGCCGACCTTTACTGTTGGCCGTAGCTTACCCACCAACCAGCATGGCCTGTGCGTAGTCCACTGTTGGTGGAACAGGAATACTATTCAGCCGGCTGTACCTTCTAGGAAACCTACCTTCGGCTATAAATACTCCAACACCTTGGAATGGTAAGGACATCATCTGATATCTCAATCTTATCTAGCAATCTCTTAATATACACTTATATTCAGAGCAATCTAGTCTGATTCTCACGCCGGAGGGTGGTCACAAGGAGGAACCCCCCCCCTTCTCAGTGACGAGCTTACGGTGTCTGTTTTGCAGGTCCCCTGAAGAACAACTCTCTGCTGGACCTCATTCCCGTGGGAAACATTACTTAACCCCCAGATTATCTATAATCTGTCCAGGGTTCACTTAGTGTTTCTTCACTATCTTATGGTAATATTGTAACCTTAAGCATGTAACATAGTATAATCAATTTTAAAATATACATACATAATAAAAGGATTACATTAATAATTAAATGATATATTAACCGAAAGCTTAACCTATAAAATAAATAGTTATTACTAAAAATAGTTATTTAAATGCGTCAAAATCAATGAAGTTACTATCCAAATTATCTTTGCCATTACTTTTGAATTTTTTGGCTGGCAAGAAACGCGTTAGATTGTAACATGTCACCTTCCATAAGCAAGACCATTGGCGAATGGTGACATAAAGTCCTTGTTCGCTTCTTTGGATCAAGAACCGGGCCAAGTTGAAATCTCTATATTGGGAGAAATGGAACCACTTTAGTCTTTCAAATTTCCCTTTGTATTTGTTTTGTTTTCCCCTTTCATTGTACTTGGCTCCGGCTCCTTGCTGGTTTTTAATATATCCGCCTTTCAAATACAATTAAATGTGCAATATAAACCTAATGAGCAATTATGCTATTGTATTAACTACTAGTTATATTTGAAACAATAAAATTGTTATCTAAAACAATCAAAACTCACCGATGATTGGGCAAAAAAAATATGAAATAGTTTCTCATAAGCAAACACAGTCTTACAAATTCTTGAGTTCAAAGAACTTCTCTTTTCTCTATATGTCAATTTGGCTGTTAATTTTGCAATTTTACAAGTCTGGCTATGAAAACATTGGTTTTTATTATCCATACTTTGTTTCTATAGAACGAAATGCGGATCCTTGTTTGTCTTTTGTCAATATACTTCTATATATATAAGATTGAGTGAATGTAAAACTGATACACTACGCTCCTACCGTCCTACGTTAACCCGACAAGCTTTTAACTCCTTACTTTGTTGTTGATAATAAGGCATGATAGTCATGACTCATTTTTAAAGCATGGGTTGATCTGGTTAAATTTTTGTTTACTTAATGGCTTGATCCAAGTCTATTCAAATTATACAAACATACAATGACTCAAAATGGACCACCCGGATGAAACTTGTTAAGTCAGAAGGGGTCCAAAATGGCCAGCACCACCCGCTATGGCACTATCACCCTCTGCCGTTGCCACCTCTACTGCTGCCCTGTAACCACCAGTATCATCACCTCCACTAGCCAACAAATATATGACATGAATCAAATTTTAGATTTTTTTCTACAGATTGTTTCAACTCGAGCTCATTTTGGTCTGAGCTTATTCTGACCCGAAGCAGATGATACGTACATTGCATTTTCAAGGTTTCATGAATGGTAACTATGTTGCATTAGATGGTATACAAAGGGTAAGAAATTATAAGAACTTGACTCGTCCACTCTTGTCCGTGATCACTGAATCCACTCATACATCAAACATGATCATCAACTCAATACCGAATAGATACAAAATGGTAACATAAACTCACATATTTCATCTCAACAGAACAGCTGGGACTGTATTAGGTTTACACTTTAAAATCATAGAAAAAAATATGGCGTTTCTATGACCGCTAAAAGCCACGCGGGAATACCTTATTATCCCCTATTTCTGATGTTTTTGCTTACACGAAGCTCAATCACTGGCGGTTACTTAACGTCTTCCTGTGTATACTCATAAATTTTGCAACAAACTCTGCAGGGTATAAAACATATATAAACAACTTTAGAAACATATGATGATTATAAATTAAATATGAAGTACTAATATCTACCTTCTAACTTTAGCAAGGCACTGGTTCCAGCTGGGAGTCTCTTATCCTACATATTGCCATTGATTTCAAGTTAAATATTTGTCAATAGAACAAACAAAAAATAAATAAATAAAAGATTTAAGAATGGTATAAGGATAGGAACTTGCATAATAACCGTGCCAATAATATAGTTCCCTTTTGACGTTAGCTTCAACGCCTTTGAGGAACTGTTCGATGAGTTTCTGCATCATGCAAACGTAACAGAAATATATAAATATAGAGATGGATATTGAAATGATTGTTTGACCGAGAGGTTGTTACTTTACCAGAAGAATCAGTTTTGGATGAACAAATTCTACCAAAAGTTTCTGTAGTTTTCCGCGTATGAGAAATAGCCTGAATTTGTAAAAACATGTCACATATTTATTGCCACTTTACTACAATGAATTTGAATTTGTAATACTCATTTTATATACTTGCCTCTTCTGTGACGGATCGGCTAAAATCTCAGCAGCAAGGTCAACAATTACATATTCCCATCCTATTGGGATTGGTTGATCTTCAACAAATGGATAGCTGCATACGCATTTGACTTTAGAATCACACTATGATAGCTAATTGAATATAAATGTACTATGTTTTATCAAAATAATATGTTGTCTTACTTATGAGACTTGCAGGCTTCAAGAGCCATGATTGCTTTTCTCAAATTCTGTTTGGATTTATTAGCAATCTTTGCAGCAAATTTCATTGGTAAATCAAAATTCTCTTTTCTTGATATCTGAATAAGCACTTCCATTACCTAAGATATTAAAACACGTGGAATAAAATCAAAGTTGAAAATTTAACTCCTGAAAATTAATGTTCTTCATTTCCTATGACTTAGTGGTAGAAAATGCATGTTAAAGCATCCCAAAAAAGAATGATATTAGACGTGCAAAATGGGCAAGTTGGGTAATTGATCAACGGGTCCAGTCGGAGTCTGTGATCCGTAACACTCTTTTATCTATTTTTATTTTATAGATGATAAAAATAGCCCTGTAAACAAACTAAACATCCAATGAACCGTTCAGTGGCAAGTTCATTTATTTAATAAACGAATGAACATGAACGGAACTTTTTTTTTTCATTTAGTTAGACAAACACGTATACATGTCTTGTTCGTTCATTTAAATTCATTTATGTCTGTTCGTTTACCTTCATTCATGTTCGCTGGTTTACGCTTATTTAAGTTCGTTCATTTGTGTTCGCTATTATATTCTTTAAAAATTTTAAGGCCCATAAAATTGTTGTTCATGTTTACTGTTAATTTGTTTTAGCTCAGTTATGTTCGTTCATCTATGTTCAGTTATGTTTGTCCATTTACGTTCTTGAACTGTTTGTTGATATTATTAACGAACAAACATAAATAAACACAGGCATGTTCATTTTCTTAACAAACGGACAAGAAAATCCCGATCGTTTAATTATTCATGTTCAATCGTTTGCTCAGTTAAAGTTAAACGAAAGAAGACTAACATGCTTTGTTCGTGTTCATTCGGTTCATTTACAGGCCTATGTAAAAGTGTTAAATACTTAAGTATGATTGCAAAAACTATATTATCACATTGATTATCTACCTTTTTTCTACAAAAGTGATTTTGGAGGTTTTATGCATTTGACGGTTTTGACCTCTATCCTATGTAGTAAATCTTGCCCGTTAGACCTGTTTGATATTAAATGTAACCCAAATCAACCGATTTATATATCACTTACTTCATGAGTGACAGGAGCATCAAGCTTAATAACATGACACCGAGTTTTGACTGGGTCAAGAATGCTGACATCATCTTCACAACAAAGGACCAGTTTACAAACATCTGAATAGCAATCCATAATCCACTTTATCAAGTGCTGAATGCTCTCATCAGCTTTATCAACATCATAAAGAACCATTACTGTGTATAAGACAATAAAAAACTCTCTAAGTTCAAATTCAAATTTAAGACCTTTTAGAATAAAAAAATAATAATTTAAAATAAATAGACCTGTATAATCGGGCTTTAAATTAATCGTACTGATCTCAGGAGTAACTGCATGATCACTACTTATTTGTTTGACCATAGCCATAAGAGCGTATCTTGCATTACCTTCCAAGTGCACATTAAGCTCTACATGATGAGGACTCGATGTTATAGGAACAGCTACTTGACTCGCCCTTGTTTCCTAAAAACAATTTGATAATAATTAATGATTTGAATGAAGATTAATTAGCAAGTAAAAAAACACTCTAAAAGCTTATCAATTCTTGCATACCTGAACCTTGAAGTATTTGATATCATGAGATATCTGCAAAAGAAGACCAATATAAGTACTTGTGCACAAACATTAATAATTAAATCTTGTTTTACTAAATTAAAGCAAAATTACATTTCGGGCAGCTTCGCCATATATCTCACATAATAGGGCCATTGTCAAAGCTTTCTTCCCCGACCCTTGTGGTCCTTTCAAAAGAATATGTGGAAACATATCCTGGGATGCCTGTAGTACAACATGGTAAGAACTTATAAAACCAAATATATAATTTCATACAATCATGCATGATTGTGTATAGCCTAAATACTGGTCAAAGATTGAGAAACTTGTTAGTTATGATTAATTATTGGTTATTATCAGGGTTTAGTTGTGTTTAGCCCATGGGGGCAAGTTAGGTTTGTCTAGGGTTTTTGGTTTTCTGTGTAGTGAGGGTTCCCCTTCCATTGTAACCGTAACTACTGATGTAAACGAACTGAACCGAACGAGGCATTGTTCATGTTCATTCTTTAAGTTCAGAAACGGAACACTAAACCTAACGAAATTTTGTGTTTGTGTCCGTTCGTTAAGGACATGATTTTGTCCATGTTCATTCTTTAAGTTCATAAACGGACGCAAACGAACCGTTCACGAACACAAAACCAAACAAAATTTTGTGTATGTTCGTTAAGGAAATCATTTTGGTTGTGTTCGTTGTTAAGCTTTTATCGGACAAACGAACAGTTCATGAACACAAAACCAAACCAAAGTTGTGTTCGTGTTTGTTCATCAAGGAAATGATTTTGTTCGTTTGTTTTTGTTTATAGACGGACAACGACGAACATGAACAAATGTTAAACAAACAAACAATTACGAACATATATGAAAAAAACATAAACGGGCATAAATGAACGAACACAATATCAAGTGTTCACGAACACAAATGAAGAAGCATGTATATGTTCGTTCATTTAATTAATAAAACAGAATTTCTTGTTCATGTTAGTTCACTTATTGAACGAATGAAAGTAAACAAACTTCCCTCCGAAAAGTTCGCTGAATGTTTGGTTCATTTACAGCCTAATCACAACATTAAATATTAATTCCAGTCACTATTACAAACATTCAGATATTAATTCCAGTCACTTTTACAAAACCAAACACACATACCAAATGTTTAAGTTGCAGCGCTTCTTGTTTATGGCAAGTAAACCCGTTCAACGATAACGGTTGATACTTATCCGCCCAAAACTGTCTAAGGTTTTCAACAACAAATGCCTTTTCAATAAACGAAGCTTCATCAAAAGCTCTCAATCTTTCTGGAGACTTCTTCTTGGTAGTACAAGAACCTTTTCCTATGCAAGAAAACCATGAATCCGTCTGGTTTTTCTGCCTATTTGCAGTAAACCGCCACGAACTCCCATTTGACTTCCCGCTGACATCACTTATTTGACTACTCTGCCTGCTTACTGCAGAGCTGGACGCCATAGTTGTAGGTGTTAAAACACTGCTGCTATAATTATTAACACCATTTGGTTTATAACTCTGAACCGGATCAGGTTTCTTTTCAATAAACAATTTGGGCTTCGGGGCCGACACTGGTTTATAGTCTCGGGAGAAGAATATGTCGCCACCTGGCAGAGAATCCGTGCTATCGAAAACGGGTGTGTGTCGAACCGGGCTTTTGGCTAGTTTTGCATTCGCAACCATCTCGTTTATCTCCCCTACTGAAGGCGTGTTTTTGTGGTTACTTTCTTTATCTTTTCGTGAGGTAATAGTTCTATGTGATGGAGGTGTTCTACTTCTTTCCTCTCGTCTTTTCAACCGTTGATCGTGCTTTGTTTGTTGATCTTTGTCACGTGATCTTAATCTAGGTGCTGACATGGCTCGAGCATAACTCGGCTTCTCACTCTCATTATTCAAATGTCTTTGTTTTGGATTATTATACGAACCAGCAGCATCTTGTTCATCATCTCTTGAAAGTTTGAACGGTGAAACATGAGTCCTCCGTTCCGATTTTGAAAACGGGCTGATGGTTCTTCCGGGTGGGAGAGGGAGCGGGCCCGGGGTTGGTGACCTGGACTTCCCGCCATCTCGTCGGGTTTTGTAAGGGGACTTGCTGTGTCTACGTGGCGGTGGCAACCCTTCTGGGTCAAACTTCAAAGAGTGTCTACGTGGCAGTGACAACCCTTCTATAGCCTTTTTATTGAATTCATTCCACGGAGCTTCGTGTAACTCCGTCTCGGTATCAGACGGATCATACCCGCTTCGTCCTTGTTTCATTACCGATAACGAAAGCTTCGGTAACCCTCTGCTATACAGCACCGGACTCTCCATAAGCTAAAACCCAAAAAATACAATAGTTAATTCAACAATCTGGTTCAGGACTTTTATCAAACACCTGGTGTGCAACAACATAAAAATGAAAATAAAACACAATTAACAATGACAGATTAATCAAATTGGATTTTAGGGTCAGATGCGAAGAAGTGTCGTTTACAGTGATGGAAATACAGATGGCTGAGGCGGAAGAATCGATGTACGGATGTCGTGAAAGACAACGAGTGAATGTAGGATCAGCTTTATGCTGCTGCCGGTTACAAGGTGAATTGCATAGGTAAAGACTAATTGTATTCAAGTATTTGTTAATAAGATTTTCTGCTGCTGTCTGTCTGTCCATAGCTAAAAGAATGTACGCAAAAAACATCGTTCGCGCCAAAACCTGGCGACAGTTTTGTTCTGTTATTTGGTTAGCTGACAAATGAATATAAAATTGGGAAAATCACAAATTAAGATGACATAAAAAGTTACTTTTGAGATTTGTTTTTCAAAACTAAACTAAACAACATGTATTTTTTTTGTTCTTTACGTGATATAATGATATAACCTAGGACGGTGTCACGTGATTTTTTTTTAGAATTCATACGAAAAGGTCAGTTAACAAATCATTTTTCTAATAAAAGACTGGCTAATGTTTTGGACGAAATTTTTTCACCTAAAAGATCAATGTGACTAACTGTCTTCCTAGGTTGCCCACGTGGTCGACAATTTTGTAGTCTTATATTCATTTGGCAGTCGAAAAAGAAATACATGTTTAGTTTTGAAAAATGAAAAATCAAAGTTTATTTTACTAATTTTGACCGGTTTAGGGTTTATTTTTATGATTTTACATGTAAAAACTAAACATATTGAAATATAAAGAGAATGAAAGTCTTTTTTTCTAACGACATACCCACGTTTTATTCTCTTATTAAATTACACATTATATTTACGATTAAGGAGGTGAACCCTCACATCTTACAGGGAAATGGTTTGAATGTTAATGTTTCAAATTATTTATTTGGTAGGTATGTATTTGTTATTTAATTTAGTTAGCTTAAATGTTTCAAATTTACCCGTTTGCAATCTTATTTAGATAGAAGTAATAATTCACGAAGGGCATGGGCGTAATTTCTGGCTGGATAGCAACGATATCAATTCATATGGGTTTCATGACAAGGTTGTAACCATTTTTTTGGTTTAACGGTTTTCTTGATTATCGAAAACATATAGAAGTAAACACTCTAAAGAGTAAAGAGTAAAAAAGATATGATATATTGGAAATGTTTTATTAGGTTTTTGTATTATTTCATTGTCAGTTTTTTTAATGATTTATTAAACCCGGTAATTACCTAGTTGAAACAGTTATGAAATATAATAATTATTATTTATCGTTATTATAAAATATTTACTAGAAACATATACTATATGGTAAACTTAAATGTGTGCTAAAATCATTAAATCAAGGCTAAGTTCGGTTTAGTAGCATTTCAGATGTAATTACATTTCGAAATTATGAGAATATCTAATGGCTGGACTCACGACTAGTATATTTCATCAACTACCAACCTAATGGTCAGACTCACCACATCTATTTACTGATATTAATTGCCTTAACAAAAGTTTGGTAGTTAGTCAACTATCTAAATTATCACTAACATCAACAAGAAAGACACATCAGTTCGGAAAAAAAACAATGACATGTGATGACGGTTACGAGCTTCGAAGCTTACAAGTTACGAGCTTCAAAGCTTAAATGGTTACAAGGGCGAAGCTTGGACGAGTTTGTCTGGGAGGGGGGGGGGGGGGCTCAAAATGTATTAAAAAAATCATAAACAAGGAGGGCCGGACTCAAACTTTTTCGAAAACGGGTAAATTTACACAACGCATACAAATTTTCGGGCAAAAATGGGTAAATTTACACTATTACACAAAAAAATATGGCCCCCGGGCCCTCACTAAGCTTCACCATTGAATGGTTAGACACTTGAAAGCTTCATGATGTGACGTGCTCATGAACAACAATAATTATCAAAGATGTCAACTATCTTTATCTGAAAAAGGAGGCTCCTGCAAAAATGGGCAAGTGTGCTAAGTATCTTGAAAAGGGGTGATAAGACTTACCTATTTAAACGA
This sequence comes from Bidens hawaiensis, assembly GCF_021521415.1. NCBI lineage: Eukaryota > Viridiplantae > Streptophyta > Magnoliopsida > Asterales > Asteraceae > Bidens > Bidens hawaiensis. Next base: position 278,819 of record NW_027492334.1, read on the forward strand.
ACGAGCTGGCCTGACAGCTCAACTTGAACATGAACTCTTTAGCATTTCATTTAGACAGACTCTAATCACTCAACATTTCTCTCTCAAGAACTACTCTCCCTCCATACACTTATTGCATAAGCAGCTCTCAAGCGGCTGAAACGTTCAACCAACCTGAATGGTCCTAATGATCATCCCACTCTTTGTTGTTTACATCTCATACATTTATATCCAAATATTGTCTGCTTTACTTATATTCTCATATCATATAAATGACTATGGTTAAGCGTTGGAGGGTGGTGAGACCCGTCTCTCTAGTCCCCTTCTAACGAGTTCATTCATATTTGCAAGTTCAAGCAAAGGAGGTGCTAAGCTGGAAACCTTTGGCACGCTAGTCCTCTCTCTTGTCCCTTATTTGTTGTAGCAACATAGTGCTTTATCACCAAAAGAAATACGCGTTTCTATATAGAAACAATAGCAAATTACATAACATTAACTGTTTTGGCTTCTATTTATTGCACTTGTTTAGCAACCAACAATTAGATCTTTCTTTTTTCTCGTATTATCTATCTTTTGGTGTAGATAATTCATAGATTCTTGTTTGGTCATCCAAATATTTTTAATCTTAAGTAATTTTAACCATTCAAAGAGAGTATGAATAACCTCACTGAAAAAAATTGCAACTCAAATATAACTAGTCAAACATTGATCCCGGTTGACTTTTGAAGGGTGACTTTCTAATGTGTACCTCAAGTCATATAACCACTAACCAGAATGCTCTGCAATGACAACAATATATGGTTGACGAAGAAACAATTGTAATCGGACAATGTCACCCTTACATCTCAAATACGGTTTGTTGTCCCGTGACGCTAAAATTGGTAAATGACAACCGTATATATACAGTATTACAGTATACTTACAAGTTTAAAGTAATAAAAGTTTATACGGTTTGAGAAGCAGTGTTTGTGGATGGTAGAGTTGATAGCCAGTCTATCAAGGCCTTGTTGACCAACTCAGGGACTTCATCATGAGGGCAATGCCCCGCCTGCAAGTTCACAACCGTTGTGTTCGGGTAGAACTCTTTGATGCGGGCAGCCTTTGCAGGGCCCACCCATGGGTCTAAATCCCCCCAGACTAACAGCAATGGGCAAGACAGTTTGCTTAGTACACTGTCCAGTGTGTATTTTCTCTGATTTGACATGAACCGTGTCATTAATCTGCAATGTATATCGCGCTAATCATCAATGTTATAAAAAGAAGTGAAACATGTGTTAATCTAATATTTGATTATGTTTCTTGGAAAAAAAAAGATACCTATAATAGACTTCTCCAGCTTTTGGATCTTCTGCTGGCTTGGTGATTGATTTAATGAGATAATCGTCAACATTTGAAGTATTTTTATAGACCTAAACATGAATATAATTTTATTAGTTCAAGGCCATGTCAAAACAATTTCACACATATAGCTAGAGGTGCACAAATCAGTTCATAACCCTAAACCGCTTCCTGGTCAAAGTAGTCAAAACCGGTTCGGTTTGGAACCAGTTTTTGAAATCTAAAGTCTAAACGCCTAAACTGATGAAACCTGTTGGGTTAGATTCGAAACCGGTTTGTGTAGGAACCAGTTTTCAACAAATCTTTTTCGTTAAATGAAAAATATACATATCATAAACAACACAAAATTCATTTTTTATTTTATTTTGTAATTTTTAGAAGTAACAAAAACATAAGATCGTTATAAAAATATAATTTAATAAATTAAGATACAAAATACATTTCTTTTTGTATTTTCTAAATTCTATAATACAAAATACATATTTTTTTTCGAATGGTAGAAACTGGTTCCTAGCAATAGGTTCGTAAACCGGTGGTTCAAAATCATTGGGTTCAGTCAGGTCCAAACCAATTTGGTTTTGGGTCGTTGGGTTAGTTCTGTTAACTGCCTTTTTTGTCCGTCTCTACATATAGCCATGAGATACATGAATCTTTCATCACATACTTACTTTTACTCGCGCATCAGCATTTATGTCAGACAGTGAGTAAAAAAAACATACGAGAAATAAACGCTACACAAATCAAATTCAAATATCTGCTATTTTACTCATTATCCCTAAAAATCTCTTCTTTTACCAGATTCGTGCATCTAATTTCCAAAATTGTAGAGTAAGAAAGGGACGGATAATCCAATTTTTCCATGATATTAATACTCTTCTAATTGAGCAAAATAAACTTTTAAACAGTAACTAATTTGACTTACACTCTTCAACACGGATTCAACACGGGCAGGTTGCTTCGCTTGCCAAAATAAGAATCCCAAAACTACCCTCTGGAAAATCTCCGTAAGTGGCTTTAAAATAACTTTCTGCAATGTGGATTCTTCAGTTTCAGTGGTTGAATTATCTGGGCTTCCAAATTGTCCTGCGGAATTTAATAATGCAATGCCAACAACTTGTTGTGGCATTGCTTCTGCTGCCACCAAAGCAGTAAATCCGCCAAGACTGAAAATTACCAATTAATACATCAAGAAAATGAGGAATAAATTGATCACTGACTTCCAGTTAGTCAACAGAAATTACCTGTTCCCGACCAATATTGTAGGTTCTTTCACAATCTCTTTCAAGAAATCAGCAACTTGATCTCTCCACACCAATGCATCATAGTCAACAAGCGCCTTCTCACTCCACCCGAACCCAAGTAAGTCCACAGCATAAACCTTGTACTTTTTAGCCAATTCAGGTATATTGTACCTATACAAATAGTGAATATACTTAAATCTCACACCAAATGTCATAAACAAATAAACAATATAATAGAAGTCCAAAATATAACAGAAACAGACCTCCAATGAAAAGCCGAAGCACCAAAACCGTGAATAAGAACAATGGGAAAGCCTTCACCTTCTTCAACATAATGAATTTTGTGACCTCTCCATGTCCAAAACTTGTATCCATCATTCTTGAAAGGTAATCTCTCTAAACCTATATATTGTTAAAATACAGTTAGCATTAGTTAAGTTAGTTGAATTAGTAGTTTAGCACTCAAGTATCGATTAATTAGGCCCCTACTAGTACCAATACAAAGCCATATGTAACATTACAATATGTAAACTATAATCACAACTTTCACATTTCATATTCTCCTCTCATTCTTCTTAGATTTAGGTTAGAATAGATTTTCTATATACATTGACAAGGTTGTAAAAATCGTGTCTAGGCTCCGATTAATTGCTAGTCGGTACCCCATAGACTAGTTTTCGTTTAATCGTTATTTGGTCAATATTGAAAAAATTATACATAAAATTTGGTATATATCTGTATGTTTGAAAAATTACATATAAATTTCAAACCGATTAATCGTTAGCGCCTAACGAGTTCTACAATTAGTTCATACTTTATAGAGAATTAAAACCTTAAGGCAACATAAATACCAAAATTGTTGAGTAAACCAATAAAAACAAAGCTAAAACCCGAACGCAGCGCAACAGAAAGCGACCTTGTGCGGGTTGAGATACCAAAGTAGACGGCATGACCGAAGCTCCAGCAGCAACAATTCCTTTGGTAGCAAAGTCTCTCCTACTCAAACCACATCTATTTCCTACCACACGATCCAGTAATCAATCAGTCAATGAATGAATAACGTGGAATTGGATAAAAAAAACAAACTTACTGTAAGGATGAACTTTGATGGCGGAATTGAGCTTGTTAACTGTAGGCCACTCGGCTCTAAGTTGATGAGGTACCGTTGCACAGGAAGATGACATTGTATCTGTAGAAATGGAGAAAAACACGTGCAGATTCAACAGTTTTATGAGTTGATGGAGATTATTGATTTGAGTGGTGGAAGTGAAGCCTTGAGGTTGTGGCTCAACCCAGGCCAAGTTACCTACTTTCCCCCGGGAGTATTATTTTTAAATATCTTTTACAAACTCTTAAGTCTTAACTCAAAATACTTAACTTTACTTTAAACTAGGACTTTTTCCCGCGCGTTGCGCGGCGAATTATGTTTTGTGTTGCTTGTTATGTAGGTTTAGCTTGTATCAATACTGCTATGAAACTAACACACGGTCGGTGGCGTAGCCAGAAGTTTTTTCCTACGGGTTCAGAAAATTTTGAGGGACGACGACCGATTGTTTATCACTTATATTTGGGTTTTCTACGGATTCGATGTTGAATTTTCTACGGATGCGATGTTAAAATACAATAATATATAACACTAAAACAAAAATTTGTACGGGTTCGACAGAACCTGTTCCCCTAAAGCTGCTTACGACTCTACACACGGTATAACAACCAAACATACATTTGAACTACCAATACTAATACCGGTATTCTTTGATGTTTTTTTCCCATGCATGAACTTTATGAAGGATTTAACTAAATTATCATCAAAATAACCGAAGTGGTAAAAAAACCTTAAAATATAAAAAACCAAACGAAAAAAAGACTAAGCCAAACATGTGCAATTTTTAAGCTGTACAACTCTCCTCTACCATTCAACCAAATATTTCCTTGGTTTATCTAATAATCTTTTAAAATATACATAAAAAATAAAACTTAAAAAAAATTGCATTATATACTTGCAATGTACCAGTTTCGAACTTGAGCCCACCCAAATAAAGTAACATACCTCAATAGCATGGTTTAAAAAAACAAAAAAATGGTCCAATAATAAACCGCCACTTGTCCCAATAGGAGCCAAGCGGCACCAAAATTCTATTTTACTTATATTAGATAATTTGAAAATTACTACTTTTTTTAAAAGATATTTTATACAAAGTTTTAAATAATTTACTTTTACTATGAATTTATAAAATATTCCAACTTTCATCAAAGCTTGAATTTATAAAATAATTTATTTTTTACTTTTACTATGAATTTACTTTTTTTAATTTTATACAAAACTCAAACTCAGTAAAAAACTTGAACTTTCATCAACTTTTATTAATTTATAGAATAGTTACATATATAACCTATAATCAAAACCAACGACCCCCAACAACTTTTTAAGATGCCATGACTTTTTTCACACGTTAATATATTTAAAAAAATACATCATAAAAACGAGCATTTTATTCTCTTTAATTTGAGTATGATATTGTTATACTTCTTTAACTTTAAAAAATTAACATATTATGTGATTACCGGTTAGGATCGGCAACAAGTCGATCAGTTGAGCTTGGGTCACGTGTAAGACCAAATTTGGGTTGCAACAAGTCGATGTAAAAAATGTTAATTTAGTTCGATTCGTATTGGTACAGCTTTGAGTCGAAATGGGTCAGATCATAATAGGTTTCAAATTAGAACATTTTCGTGTCGGAACGAGATTCGAATCAAAACATGTTGGTTTAAAAATTATCTATTTGAAATTACTGTATATTTCAACTTTGTTTCTTGATTTTCGCCACAAGTTACACGTTTATTGTCTTTGCACGTCTACATTCGGGTTACGTGTGCACTGTTATCATGTGAATTATGCATCGACACTAATTATGTGGTTGATGTCAGGTTGTGCGCCCACCCCACCGTATCGTGTGGGCACCAAACTAGTTTTATTAAAAGCTTCAGAAACTCTGTCAAACACCTAAATATTTCTAAAAAACTACAACCACCAGCTAGTGTTGTCACACATTCCCAATATTTTTTTTATTAAGTAATCTTTTTTTAAAAACTTGAATTTAAAAACTCACTACCAAATAAATCCATAATAAAAACCAACTTTCCTTTGTTTAATAAATTACTATTAATTTATTTTTGGAACTTTTTATGCATCAATATTGGTGTTATTGTTGATATTTTTTGTGTCAGAAGTCACTTAGTCCTACCAAAATACACCCTTTCTTCTATTTCTACTCTCATCAATTTCCTCTCACAAACACATTATTGGAACAATTTTTACGAAGAATCTCACCATATTCTCTTTCCTTCACATAATAATCTCTCTCATCCACATAAATAAGTGATATCACCTATTTCTTTTTAAACAACATCCCAATGTACCCTTAGACCCTAGCTTTGGAGCTTCGTTGGGTTGGTTGACGGGCACCCTTGGGCGCAGAACACCACCAAGGGGCGCCCTTGGTTATAACACCTCGGCTCCTCGCACCACCAATATTGTCCGCTTTGCCCACGAAGAACTCACCGATTTGTTTTTGGTTTCCCAAAACGCGTTGGTGATGTTAAGAGACGGGACATTACTTATGAACCAAGGATCTCTTTTGTCCACGACCGATGTGGGATAGCCTAAGAGTGGGACGATGTTGTGTTTGCCAAGGGTGTTACAAACAACCCCCCTTTGGACTAATCGTCCTCGATGAGGCATGTCCCATCATCCCGAACGGCATAAGAGTGGCTTTGATACCAACTATAACACCTCGGCCCCTCGCACCACCAATATTGTCCGCTCTGCCCACGAAGAGCTCACGGATTTGTTTTTGGTTGTCCAAAACGCGTTGGTGATGTTAAGAGGCGGGACATTACTTATGAACCAAGGATCTCTTTTGTCCACGGCCGATGTGGGATAGCTTAAGAGTGGGACGATGTTGTGTTTGCCAAGGGTGTTGCATTGGTGGTGGGGCGCGGTGGTGCCCAACCTTCCAACGGTCGGCGCTATAACAAACCACAAATAAAGAATAAAGAGACAAGTGAAGGAAATTCCATCCCACATTGGTGGAGGAAAGAAATTGAGAAGGTATCACCATAGTATAAATAGGTTTGTAAGTTCTTCTCCCATGTCGCTAAATTACAAAACTAGTGAGCACTTTATAAGAAAATTCATATGTTAATGTTCTTATAAGACATATCACACCCAGTGGTCCTAGCGGAGGGTGCGAAGCACCCGAACGCGCACGCGCACGGGCTTGGGCTCGGGCACGGGCTCAGGCGAAGTGCGATGGGCGCAATGTGGCACTTTGATTGCGCACTTTGCACTTCGCAACTTATCCAGTTATATTGCAGCGTAGCGATGCGCGATGAGCTGATAAAGCTACCCATCGCGTACCGCGACGTGGAAGTTACGCGGATGACACGTTGCATGCCACGTGGCGTGCCACGTAGCATGCCTAGGGCTGCCTCGACCAAGCTACGAGATTTTTCGTGATACGCGAAGTCCATTGTGTATGGCCATCGCGTATCGCGACGGGGTCCAAAATCAGCTATAAATAGGGAGCAAACGGGACATTCTTCTTTGCTAAAAACTTGATTTCTCTCTGAATCTCCATACATACATATATATTAATAAGATAATAGTATAATACCCGAGTATCGTAGCTTTATCCTATCCGATCGAAAGAAATATGCACGAATCCAAAAGCTCTGCCTGTTAAGGTATGACATTGTGCCATCGTGTAAAGTTTCTACTCTCGTGATTATCGTTATGATTATTGGTTTTATACTAATCTAGGCATACTACATTGTGTTTATTCTAGGTGTTTAATACCAAGAGCCGTTCTTTAATTATAAACTTGTAAAGTGAGACATTCGAGTTTTTAAACAACTCACATTTGCGTGAGACAACTATTTTTCCGACACTATCTTGGTAATTTCAAAACCTATAAAACCCATGATAGATTGTCTAAATATTTTCAAATGTATTTTTAAAGTATTTAAAATACATTACAGTGATTAAGTCTCTTTAGACTTACGGGATGGTTCTTATCGGTATTGTGGGATTTTGTATACAAGGCTTGCCTACTGGGCTATTACACGTTACTTATTGGACAAGTGTTAGCCAATAAGTAATATGACCACAGTCATAGATACGGTCGAGTGACAAGTACCTTTCGGTAATTTGTAAGCAGGCAGATGTAAAAACATCTTAATGCTGTAACTGTAAAATGTGTCATTTACAAATGAATGTACTCACCAGTATTTCTTGCTGATCAAGTATTTTAAACATGTTTCAGGTGACTTGTTAGAGACAAAGGAATGATGCCTGCGGGCTTCCAGCTTAAATAAGTGGCTTGTCACCAAAATAAAGAAATGTGATTTGTAAAGTAGGGTTTGTCCCTATAAAACTTATGTTTGTATTAAAAAGGGATTACATTCCCGGTTTTATTATCATAATTATGGTGTTTTTATAACTCTTATCATTTTTCCTAACTATGGTTCTGATGAAATATTTCGCTGCAAAATAATTTAATAAACACCGGTACCACCAATCAATGTTCACGGCTTCCCTCCCAGGGTATAGGGGTCGGGGGCTGTGACAGGCGCCTTTCTTCAAAATATGGTGGCCCCCCCTCTAACGGCTATATGTTCAACGACTCTATAAGAAAAAAAACTAATTATTTTCTATATAAATACAAACCATTTTATCAATTTTTACTCAAACAAATAACAATTTTCACTCAAATAAACACTCAAATTTCACTATAAAAATCTCTTAACTCTCTACCATGGATCCTTTCCCAAATTTCACAAGCCCGAGCTTAAAACCGAACCCAAACCCGAACACGAGCTCGAGCTCAAACCCAAACCCGAACCCAAATCCGTGGGATCCGGCTCAAAGGTGGTGGGCTAGTATGCTCGCAAACAACAATGACCCTACCAACCCTTTCTATGCCAACCAACATCTACCCGTAATGCCTCCAACCGTACAACCGTTTCCCAACGATATGTTGTTTCGAATGTCAATGCCGTTTATGCCTCCACCAACCCAAACCCAAACACCCCAAACCCCAATACCCGAAACACAAGTTCCCGAAACCCAAGTAAACGAACCGCAAGTTCGTCACAAACGAAGTCATAAAAAGAAGGTTGATGCCGTTCAAACAACTACTGAAAGGGCTGATAGGAAAAAGTGAGAAGACGATGATGAAGCGGCGTTGGCGCAAGCGTGGATCGACTCATCCGAAGACACAATTGAAGGTAAATCATCAAATTATATATATATATATATATATATATCATGTTTTATTATTTTTGTTTACTAATACTAAAGCTTTATCGTAGGTGACGGTAAACGCAACGCGTCATTTTGGGCAGATATACGTGGTAAGTTCTTTGAGATAATGGGTCGAGGTTGCTACCGCGGAGACGATTCCGTCTCCAACAAATGAAAGGCAATGGTTTTAAAAATGAACAACTTCTCCAAAATTCACACTCGCCTTTCAAACAACAAAGGAAGCGGCACGAACGATGTCGACCTCCTTGAGGCTTGCTTGAAACAATACAGGGGCCTTCATCATCACGACTTCGGGATGTTGAAATTTGGAGGAAATGTACGAGCTCGCCAAAGTGGCATCCGGTCCCAACATCCTCACCTCCGTGACCGTCCAAACGGTAAAAAACAACGTCTACTTCAGCCAATTAATCGCCGTCTCAAGCCGGGTCGGATGTTCGTTCCTAATTTAACTTAAACGAGATTGATCCCGATTTTCTTTTTGATGAACCGGATGAGTTGCCACGCCCGGTAGGAAGAGACAAGGCCAAGGCGGCGGCTAGAGGTGGGGGATCTTCGTCTAGAACGACATCCTCGATGAGTTCCGATGTGAGCACGCGGTTTGACAACTTGGAGCTTGCACTTAAAGAGTTTCGTGAGGACAAAAAACAATCGAAAAATGAACTCAAGATAATACACGAAGAAAGAAAAGCGATGCATGCGGAATACAAAGCCATGCATGAAGAAAGAAAGAAGGCTAACTCAGAGTGGCAACGAGATAAGGATTTCAAGCTCCTCGTAAAGGATCTCTCGCATCTAAATGAGACCACACAGGCGTTTTGGAGGGAAAAAAAAGCAAGGATATTGGCAAAATACGCAAACAAGGACGAGGACGACGAAAATTAGTTCTATTTTTTTTTGTTTTTTTATTTTTATGTATTTTTATTTATATGTTTTTAGTTTAATTTTTATTATTATTGAATTTTAAGTTTATAAATTTGTTAGTTTTATATAAAATAATTGAAAAGGTTTCGAAGCCCTCTCACCATAGAGGGACATCTTTAGAGTGGGGCTTTGAAGCCCCAAGTGTCACGTGACGCTGACGTGACATTGGTGAGGAGCTTCGAAACACTTCACCATAAAAGATAACCTTATATTGGATGCTTTTATGGTTTTCCATTTTCAAACCCACGTGTCATTCCTTGATACAAACTGTGGCGATACTTTTTCTATTATTTTCCAAAATAGATATCTCAATATATACTCCATACAAATATGATATTGAGGGAGACGAACATGTTTTGAAAGGCACCAACAAAGTTTTACTTCTACTTTTTTTTAGTAGAATTGGGTTTTCTATTTAAAAAGGGTTGGCACGTAGCATGTTGTACGTTTAGCTGTTACTTTATTGTAATCGTTTGTATATTTTTAAATAAAACTACTCTATCTTGTAAACAAACTCCATCCCATTGTCTAGGTCTATACGACTTGTACGACTCATATAAGTCATGAGTCACTGGTAAACACACGAACGGATCAAAGAGGTAGCTTTTTGCAACCTATATGGATTGTATAGCCCTATATAATCCGTATAGAGCTTCACAGCTTGTATAAAGCCTGACACAAGTATAACATTATACGAGCTGTATAGGGCTTCACATAAGGCACTTCTCAAAGTATTTTTACAGTTTCTTTTTACTTGGCAAATTGTTGATTTTCCATAATTTAATATATTGCAGTGGCGTAGCCACCCTTTGAGGTGGAGGGGTCCCCCGACCCCTGTGAAATTTTTTTTACTAGTATATATGTGTTAAAATTCCGACCAACCCCTGTATAATTTTGACCTCGACCCCTATGCGATTTTGAGGACGGCACAACGACCCTGTTGGGATTTCGAGAACAACCTTATGACATTTTAGACCGGCCCTAATAATCTTTTTTTACAAATTTACAACTTTAATTATATAAATGTATATAAATAATATACCAACTAAATTTGAGTTTAGTAGGAAACAATTTAAATACAAGTTTAAGCTCAAATGCTCAATTAATCTATGCTCAATTTTTAAGCACAAGTCTCAAAGTCTCAACTTAATCTACATTAAAGCTAATTAAAAAAAAAGGAGTATGATGACGGAAGTAATATGTCAGGTAAATTTAATGGATTAAGTGTTTTAATCTAAAAAAATTGTTTCGGCTATACATTATTTTGCTCACTTACTTCATTTGTATTGATTTATTGTTCATTCGTTAATTGAAGTTACCTCTCATATCAGTATTACTCATTGCAACCGTATGATTTAAAATTTGCTTTTCGGAAATGGAGTACGTGAAGTCCAGTTTGCGTAATCATATGGGTGATGAGAGTTTAAACGATGATTTTATTTATTTAATTAAAAAACAACCTGCTTATAAATGTCAAACTAGATAATGTTTTGGTTACATTTCAGAAAATGAAAGCCCGTATATAACAAAGCTAGATATATTGTTCAATAATTATGCATTTATAATAAAGTTTCTCGTACTTTTTTTTGTTATATAATGCTTTGTTTGATTATCATTTTTTTCTATATAAATGACCGACACAATTCGACCCGACCCGATGGTCGAACCGGACCAAAAAAATTTTATATAGCGATGGTTAATTGTGTAATGATACAAAAAATTTCCGACCCCTGTGAGAAAATTTCCTGGATCCACCACTGATATATTGAATGTTTTTTGGGAAAATACGGAAAATAACAAAATGATGGTTAAATCTATGTCAAAGATGCAGTCTCATTTAAAAAAAAAACATTTTAACTCCTCATGCTAACACAACAAACATCTAAGATGTATGTATTTGGCAGTGAATTCAGTTTCTGATGATGTGGTAGTGAACATCCAGTTTCTTTTTTGTAGTAAGCTAGTTCCATTTTTGATTTTATTTTGGTATTCATTCTTGTTTTCATATTTTGTTGCTCTAGGTAGCAGAATCTCACGGCCGACCCTGAGAATTTGCGTACCCGGGCCGACCCGGATGCTCTTTATGTCTTAACAAACTAAATAATGTAAACTAATTTTTTTAACGATGATTAAAGTTATAGTAAGAAACCTAACAATTAGCAAAATTATGATATAATAATGACTTTATGACATACCAAATAAACTATAAAGTGTTTGGGACTTTGGGTGTTATAAAATAATGAGCTAATAAAAGTTCGGGTATTATAACTATATATATAATATCAGATTTCTTTTTAAATTTGTGCGCCCCTGAAAAACACGTGTCCCGGCCGGACGTTCACATTGTCCACCCTCATAGCCTCCCTGAACTGAATATACGGTAAACTTTTTTTTGTGCGACTATATAATGCAAACTACCACACTTACTATTAGTTTATGAGGTCGTTACGTTTTAACTATACTTAATTGGACAAAATGCTTGATTACAACACTTTCACCATGGTTTTTTGAAATGCATGTGATTAAAGCAAACTTTTTTGTGACGGTGTAACACAAACAACCACACTTGCTATGAATTTATGTGGTCATTGTTATCCTTTTGCCACGCTTAATGAGACAAAATGCTTGATTACATCAACACTATTGTCACGATTTTTTGAAATAGATGTGACTAAAAGAAACTTTTTTGTGACTATATAATACAAAGAATCACACTTACTATACATTTATGTGCTAATTGCTACATATTAGCCAAAATTATTTGGACAAAATACTTGATTACAGCAACTCTTTTGCCACAGTATTTTGAAATGGATATGAATAAAACAATTTTTTTGTGACTATATAATAAAATGGACATGCTTACAACACACCAATCTGGCTATTGCAACCCATTAGCCATACTTATTGGGACAAAATGATTGGCTTCAAGTTTCAACAACTATTTAACCAATGTGTTTCAATATGGATGTAACTAAAACAAACCTTTTTGTGTATGTATAATAGAAACGGTCACACTTACATTCATGTGGCCGTTGCTACCATCTAATCACATTGATTACGCTTGATTACAAAAACCCTTTTTCTGCGGTTTTTGAGGTAGATGTGACTAAAAGATACATTTTAGTGGCTATATAATGGAACCAATCAAACTTACAATTACTTTATGTGGCCGTTGGTACCCTTTAACCACACTTGTTGATACAAATGCTTGATTCCACCAATCAACTGTTGGTATCTTTTAGCCACGCTTTTAAGTTTCTACGACCACTAAAACTTGAGTGTGATCGTATGATACGTGGCTACGATGACACGACTTTTCTTCACACTTGAGATGAAATTTTTTGTGTGGCGAAAGGCCTAAAACCACGTTTTTTTTTGCTGTGACAAAAGGCCTATTTTAACGCAGGGAGCTTTCCAAGCTTCATCGACAATTGTGTTAAAGACCCAAGAACCATTTATAAACTTGAGTTTTAGTTAAAAAAAATGTAGTTACCAAGCTTTCTTCTTCACGGAAGAATGATTACACCTCAATCTCTTTTATTCACCTTCAATATTGTACTTGATTTTAGCTTTTTCTCTAACTAGGGTGTCCAAACACGAGCAAAGCTTCGCTCGGTTTGATTCGGTTCGAATTGCTCGAATTATTTTTTATTTATTAGTTTTATATATAAACTTTATGTATGTATATAAAAGTATACTATTTTTTTAAAGTTTCTAAAATTTCCCTCTTTTGTGTTGAATATAAAGTTCAATTTTAAACCATAGCCACTCGTTTTATATATGTTTTGTTGTTAACTTTGAGTTTTATACACTTTAAAGGTGAAAGTTTAAATAATTTAGAGTTAAAAGTCTTGAGTTAATGATATTTTGAAGTTTTAGAAATTTAAAACTGAAAACTTTGTACGAAATCAAGCAAAAACCAAACCGAACCAAGCCGCTCGGTTTCAAAACCAAACCAAGTTCAAGCATAAAGATATCGCTCGTTTCTTTAAATTCAATCCGATCGGTTCGGCTCGCTTTCAAACCAAACCAAGTAAGAGCATGCCTGCGTTCGGTTCGGTTCGTGAGCAGCCCTATCTCTTAACACATAAGAGTATTCACAATAACAAACTTTCACAAACTACATTAGCGCTACATCAGATTTCAAACTTTTACAAAAAACCTTTACTTTGTTCCACAACAACAAACTTCCACAAACCATCACATCATCACTTACCTCTACAATTAATTTAGTCAAATAAATTTTATAACAATTTTGTTTTCCATACTTCCTATATATTCAAATATTTTTAGAAATACATTTTTTATAGAAATTTATAACTAATAACTAAAACATAAAAACTACTCATTCAAACAAAAGAAAAAAAAACACATGGACCAAAACTTGGCATCACTTTCGTGAGCTATCATAAAATCCAGCCCAAATCTTAAAATTTTTAAGTGTGTTATAAAACCCTAGATCCCTTAAAATGTTGCTGCAACCATATTTCTTCAAGTCTTTCTGCGCTAGTATCATCTGTTAAACAATAGAAACAAGGTAATCTCATGATTTTGTTGTACTAATTATATTAACACACCAAAAACACACCGGTTTGGATGGAAGGAAGATAACTATGGCCCACCAAGCAAGTTTGCCCTTCGTTTGCCTTCACGAACTGGGTAACCAAACTTCTGCCCTACAACGGTTGTTGTCAGTGAGCTCACATCCGTTTGCTTGCCAGATAGATCCAGATCTCAAGGTTTGTTATCCGTTATAGATGCTCTAACTCACAAAAACTTTTAAGACACCAAATGACTAGATCGTGGCTTACCCATGTTATGGCCAAATTTTTTATTTAACTTTCACAACTTGGCATAATAATTCCTTAGGTATCGTCGTTCACCTTAAGATTAAGTTTCAAGTTTCAACGCTTATCACCCTTATTCTATGACTATGCTCCATTTAATCCATTATTAACATGACTCACAAGCATACAATCATTAAAACCTTTTGACATAAACTCAAACACCCCAATAGTCAGTTTCATAACTAATTCAAAATGAGATTATAGAGGTAGGGTACCAAAAAGACCCAAATACCCGTAAGTAATATCCGCGGGTTAACCAGAAGTCCCTCATAAGGCACCCGCGGGACATATGAACCATCCGCATAAATCATCTTAGGAAGAAACACCCTCATGGCACATGCGGAAGCATCCTGGCACCCTCAAAAGTCATCCGCATGAAGGAGTACCCTTCCGCGTAAATGACCGCAAGGTAATGCTCCGGGACAGCTGTCAATAACTAATTACCTTCTAGAAGATTTGCCAAGTTTCTTTCTTGGGCAATACGTGATCCTTCGGCTAATCAGCCAGTGACACCTGGCAAGGCCGTTGTAACCATGCACATGGTTAAATATTTCCCCTTAACCAATATCAGAAGGATGCGTGTCTAGGTTGTTATACATGCACATGCAACGTATAAGCTGAACCTATCGTATGACGACATGTGTCCAGGCGGTTATAAGAGCATCTTCTAAAGGGACAGCCGGCCCAATTACTTCCCCACACCCTTCGGCTATAAATACCCTCTCAATCATCATGAGGTATTCATTCACTCCCACTATACTCTCTTAATTTACTTAAGTGCATTATCTTCGTCAGAACTGTACTTATTCTCACGTCGGAGGGTGGTTACGGGAAGAC
The DNA here is from genome assembly GCF_021521415.1 of Bidens hawaiensis. Lineage (NCBI taxonomy): Eukaryota > Viridiplantae > Streptophyta > Magnoliopsida > Asterales > Asteraceae > Bidens > Bidens hawaiensis. The sequence goes on from NW_027492334.1 coordinate 294,310, forward strand.
CCCCCTCTTGTCCTTCCCGTAACGAGCTCACGGTGTCTGTTTTGCAGGTCTTCGTCACTGGACTTTGGGCAATTGAGTTCATATCGTATCGGCAATTAACCGTATCCTACCCCTGTTGACTCATCGGATCTAGGACCCATTAGTGGGGAGTAGATCCGTGTTTCTTCATTGGCGCCATCCTTGTCTTTGTTAGAACAACATAATTTTTTCCATCCTCTTTACGATATGAATCAGTTACCTAAAGGGCCGACGGAGAATCCAGCACAATCTTCACGTGGTCCCAACCTTGAAACACGTGAAGGAGCAACGTCTGTGTTTGCTCAAATTTCGACTCCTGTCACAAGAACCGATGCCGTCAACCCTGGAGGTTTTTGTTAGAACAACATAATTTTTTCCATCCTCTTTACGATATGAATCAGTTACCTAAAGGGCCGACGGAGAATCCAGCACAATCTTCACGTGGTCCCAACCTTGAAACACGTGAAGGAGCAACGTCTGTGTTTGCTCGAATTTCGACTCCTGTCACAAGAACCGATGCCGTCAACCCTGGAGGTTTTTCCTTGGGTGGTTCGACGGCTCGGGGGTTGTTTGCTCAACAAGAAGGTGTTACTCCAGTAGACACCGGAAATGTTGTTACACCAACTACTGATTTGGGGCGCGTTACAGCTCCAAGAGGTTCCGATCTCAGAGATCTGGACCGAATTATGAGATATGCTACTCGAACTCACTTGGAGTTAGACCTGGATGAAAATTCCGGTGATTCTGCTCCAAAAAGAGTTCGGCAGCATAACTCTAGATTTGGAGGACTCTTATCTCCAGATGAATGGCTCCGCATTCAACAGGAAAGTCTGGTTGCTGAGTACGAACGTAGGGTACGAAATGAGCGATTCCAGGCTCGTATCCTGACGTACGATGACTCTCCCAGGAGATCAGTTTCCCCACCCATACGGGGAAGTCACGTTCAATATAGCCAACAACCAGAACAAAACCTAGGTGAGATCCGGAGGTTACATCCTCGTCCCCGCATATATATGCGGGTACCATCCTATGAGGAGAAACTAGATGGACATGATTCAACCTATCACCCGGACGGTAGCTATTATAGCGGGGATAGCCGTCTCCCTTCATACGGAGGGGCTAGTTACCCGCGACCGGTGGTTCGCCATGCGGAATACTATAGTAGTGCTGAACATGATTTTCTTAAACCATACCGTCCGGAATCTTTCGCAGAAAAATCGAAGTTCATTCCAGCCATCGCGACGGCTCCATTCCCGATAACACAAAAATTCCAACATCTGTTGGAACATATAGTGGAATGACGGATCCTAGTGATCATCTGCTGAGGTTTGAGGCAGTTGGAGGAGTTAGTGGTTGGACTCTTCCATATTGGTGCCACATGTTTGCACTAACATTCACTGGAGCGGCGCGAGAATGGTTTGATAAATTACCATGCGGAAAAATTAAAAGTTGGAAGGATTTTGTAGGAAAATTCTCTCAACACTTCAGCCAACAAAGAAAGCATACACGTGACCCTTCGGAAATACTTGATGTTGAAAGGCGAAATAATGAATCCATTGAGTTATTCATTACTCGTTTCAATAATGAGAGCCTTAACATCGGAGGGGTCAGTGAGGACATGCTGCGGGGAGCATTCCGCAAAAATATCTATAGTGATGCCTTGATCCGCACACTAACTGGAAAGGACGGATTGCCCGAGTCTTGGGATGAAATCATGACAGCAGCTAAGTTGTTTGCAAGAACCGAAAAAACATTGGGGTCCAGCAGTCAGAAGCAATTACCAAGGGTCGATTTCCAGACTCCGAGACCGAATAGACAAGCTAAAGGAACAATCTGGTCAAGGCTGCAACCGACCACAGAGCAACCGAAGTAGTTCGATGCAAGATCGTTGATTGGCAATAAGAACAAGCGTAACTTTCCAGCAAGATCTTCCAACAGCAGTTGGACTCAGCTGTCAAAAACTCCTTCAAAAATCCTCACAACTGAGAATTTGACCTTCCGCAAACCACAACAATTACCAAGGAAGTCGTTCCTCGATAATAAGAAACATTGCACGTATCACAATGACATAGGGCATAACACGAACGAGTGTGTAGCCCTAAGGAATGAAATTGAGGCAGCTGTAAAGAATGGAAAGTTGGATCATCTGGTCAAAAGTGTAAGACCAGGGACTGGTAAACCTCCCGCAAAGGATAACCAGGGCCCATCCAAAAGGCAAATAAAATATTTGAACGTCCACATGACTCAGGGAGGACACAAGGTCAGTAGCAAGAGGAAAGAGTTTGCGGATGAGGAATGGAAAAACGAGCCAGTCATTTTTCCACGTATCAGAGGAGGACCGTGCAACAAGAATCCCCTGATAATCATTGCTCTATTCGGGCATTATCGGTCGCATTATGTGTTCTTCGACACTTGCAGTACATCAGACATTATTTACGAACAGTGCTTTGAACAACTTGAGGAAGATGATAAGGAAAGATTACGGCCTATTCATGCACTTGTTTATGGGTTTGGTGGGGAAATAATGCACCTGCGGGGTGTCATTACATTCCCAGTCACACTTAGTGACGGGGTTCACTCAAGAACTGAGGAAGTCGAATTTTTGGTTTTACCGGCAACTTCCAAACATGATATTATTCTCGGACGAGAGGCAATCGGTGACTTCAATGCCCACCCGTCCACAGCTCACGGAGCAGTAGGGGTTCTGACCCGCACTATTGTAGCAATAATTCATGTTAATCGACATTGCTTCACAACCGAAAGTTCGAGGCCAAGTAAAGTTTCAAAACAAAATCAGAGGACTGAACCAGAGAAATGGATTTTTAACAAGAAATGTCCCGATCAAACCATAATAATTGGTCCAGATATTTCTGAAATCGTCCAAACCTTCTTGAAGCAATTATTGACGAAGAACATCGACATTTTCGCATGGCAGCCCGCGGACATGACTGGTGTCCCGCGGAGCATTTCAGAACACAAATTAAAGGTGAATCCACTAATCACCCCAATTGTGCAAAAGAATAGAAAGATGGGCCCGGAACAAACAAAGGCCATGAATGAGCAAGTTTAAGATCTTCTGTACGCCGGGATTATACGGGAAATCAAGTACCAGACGTGGGTGGCCAACCCAGTGATTGTCCCGAAAAGCAACGGAACGTGGAGGATGTGCATAGATTATAAAGATCTAAACAAGGCATGTCCGAAAGACTGTTACCCACTTCCAGAGATCGACTTGAAAGTAGATGTTGTGGCCCTATTCAAATTCAAGTGCTTTCTCGATGCCTACAAAGGGTACCACCAGATCCATATGGCAGCTGGTGACGAAGACAAGACAGCATTCCGCACCGATCAAGGAACTTTCTGTTACAGAATGATGCCTTTCGGGTTAAAAAATGCAGGTGCCACATACCAAAGACTGATGGATCAGGCATTCAAAGGTCAAATAAGTCGAAATCTCGAAGTATACATGGACGACTTGGTAATCAAAAGCACTGAAGAGGATCAAATGTTGAGGGACATAGAGGAAACTTTCAAAACTTTGAGAAGCATTAATATGAAACTGAATCCAGCAAAATGTTCCTTCGGGATGGAGGAAGGAAAGTTCCTCGGGGTAATCGTTACAGGCGCGGGTTTCAAGGCCAATCCAGACAAAGTTCAAGCAGTAGGCCGCATGTCATCTCCCGCATCCCTCAAAGAAGTCCTAACACTTAACGGTAGATTGGTAGCATTAAACAGGTTTCTGGCAAACCACACTGCTAAATCTTACCCGTTCATCTTAACATTGAGAAACTGTCTTAAAAATGCACAATTCAGATGGACTCCGGAAGCCGAACAAGCATTCTAGGAAGTCAAGAAGTGTTTAATGGAATTACCCACGTTAACATCTCCACACGCGGGAGAACCATTAACACTACATTTGTCGGCATCTGACATTGACGTGAGGGCTGTCTTACTGACGGATAGGAAAAACGTTCAAACGCCAATCTATTATGTCAGTAGAACATTGTCAGACTCGGAAACAAGATATTCGATGTTGGAAAAGTTGGTCTTGGCATTAGTATACGCAGTCCGTCGGCTCCGCAGACTAGGATCACCCCATCAATGTGTTAACTGGATACAAGCTCAAGAACGTGTTGAGTAAGCCCGAATTATCAGGGCGATTGGCAAAATGGGCCATCAAATTAGGTGAACACTCGATAGAGTACAAACCAAGACCGGCAATCAAAGGGCAAGTGCTGGCGGACTTCGTCATAGAAGTCCCGCAGCACAAAGAACAAGAATGTCTAATCTAACAACAACCCCAAGCACCTCCGGAACAAGGCAAGTTTGGTCATTGTTTACGGATGGAGCTTCAAGCAGCGAGGGATCAGGTGCAGGCTTAAGGCTAGTCAACCCTGAAGGGCATGAATTTACATACGCCATCAAGTTAGATTTTAAAAGTACTAACAACGAGGCGGGATATGAAGCCTTCCTGGCAGGCATGCGGATAGCGAAAAAGCTTGGAGTGAAACATTTGGAAGCCCGGGTGGATTCAATCCTAATTGCGGGACAGATCAATGGAACATACAAAGCCAAAAATGACGTCATGGCATCTTATCTGTCACAAGCGAGGGTCTTGATCTGCCAGTTCTCTTCTTTTAGTGTGGTTCACATTAAGAGGAGTGATAACAAATCGGCGGATGCTCTTAGCAAGCTAGCTTCAACAAATTTTGAGCATTTTGCCAAAGATATTCGTGTGGAAGTTCTAGATCATCCATCCGTTTCACAAAACCAAGTCCTGGTAATCCAAAAAGGCGTTGAATCTTGGATGACGCCATTAAAGCTTACTTATCTTCCGGAGCACTTCCAGCAGGAAAGGCTGAGGCTCGGAAGATCACGCACAAAGCTTTGAATTATCAGATAACTGCTGGCATTTTGTACCGGAGATCATTCCTTGGACCGCTGTTGCGTTATGTAGATGCGGAAGACGCAAATTACCTAATTCGAGAAATTCATGAAGGCATTTGCGGGTTACACGCGGGACCAATAATGACAGTCACGAAGATCATGAACGCAGGGTACTACTGGCCCGACATGCATTTGTACGTTGTGCAAGAAATCAGGAAGTGTGATTCTTGTCAGCGACATGCCCCTAATACCTTGCATCCAAAAAACGAGCTGATTCCAACATCTGCCTAGCCTTTCCAAAAATGAGCTATTGATATCATGGAACCTTTCTTAGAAGCCCCGGGACGAGCCAAATTCTTGATAGTGGCCATTGATTACTTCACCAAGTGGGTGGAAGCCAAACCGGTTGCATCAATAACAGCTTCAAGCGTGAAAAAATTCCTTTGGGAATTCATCATTTGCCGGCTTGGTCTCCCGCAAGAATTGGTAAGTGACAATGGGACCCAATTTGCTGACAGCGGAATACAGGAATGGTTGAAAGAGCTTCAAGTCATTCAAGTTTTCACATCTGTAGCTCACCCGCAAGCAAATGGTCAGGTCGAAAGGACCAACCGAACTATCAAAGAAGGGATCAAGGCAAAGTTAGGTACTAAACGGACGGGTTGGGTTGACGAATTGCCCCATGTACTTTGGGCATTCCGCACCCAAAAGAACTCTAGTAACTCGGAGACACCGTTTAGTCTAACCTACGGTACCGAAGCCATGATCCCGGCAGAAATCGGGATTCCATCCGCGAGGGTTCTGTTAATTGATGAAAATGATCACGAACTCAGGATGAATCTTGATTTACTTGAAGAAAGAAAAGTATTAGCATCGATTCGCGATCACAATTATAAGCGACAACTTTAGAAGTATTACAACTCGCGGGTCCAGACATGCGAATTCAATGCGGGATACTTTGTCTTCCGCAACAACGAGGCCTCCGGCAGGAGCCTCTGAGCAAGTTAGCCCCAACTTGGGAGGGACCTTATAAAATCAAACAAGTACTATCCAAAGGTGCCTACAAGTTGGAGAAGTTGGATGGGACGGAGATCCCTCGAACTTGGAACGCAACACAATTGAAGAAATGCTATATTTAGCAATCTTGTTCGTTCTTTTATTTTGTCATGCGTGCCCACATAGACTAGCAAGTTATGAAATTTCCTTTATTGTAAGTAGGCTTACGCCCAATTTATAAAGAACCTTATGCTAGTTCCATGTTATTTTGATAAGTTGTAATCTTTTATTGACAAAAACGAAGTTCTGGAGAAACACTTACATTATAATACATAAGACAAAGTGCACCTGAAGGAAACAAGACTTCTTTTTATTGATCAAAAGAGATTACAAAAAGGAAACAAATTTACAGAGGAAAGCATATATACATCTACGGGGCGACATTTTGCCCTCCGCAGTACTATTTGCTTCTTCTTCTTCTTCCTCATCAAGGTCCAACAACTCCTTTAACTGCTCTATGGCATCTTCCTTATCCGCGAGTTCCGATATATGATCGGAAATGGAAAACTTCAGAGTATCAAAATCCTTGGTTTCTCAATAAGGATAGAAGCAGTGTCCTTGCCAGCCAAGACATATTCCCCCGGCAGCTTGCCCTCGGAAGTAAAGTTATAGCCTTCTCCAAAGCCCATTTGTCGTCCAGCCTGCTCGGGAGCACGAAGGAGCACCGCAACGCAATTCCCAAGATCATCACTATTCCGAACGTCAGTGATAACCTGTTAAGTCACATAACATGTGTGAGCATATATAAGTCCGAATTGGTTATGCTAACAAAAAGATTTGATACCTTGGAAATGGCCGTTGTTAGAAGCCATTTCTTATCCGCTTGAGCCCGGATAAGATCCATCTTATGACTAGCACACTCCAAAGCTTGGTCTCGATTCTTGGCATTAAGGTCGGATAAGCGCTTGTCCTTGGCTGCGGAGTCAGCCTGAAGGGTCTTTATAAGTTCAGCTTGTTCCTTCAGTTGCTTCTGGAGAACAGCTTTGGCCTCCTCAGCAACAAGCCGATTAGCTTTCTCCGCCTCCATGTCCCGATGACTGTCCCGAGCTTCAGTTAACGCTTTAAGAGCTTCTTTCTTGGCGTCAAGTAACCTAAGCTCGGTTTCATCTAATTCTTCGTTCATAGCCAACCAATCACGGTGTATTTCTTGATTGGTAGAAACAGTGTTAGCCATGTGATAAGAGTTTGAGTCCAAAAGCTCCTGGCGGATGCGGCGACGTTGTCGTTCCCTCTCAGCAGGAGGAAGACTTTCTTGAAGATATTCATGACAGACGTCCGCATCGCTTAGCATTGAATTCCGACGTAATGACCACTGGGGGTTATGCGGAGCAGTATCCTCATCCACTTGGGATGAAGAAGCTTGCCCCCCCCCCCCATATTTAAACACACTAACCCCACCTTGATTTCGGAAGTGATGCTCATGATGGGGTGGGGATGTGCGGAGTTGCTCGGACTCACCAACCTCTTTTTCCCCGATAGGAGAAGTATCCGACAAATTGATCGGATCTTGAACAGTGTTTAATGGTGAGGTTGGTGGAGTCGGAAGTTGTGCAGCAACTGAACTCTTGAAACCTGAAAAATTTTCAAAGAAAAACTTTTAAGGTCACCAAGAAGCAGTAAGTCCAAGCATAATCAGGAAAGTTCAAAACTTACCTTTAGAAACGTCTTGGGCGGAAAGCTCTCGAAGGCGAGCTCCCAAGTCCAGAACTTTAGCCTTCTCCTTCTTCTTCTTCTTCTTCTTCTTGGAAGGGGCAGCATCGGAAGGCTGTGCGTTCCGCTTGCCAGCAGCCTTTGAAGCACCCGCTTCCGTAACCTGAGGTTCGCCCTCAACTGATTGAGGACCACCTTCCTGACCTGTTGATGGATCGATGGTGGCCTTCGAATCTTGCTTGCAGGTCTAACCTACAGTCGAAGGTGAAGGGTTAGTAGCACCAATTGATAACCCTCCTTCACAGAGTGACGACTTTTCGCTAGACGAAAAAAGTACTATCTCCCCGCTCGAAGTAGCAGCAGTTATAGGTCGAGGTTGAAGAATACCTTCACACTTTTTGACAACCTCCTCACCTTGAGCATACATCGCCTCGGAGACAACAGGCTCCAGAGTAAGTGTGTTGGAGAAAAGGAAGTTACTCCGCGTGCGCCCCAAAAAAGGCACGTCATGCTGCGTGATGGGGCGGCGTACCATCATGCCCCCCACCTTGTCCAACAAGGGTGGAAAAAATTGTACATTCACCTGCAATTGGTGAATGTTAATAGAGAGAATGAAAAATCCAGATTGATACAAGTCAGAACTTACCTCCGTCAGTGTTCTCATAGTAGGGCTCCAGAGTAGGAAACGGCCACAGCCGACTCATCTTCGCCCAAACCATCGCCCCTTCGTGAATTGGGCGCATGGGCGTCGGCGTCTGGGTCAAAGTGGTAAACCACTTATGACCCTCATACTCAATGGCCGGGATCTCAGGAGCCGCGTCTTCCGACTTCCGTCGGGCCATTGTAAATGGAATGATGTCCTCTCGGATCCAGAAGAACTTGGATTTCCACTCGTGGATGCTCCGAATCCATTCAAAACCAATCGGACCTTTCCCGGTAGTGGCGAAACCATACCATCCGTCACGATACGTCATTTTATAAAAAATGGCAAACATATTGACGGAGGGATCGTAGTTATGGGACTAGCAACAGAATTCGAAGTGTCGAATTCTCAGCATCCCAAAGGGGTGGATTTGAGACAAATGAAGCCCATAAGCCTTCATAATCGACCGAACAAACTTCGTCACGGGTAACCGGAAGTTACCCGTAGTAAAGTGATCAAGATAGACGGCAATCTTCTTTGCCGGAGGCGCTGTCGCCAATGCCCCTTTAGATGGACGTTCGGCTTCCCATTTTGATGGAAAGCCGTATACGTTTTTAATATCTTGGAAATCTTTGTCTTTTATGTCGCACCCGACTTCATGAATCGCGGGTGGATTTTTCTTCTGGCCAGCCATTTGAACAGAAATATAAAGACAAATGTAAGGATACAAAGTTCTCTGATATGATTGAAAAAGAAAATATGAAAGTGATAAGAATGGGTTGAAGACATCAAGGACTTATTTATACCCATCGCAATTAATGCGACCATCTGACTGACTGAAGAAAGAGAAAATATGGAGCATGGGATGATTGACACGTCAGGCGGGAGATTTGAAAAAGCGTGACAGGCTGTATAAGGGCATTTTACACGTCTTGTCAAACGTCGCTTAAAATATCTCTCCGCTACGTCACTAGCTTCATCCAATTTACACAAGTTCAAAATTCAAAGAAAGATATTTCACAAAGATATTATCAACATGAAGTTCTTTTCATTAATATTCAAAAGTGATAATTACAAAAAAATGGAAAGAAATTACAAGTTCTAGCTCCTACATCTATCCTATGGATTAGGTGCCGAAGTGTATTCCGGAGCAATGTGGGAAACATCCTCGGACTTGTCATCATCAGACTCGTCATCCTCAGAATCATCATTGATATAGACCCGCAACTGCTTCACGCTATCTTCAACCATGGCGAACTCCGGAAGCATATGTTGCAGCGGAAAGATTAGTTCATCATATTCTTTGACCCGCATACCAAGTTCCTGCTCCGCATCAAGGCCATGAAACGGGTGGCTCTCAATAGATTGTCCGGATTGGGCAAACGCCAACCCTTCATTAAAGCCCTTTACCCGTACTCTTCTTGACATGACGGATGACCTAACAACAAAACATAAGGGACATATTAGCGCACAAAACTTGAAGTGCACAGATAAAGCAACATATGAGAAACTCTTACTGAGTCAAGGCCACGGTTGAGGAAGTATTGCCTTTCCCACTCAGCACGCTCCGCCCTATCACGAAGCACTTGCAGCTCGCTGGAGGTGCGGGCTTCAGCTTCAGTACGAGACTGCAGCAAGGGGTCATAAGCAGACTGCATCTCAGCAACATCCTTATCTTTGAGCTCAGATCGCTCCCTCTGCAATCTTAGTTCTTCCTCGAGCTCTTGGATCCGGGTGTTTTGACGAGACACTTCGTCTTGTGTCTTCGCCAACTCATCCTTCTTCCTTTGAGTTTCAGCTCGGGAAGCTTCAAGAGGGGCGTAAGACCTTTCACAGGCCTCTTTCCAACTCTCAGCAGCAGCAGCACTTCAGTCTTTTTCTAGTTTAAGTGCGGACTCAGCATCAACTTGTTTCCATTTGGCCGCGACCGCCGCTTTCTGTTGCTCCTCAACTTCCTTCTCGGCAACCTTCACGGCCTCAGAAGCTGCACCCAGCTTCACGCCCATTGTGTTCGCCACTCCCGTAAGATTTCTTGACAACAGGCTAAGCTCTTAGTCAAAGAAAGGGACAAGTAAGTATGAAGTTCCTGGCGGGAGCGAGTTTGTTGATACGCCATTTCAGCAGGCGGAATACAATGCTCAACAAAACTCATGCAGGTCTTGGAATTGGAAACCCGAGACCCGTTGACAATGTCCCAAGACGGGACAAATAAGTCATAGTCTCCCCCCAACTGTACATTCCCGAAATATTGAGAACTTGAAGTCCCGAGACGAACAGGAGTGGAGGAAGACTGTTGTGGGGCACCTTGCGAGGAACCCCCTCCAGCCTCATGGACAGATGGTCCAAAAAAGAAATCACCTTCCCCGCCCGACGTAAAAGGCGAGGAAGTAGAATAAAATTGAGGAGCGGATCGCGGAGGAGATTCATTAACCCTGAAGCCCTCTGCAGTGACTTCAGGGTTATCATTTTGAGAACCGGTGGCATCCCCACCCTGGAAAAGATAATCCAGGGATTCGGTAGTCACCGGCTGTACGTTGGAACCCTCCACGGTTGTTTCAGCAGGAGGGGTAGCAGATTTATCCGCCTCCTTTTCCGGAGGATGAGACGGTTGCTTTTCAACGCTCGGCGTCGGCGTTGGTAACCTACCAACCGTATTACTTTCAGCAATGGACGGATCTGCATAAGAAAATCATAGTCAGATCTCATTATTGAAAAAAAACAAACAAAAAAAAACAAAAGTTAACAAGTAAGAGCTCACCAGTCACCGTCCCAAGACGCTCCGCAAGGCTGGGCGGCGGCGGTTTCCTTGGACGATGTGTCCGGCACTTCTTCGTCTTCGGCACCTTCCCGGCGTCCGCAGAACTGGGACCCGCGTCACTCGCCTGGGACACGTGGAAAGGCCTCTTCCGAAATAGTTCTGCTAGCAAATGTGAGACAGATGAAATTTCAGAGGCATCATCTGAGCTTTCCTCCTCAAGGATGGCAGAATCGTCACTTAAAATAACGATTGTCCCGTCGTAGGTCAGCGCGTTAAGAGGCGGAGGGTTCAGGATATACGCACCTGAGTCAAAGATAGCCTCCGAGACAACTGGTTCGGCACGCACTTTGACTGGGAAGAGAAAATATTTAGCAGTCTTTTCAAGGATAAGCGTATCCTTTGCGTCGCGAACGGTCCTACCCACGCAGCCCTTGCCGTCATCTAGGGCGTTCAACATTGATCCAAAGCCTGAAAACAAACGCAAACATCAACAATCGAACTTCAAAAACGGAAAGGAAGAGGAACAATGTAATAAAACTTACGTCCATCTAGCTCAACGAAAACAGGCTCCATGAAAGGAGAAGGCCACAAGCGGCTCATGCCCTCCCATACAAGGCTTCCTCAGGAAGTGCCCGCATCGACGTGGGTGAAGAAGTTAGCTTGCGGAACCAGTCGCGCTTCTCATGGGCAGCAGGAGTAATATCAATGAGAGCATCATTAACAGCGCGACGGACCATGACCTCCGGTACCACGTCCTCGGAGATCCAAAATAACTTTTTCTTCCAATCCTTGGAAGTCTCCTCGGTCACTTTGCCGATAACTCTGTCAGGCAAGCTATGGCAAGTAAACCATCCATTCCGGCTAGCCATCTTGTAGAACACAACGAATCGATCCAATCGGGGCACTATTTCATGTGCCATACATACAAACTCGAAGTGTCGAATTCGCATAACGGCACGAGGGTGAAGCTGAGATAAGTGAATCCCAAAAGCCTTAACCACTCGCTGAAAAAATTTGTGATGGGAAGGCGAAAGTTAGCACGATCAAAATAGTCGGCATACAAAGCCATCGTCTCAGGAGGTGGGAAACTGGAAATCGAACCGGCAGATGGAAACTCTGGTTCCCACTCCGGCGGAATACCATAGGTCGTAATAAGTTTATGATATTCGTCTTGATCCCAATGGACTTCTTTCTCATCAACTTCGGATTAAACAGCTGCCATTACAGAAAGCACTTGGTAGAATATTGGGTTGTTTCAAAAGAAATTAAGAGAGAGATCAAAAGTTTCAGAGAAAGAAGGCAAGTTAATATTCAGGATTCAAGGGCGATAAAACTTCAAAAAGAAGTTAACTCCCCCTATTTATACTCATCGCAATTAATGCGATGGGATGCGAATAGTGGAGAGATAAAAACCGCCCCAATGAATGATCGCCACGTCACGCGGGAAATTCGAAAAAGGCAAAAAGTTGTACAGTCGGGTACAGTGACAGCCGTCAAACACGTCCTGTCACCAACACACGCGCCTGCGAGTGGTCAACTTGTCCTTTTTTCATGATTACCCACAACAACAGAAGATATTTTCTACCAACTTGTAAAAATAAAAGCCCCCAAATACGCATTAAGTCCAGAATTTCACCCGCATAAAATACTTCACACGGAAGAAACACTGGATTGGGGGACTTATAGAGGTAGGGTATCGAAAAGACCCAAAAACCCTTAAGTAATACCCGCGGGTTAACCAGAAGTCCCTCATAAGGCACCCGTGGGACATATGAACCATCCGCATAAATCATCTTAGGAAGAAACACCCTCATGGCACATGCGGAAGCATCCTGGCACCCTCAAAAGTCATCCGCATGAAGGAGTACCCTTTCGCGTAAATGACCACGAGGTAATGGTCTGGGACAGCTGTCAATAACTAATTACCTTCTAGAAGATTTGCCAAGATGCTTTCTTGGGCAATACGTGATCCTTCGGCTAATCAGCCAGTGACACCTGGCAAGGCCGTTGTAACCATGCACATGGTTTAATATTTCCCCTTAACCAATATCAGAAGGACGCGTGTCTAGGTTGTTATACATGCAAATGCAACGTATAAGCTGAATCTATCGTATGAGGACACGTGTCCAGGCGGTTATAAGAGCATCTTCTAAAGGGACAGTTGGCCCAATTACTTCCCCACACCCTTCGGCTATAAATACCCTCTCAATCATCATGAGGTATTCATTCACTCCCACTGTACTCTCTCAATTTACTTAAGTGCATTATCTTCGTCATAACTGTACTTATTCTCACGCCGGAGGGTGGTTACGGGAAGACCCCCCCTCTTATCCTTCCCGTAACGAGCTCACGGTGTCTGTTTTGCAGGTCTTCGTCACTGGACTTTGGGCAATTGAGTTCATATCGTATCGGCAGCTAACCGTATCCTACCCCTTTTGACTCATCAGATATAGGACCATTAGTAGGGAGTAGATCCGTGTTTCTTCAGAGATGTTGCACAAAGTTTTTCATCTAACATTTTTATACATAGCTAATTTTCAAAAGTATGGATTACAATGAGATCGGTTTTGGTAACTCAAATCAGTCTCATACCAATTATAAGATTGTGTACTTGTATCCTTTGATATTTGAGAGTATCTTTGACTCTCATAGATACCGGGGATCCCTATTCATGTTAAAAATTCACATAGCCAGTTATGAAGGATAAATCCCTAAAATGAATTGATGAGAAGTCAAGGGTCTCAAAAAACTTTGCCGCAACATTTTATACCATGTGGAGGTGTTTTCGTTCCAAGATGACACGTGACATATTCCTAGTGAGTCCATGTGATTGGCGGATCCGCAGTCCGCAACCGTGAGGCGAGTAAGTAAATCAATGACATCCACACACGAAAAATAATATGTTTATTTGAGACATAATTACATAAATTGTCCTTTATGTTTGCACCAAATTTCACTCGTTGTCTTTTATCTTCAAAATTGATATGTTTTATTCTTTACGTTTCAAAATGCTACAACGTTTGTACTTTAGCCCTACTTTTCTCGTTAAATCAGTTGCATATAAGGGCAAATTGGTTATTTCATCCATTCGTTTAAAAAACAATTTAAAAAATTAAAAGAAAATTAAAAACTTAATGTGTGTATAATATATATAGATATAAGGTCAAGTGTAGTGGGCGAGAAATAGAGGCGAATGGGGGGCGAACACCGCCTCCCAGGCTACAAATGGGGAGAATTGTGGGTGGGCTACAACTATTTGTCGCATGTGTTGTGCGTGTGCGTATATTAGTATTATATATATATATATATATAGGGGTGGGATCTAGAGAGAACTCTTCTTAAAGAGAGAACTAGAGAACTAGTAAAGAATTATTTTTAACTATTTTAAAAAATTATTTTGTGATTTTTGTTTCTTTCCTCCGTCTAATAAGATGATATTGTTCCTAAAAATTAAAAAAAACAAAAAAAAAACCGTCGATGTAATGCGTTTGTGCATTAATGTGTATTGTATATATAAAATAGTGTTTTATTGCATATAATACAACACAAATACATTATCTAAATACACACTATTGAATATATGCAAATACGACACTAATAATGGTATGCAAAACACATTATCGCATATATGTAATACAACACTAATGCACATATGCACTATATCGATATTTTTTAACTTTTGTATATAATATAACATTATTGCAAATATACAATACAAACAACTATATATATGCTATTCAACACTATTTCAAATATCAAAATGCACACTATTGCACATACGCATTATAAAAAAAGTCGGTGTATTGCATATATGCATTACTCGTTAATTTTTTTTATTTTTATATTTTTTTGTGGTGAAGAATAACAACATATAAGAAGGATGAAAAAAAAATTTTGAAAAATATTTTTTTTAATTAGATTAAAAATACTTCATTATTAGTTCTCTAGTTCTCTCCATAAAATGGAGTTCTCTTATGATCCTCTCCCTATATATATATATATATAGGGGATGGTTCAGGAGAGAAATGATATTACTGCGAGAAATGCGATAAATGAATATGAGCCACTATTTTATTTTAGGTTTTAAAAGCTTAAAGATAAATTAAGAAAGTATAAATACATCATCTATCTTCAATTTTTATAATCAATAAACCATAATAGTTATATATTCAATTAATATAACTAATCAAATTACTGTAATTGAAAAATATTAAGAATTAATTTATTTTTATAACTTATTTTATCTCTTGTATTTTTATCCTACACAAGTACAATTTATTTACACGTTAAAATTTCTTTCTATCAAAAACCAATTTCTTCCAACTCAATATATTAATATCTATCAACACGTAGTTACATTGTGATAATTAATACAAAAAACTATTTTACACGTGTTTGCATTAAATATCAACAAAAAAAGATACAACCTATACAAAAACATATAGCCTACACTTGTTCTAATAATAAGAAAACATATAACCCACACACAAAATATATAATCAATAAAATACACACGCACACAAAAACTTATAACTTACACACAAAAATCATATAACCTACACATGAAAATTTTATCGTACACAAATACAATTTATTCATACATTAAAATTTCTTTCTATTTAAAACCAATTTATTCCAACTCAACTTATCAATATCCATCAACACGTAGTTACATTGTGATAAATAATACAAAAACAATCTTACACATATATGCATTAAATGTGAAATATACAACCTACACAAAAACATATAACTCACACTTGTTCTAAGAATAAGAAAACATATAACCTACACACGAAAAACATATAACCTACACACATGTAGGATATGTGTATATTTGTGTAGTTTATATAATTGTTGATGTCGAATTAAATATGTAAGTTGTATGCTTTTTTATATGTTGTACGTTTTTATTGCTCAAAACAAGTGTATGTTATATATTTTTGTGTATGTTGTATATTTATTGTTTATATTTAATGGACACATTTGTATGGCATTTTTTTATTATATGACAATAGTTTTCCTAGATATATCAATTGAAAAAATATATATTATGTTTTGATACTTATCGTTAAATTGCACGTTGATATATGCTAATAAATTGAGTGGAAAGAAATTGTTTTTCTAATATAAAGAACTAGTATTATATGAATATATTGTATTTTTGTTGGATAAAATGAAGAGGATATAAATAAATTATAAAATTAAATTAGTTTTTTATCTTTTTAATTATTATAGCTAATTTATGTAGATCTATTAATTAGAGAGAGAATTATTATGGTTATATTAGTTTTATTAATTAGAGATAAAATGTGCATTTATTGTTGCATTTACACATTTTTCATTTATCTTTAAGCTTTAATAACCTAAAATAAAACTAGTGGCTCATATTCATTTCTCACAGTAATATCATTTCTCTTTTGTACTTAAACATATATATATGTATATATAATATTAGGATCATTTGAGAATTATTTTGAAATTGAAAATTTTGAGAACCATTTTAAACCACAAAAACACTATTTTTTAACAAAAAATAAAAAAATTATAAAACAAAAAAAAAAACTTGAAAATAAAAAAAAGTAAAAAAATCAAAATTTTTTATTTTTCATTTCGGTATTATAAAAAAAATAAAAAAAAATTGAAAAAAAATGTCGGTTTAACAAAATTATACAGATATGTATAATACTTATTTTTTAAATTTTATACATGTTTTTTATACACATATGTACAATTTAAGGTATATGATAATGTACATATGTGTACACTATGTAACTAGAGAATAAATGAAATTATACACATATGTATAATACATTTTGTTGTTTTCTGTTTTTATGAAACCGGAATGAAATATAAGAATTTTGGTTTTTTTACTTTTTAAAATTTTTGTTATTTTTTGTTTTATGATTTTTTAAAATATTTTTTTAGATGTATTTCTAGTGGTCTTAAATGGTTTTCAAAGTTCTCAATTTTCAAATGGTTCTCTTAGGATCCTTACCATATATATATAGGGGTGAGATTTAGAGAGAACTAGAAATATAGTAAAGAATTATTTTTAACTATTTTTAAAAATATATTTTGTGATTTTTTTTCTTTCCTCCTTCTAATAATATGATATTGTTACTAAAAAAAACTTGTCGATGTAGTGCATATGTGCACTAATACCTATTGCATATATACAATAGTGTTTATTGCATATAATAAAACACAATTGCATTATAGATTACACACTATTGAATATATTCAAATACAACACTAATAATTGTATGCAATACACACTATCGCATATATGTAATACAACATATATACACTATATCGATTTTTTTTATTTTTGCATAAAATATAACACTATTGCACATATACAATACAAACAATTGCATATATGTTAATCAACACTATTGCACATATAAAAATACACACTAATGCACATATGCATTAAGAAAACGTCGATGTATTGCATATGTGCACTACAACGAGTTTTTTTTTTTATTTTTTTTTGTTTTGTATTTTTTATGGTAAAGAATAGCAACATATAAGAAGGATGAAAGAAAAAAATTAATAATATTTTGTTTATTAAATTAAAAATATTTCTTTATTAGTTCTTTAGTTCTTTCTTTAAAGAGGAGCTCTCTCTTAATCCTTTCCCTATATATATATATATATATGTATATATATATATATATATATATATGGGGCTACAAATATTACACCCAAGAAGCAAAACCCACTCTTTGCTGACCGGGCGCTACATGGGGCAAAACGCCCCATTTTGTAGCTCCTCTGCTACACGTAGCATAATATATTGATTTTATTATATATCCTCTCTCTCTCTCTCACACACACACACACACACCTCTCTCTCTCTCTCTCTCTCTATACAACCAGCCACATCGGCCCTCACCTTCCACCAACGCCACAACCTCTACCAGCGCCCATTACCTTCACCGTCGTTCATCATCACACCCACCAACCTCCCATGCCAAAATCCAAACCGTACAACCGACACAACCTGAAACCACCAGTGTCGTCACAACCAGAAACCACCTACCAACCGTCGCTGCCGCAACCACCGTCGGCATCTCTCTTGGTTGATTCTCTCTCTCCGATATCCGCCGGGAACAACAAACAGATCTGCATTTGTTGTCCGACGACCACCACCGCCTTGCACATATTAGTTGGCCAGAAACATATGGGATCTAAAAGGGTCACCGGATCTGATAAAAAAGAACCGGAAGAATTCAACAGTTTTTATGAAATCCATTCGGAAGCAAGTGATGATGTTTACTAAATTAATTTGAACTTGAGTTTGATGATTAGGTTTAAAGTGTGGTGGATGAAAATGCAACCTAAACCTAGATTTTATTGTGATTTGAAGGTTCCGTCGAGTGCTAAAGAGAAGGTTTCTAATGTGCAGTTTAAGAGGACGAAAAGTGATTCTGATTGGGTTGGTTTATTATTAATATTTTGATTTATGATATCGGAAAGCCAGTTGTAGACGCCAAACTCCGACGGTGGTGACCACGTGGTGTAGTGGCAGGTGGGGTGCTGCTGTAGTTTGTGGTGGGCGGTAGGATGTGGTGGTGGTGGTGAGGGGGATGCAGAGAGTTGTTTATTTACTAAAATGGTTTTTTAATAAATGGGTATAATTACTAATTTGTGCTCATTTGCAAGGAACATGAACTGATTTAACGAGAAAAGCTAACGAGGTTATGGCTAAAAGACAAATGTTGTAAGATTTTGAAAACGTAAATGATACAACATCTTATAAATAAAGGAAAACAAGTGAAATTTGTTACAAACAACAATTTCTGTAATTCTGTCTTTATTTATCTGAAACTGATAATAAAGTAGGTTAAAAGTTCATTTTAAGATCCCTGACTTTTCATATGTTTGGGAATCACTCATTTACAAAAACCTACATAGACATCATTTATTCAGAAAAATAAGTCCGTTAATTTTATTCAACCTTTTATTTAAATTTATACCAGGAATTGTTGTAAACAAATTTTTAAAAAGAGAGAATTGAAAATTCATATAAATGAAGCGCATTTCAAATTTTTAAATCTAATACTAAACTTTTTCCAGAACCATAACAACGTAACGTCTAGTGGTTTGTTATTTTAGTAATTTCTATTTTGACTAGGCGGGTGCCTGTGCGATGCAGCGGGTGTTTGAATCTATTAATCACGTACAAATATAAGTATTAATGGTTCGGTTAAAACCTTGAAATCGTTTAAACCGGTCATTGGTTTGACTTCTTTTTTCTTTTTTCTTTTTCTTTTTTACTTTCAGTTTGTTGGTCGGTTTCAAAATTTTCAAAACGTAGTGAACGGTTGGTTCGCGGTCTATATCGGCAACCGACCATATGAAACCAGAAAAGACTGTAAATTAACCTAATTGCAGCATGATTCCTTTTGTAATATTTGTTGTTATTATTTCACGTCCTAAATCTTCAATTAATATTTATCATTTATGTGGCTAAAATTATCATTTTTTATTTATGATCATCTCAAGTATCATATTATGTTGGTTTTTAGTTAACATTGACGGTACATTTACATTATTAATTATTTTAAACAAATTTATTATTAAAGTTTAAACTGTGAAACCAAACCAGAACCAGGCCGTTAGTAACGATTCGGTTTCAACTTTTAATGGTTGAGTTTGGTTTTGGACGACAAAAAATCAGTATTAACGGTTGGACTCACAAGTTTAACTTAAAAACCATAAAAACCGACACTGAACACCCATACGTAACATATTAATTTATTTAAAATGAAAAAAAATTACAACAATATTATATCCAAATTAAAGAGAATAAAATGCTCGTTTTTATGGTGCAATTTGTTTATAAAAATATTAGCATATGAAAAGACTATAGTCGTTTAAAAATCATGGGTGAGAAGTTAGTTTACAAGTTAAATTAAAAACATAATATGGTTAAAGATGAGTGACCAAACTTGTAAGTTGAATAGATTGTGTTTAAAAGATATATTTACTCTTACTAACACATATACCTCATGCTTTAAGTGTTGTAAATTACTTAAATATGAGTGTTTTAATTTATCTTGTTTGATGTGATGTATTATATTGAGTATAGATGAGTTTGAGAGAAACGTGGCGGGAAGATAGCACAACCATAAACAAGAAACCACCAGATATCGCCACGTTGTGGAACGTAGTCGGTACACCGTTCCTCTATAACCGCAACATCTTCCGTTTTAACTTCCTCTCTAAAATTATCACAATCTCTCCATTAATATTATTATTATTATTATTATACTCTTTATTTCTCAGGCTTGTTAGTTTTCTATTAATCGATCAAAATGGGGAAAGCGGTGGTTGTTATGGTGTTATGGCTAGCAGCTGTTGCGACGGTTTGCCGGAGTGCTGGCACTCCGGCGGAGAAGGGCGTGGAGAACGTAAAAGACAAGGTGAGTGATGCCGCGGAAGGTGCTTTGAATGAGGCTAAGGATAAGAGTGGTACATGGAAAGATTGGGCAGTCACTAAAGTCACCTCGTAAGCTATATATATTTTCAATCGACATGCTAGATAATGGAGTATTGATCTAGATTAGTTGTGTTGAATTTTTTATATTTAAGTTGTCTGGTTCTAGGCTGTTCTCAAGTAAATTAACCAAAAAAAAAAAAAAAAAAACCTGAAAACTAAATGATAACATGCATGGCAAGCAAAAACTTATAAATTTCCTAGAACATATAGAAATTAAATAAATCAAAAAGGTGTTTACATTCAATCAATTTACTACTGAAAAATTACTCATTTCCTTAACACAATTTTCTATTGGAAATTTGCTACAACTTTCCAACAAAATAAAATATAATATTATTGATAACACAAATAAATATTAGTGTTTTTCAACAGTTTCCCAACGAAAATAATATACATAAATGATAAATGTATTTTTTGTTATAAAGTTAGCAACTATTTTCTATCAAAAAAGCATATGGTACAACACTATTTTGCTACAATACTGTACCAAAACATGGTTAGTTTTTCTTGACTTTTTCTTTCGGCTTTTTTTTTTTTTTGTTTTTTTGTTTTTTTTTTGCAAATTAGTCTGAAATTTGTTGAAATAATTACATCTTATAGGAATTTTTCGTATGTTGGAAAATGAGATGTTTTCACGTAGTGATTGGACACTTACAATTTTGAATAGCCATTGTTTTAGTATATACTTCTGAATTTGGTATGGTCATCTTCTGAATTTTCTGGGATTAAATTCAGTGATTTCATATGCAACTCATGTTTGGAAATGTTTAGGGGTCTTGGTATGGACCAGAAGGATGTGAAAGAAGGTGCTCAAAGTGCTGTGGATAAAGCGGGCGAGGCTGCATCAAAAAGCACATCGCAACTGAATTCTGCTGTTTCCGGTAACACCTATCCACATACATTCATGAATTAATACGTGTACCAATACACACCTATGAATGTGTATAATCATGCATTTCATGTTTCATGGAAATAGATTCTTGTTGTCTGATTGTTATGATGCTGCATCAAGAAGTACATCTATAGTAAATTTTGTTGCTTGATGCATATACTTTTTGAACTAGTAGGCGATTTTAGATGTAGCCAAGTATTTTTAGGCCTTTTTTGGAAGTTTTTTGTAGTTCTAGTCACTTCGGTACTACAATTCACTTGGGTGGCAAGCGAACGCCATAGTAATGAAAGACCTTAACACAGGTTAAGTGACAGTGAAAGCTCATTTTCACTCATTAGTTTGCTTGTTCCCTCAAGAATGTACCAAGTTCGCTTGTCTCACCATCAAACTCAATACTAGAAAATTGCAGGTATGAGTTCCACTTGCGGAGGGAGCGGACTAACTAGAAGTTTAAATGCTTACAAAGAAGCCTAAGTAGAGTAGTTAGCTAAATCCTAAACACCTACTAGTCATACATTTATACATATGCTTATAATGCAATTAAGCCTCATATTTTTCTTGCAGAATCATCTAAGTTGGCATCTGAGAAAGCAGGTCAAGCTGTGAACATGGCTGAGAATGCTAAAGAAGATGGCAGTGCGAAAGCATATTCATACATCTCCGAACTGGCACATGAAGCCATGAAAAAGGCTCAAGCTTTTGCTGGGGTGGTTGAAGAAACAGCTGAAGAGAAAGGGAATTACGCATATGATGTCGTAGCCGATGGGGCTGATAAAGCAAAGGTCAAGGGTTCAAACACGGCCAAAAATGCCAAAGATAAGGCATCAGAGGCATACAATTCTGCATCTGAACAAGCAGATAGTACGATACGGGCAGCCACAGATAAAGGTTCTGAACTCAAGGGGACAATGGACAGAGCAGTCGCGGATGGTAAAAATAAAGCACGAGATGCGTATGATGCAGCTTCGGATAAGGCTGGTGAAGCTAAAGACAATTTAAAAGATTCAATGTCTCAAGGAAAAGATCAAGCCAATGCTGCTAAAGAAAATGCTTCAGATGCTGCAGCGAACGCGTATGTTACAACTAAAGAGCAGGCCAAGGAAACCTATGAGGTTGCGAAGGAAAAAACATCGGATGCTGCAGGGAATGTTGGAGCAGCAGTGAAAACATAGAATGTATGGAAATGCAACATGTGCGCCATGTGCACCTACTCGATCTCCATGAGATTTGGTTCTTTGTTTCTCGTTTTTGGTAAGATATATACTGATGTTAGATTGTTGTAGGTTCTTTGCTCTACGAAGGCAAGTTATATATGATTTGTTTCTTGTTGGAAGTGTAATAAGGTGTATACGGTAGCGAGGTGCCAATGATGATATGTTATATATGATGAATTCTTTCTAGGTTTGTACGGGTTGCTCTTAGGTTGTTGTTTGGTTAATTTCGTTAATAAACTGGTGCTTCCATATTATTCGCTTCGATTTGCTACATCTTCATCACTTCATGTAATCAGGAATCGGTCATTGTGTGAACTATGTCTTTTTTATATATATAACCAAAATATGAACCGAGTGATTCTTTAGAAAAAAAAGATGGAAATTAAGTAGAGAATATAAGATCACATGTTAAGTAATCTTGGAGCCTCAAAATAACAATTTTTTTTATTAAGATTACAATTAGACGAGATAAATCAGTTATGGTACGAGACGACTCTTAAGCAAATATTTGAAGTTACATAGATGAAAGCAGCTTGAACAAATTGTTACTTTATTTTATTTATCAATGACCTAGATACCTTCTGGATTCTTAATTTTAATAAATCATTTTAATAAAAAGCATATACAACCACACAAAATCAATATCAGATAAGACAAAAGTAATGTAAAAATTTTTACGAAAACAAGCTGAAATCTGTATAGTAAATGAGCTATTGATTATTTTTTGCTTACGGTTGACCATCACAGACTTTCAGTTGATGGTTATAACTTATCATGGGAGGCTCGGAGGATGTGCGAACCGCATCATCGGTCGGAACACAAACTTTTTTACACATATTACATATATATGTTTTTTGGCGGTGTTAAATTATTTACAATGGTTTATGAGATAATTATATGCTCAGAATGGTTTCTATTTATAATAAATCGGTTGATAAAAGTTTTATCCATGTACATTAGCGAATAAAAAATTTTCGTTAAGGCCTATGGCCTTTTTTTTTGCTTAGCCGAGATATTTAAATTCTCGGAAACGTCTCTGTAACTTATAACTGTTAGTTGTTATATATATATTATTTAAAGTTTTTAACTCGCCATAAACCATTAGGAAATGTCACCAGAAATATATATTAGGGGTAACAAGTTACTACTAACGCTAGGGGTAATACTCATTCTACCGATATCGGACTAGGTTGCCATTAGTGATCATCGACAAATCAATTTTCCGTGCAACTTGTAGCATCCATACTTGTATTAACCATGCAGATTTGATTCGTTTCCAGCAGGAACACTGCCTCTAGATCAGCAAATACTCATTTACTGTTAATTGTTGTGTTATTCACTTATTTGGTATCCCATACTTTTTTTTTTCTTCTTCTTCTTCTTTTTTTGGGTAGAGTAATCCCTTATTTACAATATTTCTGGTCCTAAAACCAGTGACTGGGGTTAAGTCACTTGTAAAATAGGTAAGAGCTATCCTAATTTACAATATCTTTGGCTTACAACTAGTGAGTGTGTTCAGTATGAATTTTAATTAACACAATAGATTTATTATTACTTAATTACAAGATTCGATAGAGAATGAGAAATAATTGAAGTACGAAAAACAAAATAAACCTAAAAGATAAATCGTACTTCATGTGATAAAAGTCAAAGACTAACCGAAATAAAGACAATTCTATAGAAAGTGGCAAAGAAAATCACAAGTTAATTTATGACCTTTTAACTAATAAGAAGGGACAAAAACTACAAACTTGAAAACAAAGCAATAACACTGTAACACCAGTTCTTCCCTACTAGCTCGGCTCCTATTCAGTCCGTACATTACTCTCTCATTCATTATATTGACAGAATTAAAACTTCTTTGTTGAGATCATCATGAGGCCTATTCTCTACTAGCTACAAGAAGGTACTAATCAATTTTTTCCTTTAAAAATCTCAGATTTTTTTGTATAATATCCTACAAATTTCCCATGACAGCGTGTCAACGGATTCTCTTGACTCCCTCTGGTTCCGCCCTACACCACCAATGTTTTCAAAGAATTTGGGACATAGTCAGTACTAAATAGTTAAGTATCATCGTACATGTTACCAAAATTTGTTTGGAAACGTGACAAACGCTAAATATACTCGTATGTTATTTGTTTAGTAGTGAGGTACGTACATCCTGACCAGGGCCGTCTCTAGGGACATCGAAATAAAGCTAGGGCTTTCCTTTTCTAAGGGTTGTTTTGAGCTCAAACACGAACAACCCGACACAAACAACCCGAAACCCGAATAAATAACCCGAAGAACACCCCTACTATGGGGTGGAAATTGATCGATGTCGAAAGGTTAATCAAAAACATTTATAAATACCTTTACTAGCAAGGGCATGTAAGGTGTCGAATCCACATGGAATCAGTGGAAAGTGCTAATCAAGTTCAATACTTAATAACTAATTATGCTAGGTGGACAGACGCTGTCAAACAGATTAAATTGATTTGGTTGTAAAACAATTAGAGAAAAGTAACCAACTCTAGGTTTCAAGTTGTGAAGCAAATTAGACCAATTGATTATACCTATTTAGAACACTCGTTTGATTACACCTATAATCAAAATACTAGACATCTGGCATTGTTGATCGTCATAACTTAATCCAAATAATTGGCTTAGTTGAATACAAACCTAATTGATTACCAGTTTTAGGGTTTGATAAATGTAAGTAATTTGATGACTAAAGATAAATGGGTGCAAGCACTCTAAGAACCTAATCCTAAAAGTTGATTACCACAAATTAATTAATTGATAAAATCACAAAACATTCAATTAAGAAAAATTGTTGAATGCACAAACAAACATAAAGGTTCGACTAACCGAATGATTAACCAAATCCAATAATAAGGTTTAAAATACCAAAAAGCCAAACTAGCTACAATAAAAACCTTCGCCCGGAGTTGATCACGAGAGCTTTAGCCTTGCATGTTCATCACAAATGTCTTGATTCTTGGTTGAGAGGATGAAATCATGGATGATTGTGGTGATTGGTAGGTGTTATGATGGTGTGCGACAGCTACCAAATCGCCCCAAGATGATAGAATATGAATAATAATCGACTTTAGGGTTTTATAGGCTTATATATGAAAGAGAAATCAAGAAGATAATAATTTCCGTCAAACCCAGCTGTAGGCGGCTTAGAGCTTCTTCCAAAAGAATAAAAAGGATACTTCCACAAAGAACCTGTAACTCTAAAAAAATTCCCTTGACATATGAATAAAACCAAGTAATATAAATTGTGGCTACATGACTTATAAACCAACACAAGATATGAAAACTATAATCAATCATATAGAGACCCAAAGCAACTCTACATAAATCTATACACCCCTAAAAGTCCATAACATTCTTCTATGTTTGCAAGAACTCATTTCTTTGATATTGTCCTCGAAGAGGTTCGATTATACAAATTTCGCCTAATCCGCTCATTTCATTTGAATTTGTGCATGCCTCTACCTAATCCCGTCATTTGTAATCAATTTACATGACCAAACCATCTCGTCCTTTTTTCTTTTCTTAATCGAAATACATGCCAGTGCCAACTCTTCTCCAAAATCACCCTTTTCTTATGTATAGTTATTGTGCACATTAATAAAAAAAACCCTCTTATTTGGATGTAATTTGTTTGTATTATTTTCGACTCCTTACCGGATTATTATGTTGTTTTATATATGCCGTTCAAAAAATAAAAAATAAAAAATTGTGCACATTAATCCAAAAGAAAATCTTTTCATAAGATAAGATCTTATGTAACATTATCAAATCCATATACTTTTATTTATAGTTATAATAACATATTAGATATATCTTTTCACAAGAATTAGAATCGAAATAACACAAACTAGTAATTTATTTTAATAGAAATCTTGGAAACTATTAATATGGCTATCACCAAAATGCAAGCTTAAACCCCTATGCTCATTATTGTGGCCAGTTAAGAAAAAGATTATATCTTTCTCGATTTTAATTGAGCTTATCTGAATCTTGATCTTGTTTCTTCTTGCAGGCTTGTTTGCTGTTATGCATCCATACTTTGAACACTTTTTTAGTGATTCCAACTTCATCACAGAATTGTAGAATTTCTTGTTCATCTTGCTTTTGAATCGTCCACTGAAGAAACACTAAGTGAACCCTGGACAGATTATAGATAATCTAGGGTTTAAGTAATGTTTCCCACGGATGAGATCTAGCTGAGAAGGCTGTTCTTCAGGAGACCTGCAAAACAAACACCGTAAGCTCGTCACTGAGAAGGGGGGGGGGGTTCCTCCTTGTGACCACCCTCCGGCGTGAGAATCAGACCAGATTGCTCTGAATATAAGTGTATATTGAGAGATTGCTAGATAACTGGATAGCAGATGATCTTACCATTCCAAGATGTTGGAGTATTTATAGCCGAAGGTAGGTTTCCAAGCAGGTACAGCCGGCTGAATAGTATTCCTGTTCTACCAACAGTGGATTATGCACAGGCCATACTGGTTGGTGGATAAGTTACGGCCAACAGTAACAAAGTCGGCTGCACTATTCCACCAACTGTAGATTATGCACGTCCCACCTACTGTGGATTATACGCAGGCCATGCTGGTTGGTGAATAGGTTACGGCCAACAGTAATACTATTCTACCAACTGTAGGCTACGCACGCCCGTCAGTAGGAGTTGGTGAGTAGGCAGCGGCTAATAGTGACAAACAGTACTAGAGGGTGCTCCTCCTCGTACTGTTGTCGGTGAGCTGTCACCCTGTGATTGGCTCATGGGTTGTTCTGGTCAGATCGTCTGTCCTATCCATACCTTGGTAGGTATAGTACAAAAGATCTTTCAGAATCATACGGACTGGCTCATTTTGGCGGGATTGTTCCCGCCTTGCTCATTCCTTCATGTGACTACTGAAGTAGCTATTGCCTTGTGCGTGTAGCCCTGCTGTCTGCGGGTAGCCTTCCCTGATGGCTTGTATCCGCAACTGCGGGAACAGGCGGGGTACTTCACCATTGGGAGGTTTTCCCTGCGTGTACAGCTTGCGTACTGCGCGTAAGATTCTATGAGCATGGTGGGTCCTGCGGGAGTAGATGGCCTTTGCGCAGACGTCCCTATTCAAGGTGAGTCTTGCGGGACCAACTGGTCTCTGCTGGGACCTACCTCTTCAAGTCCCCCCAGTCCAATGTTCTTCTCATGAATGTTTAATAAAGTGAGGTGAACTTTTGGACTTTAAGCAAGGGGTTTTGAAAAGGGTTTTTAGTTTTAAGGTTCTCCGTGGGGATTCTTCCCGCGGGTTTCCTAATGTCACTTGCAAAAATTCCCGATTTTTTTGCTTGATCTTTGGGTATGATGCGGGTAGGTATGTAACCTTCTCGCAAGTCAGGAGCGTTGAGTCTCACTTGTGTGGATTCTCCTTGAGGTTTTAGTGGTTTTGAACATAGTGATCAATTATGTTTAAACCACCAATTCCATCCTGGAGCCTCAACAATGTAGTTCTCGACGTTCCCGCTATGCGGGGATGTTATTTCCGTTTCCGCAAGCATTGCCCAGAAGATCCTTCTTGGTTTCAATTCCCTGCGGAGCGCTAGGTATGTGAAGGGTTTTGCCTTAACACTGTACCCGCGCTCGTCTTGCGGTTACTTTACTTTCAAGGTACCCCTGGCGTCAATTCCCTGCGGGTGCTAGGTATGTGAAGGGTTTTGCCTTAACACTGTACCCGCACCCGCCTTATAGTTACTTTGTTGCCGGGGTTTTCTTGGCTTCAATTCCCTGCGGGTGCTAGGTATGTGAAGGGTTTTGCCTTAACACTGTACCCGCATCCGTCTTATGGTTACTTGGTTGCCAAGGTAAGGGGTATTTTCCCGCTTACTTTTGAATCTTTTTGAATTTTGAATTTTGAAATTCGAAAGGTTGGTGAGGATAAGAACAGTCCAAACATCTGAAACGTCGTGCGACGGTTTCTTCTGACTGTGTCAGGACGTGCAGGAAGTTATGGTGACGTGACAGTACATGGTCATTCCAGACGCTTTTTCGGGCGCGTGGGCGCGATTTTCCGGGCGCGTGGCCGCGAAATTACTGGCACGCGTCCTTTTTACAGCTGTTGCCAGCTTGCTTTTTGCCACGCGTCATAGTTTCATTGCACCCTCGATTTCTCTCTCCTCCGCATTAAATTCACCGCATTAATTGCGATTAGTATATAAAGGGGGAGAGGGTCCTTTTTAATTCACACCTTCACCCTTCTCTTCTTCTTCTTAGCGATTTCCGGCAAATACTCCCCTTTTCAGGCAAGCATTTTCCCGAAATCGCTTTCTTTCTGCAAGATGTCTTCACATGATCTCGAGTCTACCACCGATGACAGGAGTACTGCTGGTGAGTGCCAGTGTGCTCTGCCCGGCGATCAGTACCGGTATGTTGTTAGGAAGTTCATGCTCGATCCTTTCGAGCCTGAGTTTCCTGAACCCCATCAGACCGTGTACGATGCCCCCAGAGGCAAGATCGGGGTTTATGCAGCATTCTTTGTCTATGGGAATCTTAGGTTCCCATTGACAAAGTTTGTTTACCGTGTCCTTGAGAGGCACGGTGTTCATCTGACCGAGTTGCACCCCATGGCGATCGCCAAGATTCGCCATTTCGAGTGGGTGTGCCGGATTCTGGGCTTCGAGCCCTATGTGGACCGCCTGATGACCTTCTATACTTGGAGGTGCATCCAGGGGTGGTACACCCTGACAACCCGGATCAAGGGTTTGAAGATTTGCGCGACCGAGCGCAGTCTCCGATCGTGGAAGCGGGAGTTCTTCTACATTTCTGCCCGCGCCATCCCCATTGCCATGAAGTTTAAAAATGGCCAAGCAATTCCGAGCCACCACGCCACCAACTACCAGGAGGCGGAATGGTTTGCAAAGATATCCCGGGTCCAATCTCCGGTTTACCGGTTTGCGGAGTCCGGGATGGTGATGCTGGGGATGAGCCGGGTATGGAAGGAGGCGTCTCAGGTTCCCATCATTCTCGAATACGGTTTGAACTCTACTCCTTATGGTATGTCTTGTCTTTCTTGCTGATATGAGTTTGTCTTCTAACTGTTTCTTTTCTTTCAGAGGGGAACAATTTGGAGTCGCTCCTGTACCCGCGGGAAGCTGACGATCTCGTGCGGGTGGGTACTCGTGCTCTTGACGAGAATGAGTTGCCCATCCTGGAGCAAACAGCGGATCGGTTTGTGGAGGTCTATCCGCTGGGCCACGAGATCCTGAGCCACCGGCGGCCAGGTAAGGCGTTATTCTCTCCTCCCCCCCTCAGTGCTGTACCCGCTGCTGGAATTCCTGACCTGTCTTCTTCTGAGGAATCCGCAGATGGTCCTCCGTTAGTGCGGAAGAAGAGGGCTGCCGGCGGGAAAGGGAAGGAGAAGGCGGCCTCCACAGCCGATCCAGTGCTCCTATCTGACACTGAGTCAGATAGTGAAGAGGTGGCGGGGAACCCCGGTGGTGAGAAGACCACTGTTCCGGAGGCTACGACTGTTACCTCCGGAGAACTAATGACGACGACGGTGACCGGCATCAAGAGACCGGCTCCATCGGGTTCTTCCCCGCCCGTCCGTACGTTCAAGCTCAAGAAAACCCGTAAGTACAACTCTTAGCTTTTATCTTCGTAGTTTAATCTTCCAGTCTTTTTAACACTTTTCTTCTTTACGCAGGTGTGGATGTTGGCGCATTCCAGGGTGAGGGCCCGAGTACTACCTTTCCGCCAATGACGGTAGGCTTGGTCAGCCTACCTGAGGCGTCGACCCAGGCGCCTGCGCCTGCTTCCGCTGGTTCAGTTGCTCATTCTGAGCCGACTGTTCCAGCCGAGATGACGTCACCGCCGGCTGTGAGTGCAATTTTTACAGCATCCTTCACAGAGCCGGCGGTTACTTTTGCCGCGGATTCTGCGGCAGCGACCGCGGCGGCGACCACGGCGGCTGCTACTATGCCCCCGGCAACGACGGCCGGTCCCTCAGGTACGCGTGGGGCTTCTCGCATCTTTCCGCCACCTTCCCATCTGCCTGACCTCTTGGATGGATTTCCATTGGGTTCAGGTGATGGGTTCGGCGGCTATCGGCCTGTAATTGACCCTACAGGTGCGTAGGGTTCCTTTGGCCCTTTTTCACTTATATATTTTATCATCTTTTCCTAACTGCTTTTTGTTTTCTGCAGTTTCGGATTCCAATGAAGTGTATGTTCCGCGATGGAACATACGCCGAGGAACAACCCTTCGTACCCCTGTGGAGTGCGTGGAATGGGCTCGCCACGCTGCTCCCCATGGTGCGTTGGGGGAAGCCATGGCTAGCTACCAGGAGGGTAGGCTAACCAACGAGCTTCGAGTTCTCCAAGCCCGGATGCAGCCGCGCGTCGAGCTGCTTTGTCGTGAAAACGACAAGTTGAAAGCAGCTCGCGCCAAGGAAGTATCCCAAGCGCGGGCTCTTCGGGAGGAGAACCAAAAGCTGTCCGCAGCTGCTGCGGAGAAGGAGAAGGCCTTCAAGGCCCTCGAGGTTGAGGTTCAAACGCGACTCGAGGCCCGCTCCAAGGCTGCCCAAGCTGTTAACGAACAGCTTCGGCTAGCTAAGGAGACTGCGAGGAACGCGACCGAGAGGGCCACCAAGGCTGAAGCCGTTGCTGAGCCTTTACGCGTGGAGAACGAGGAGCTCAAGGCCAAATTAGAGGCTCTCCAACGCGCTCATGATGCCTTGGCGATGGAAGATGCCAAGAAGCTCCAGGAGATCTTGGACCAGAGGGGCGTGCTTGACCATACCGAGCGGAAGCTTAAGGGCGTCGAAGAGGCTGCCACAAAGGAAGTGCTACTTGCCAACCTTAACAAAAGCGAAGCCGAACGCGCATGCACCCAAGCTCAAGCCGCCCTTAAAGAAGCTCTGGTTGCCAAGGAATGGCTTCTTCGAGAAGCGTTGTCTCAGGTAAGTCTATCTTCATGTCTTCACGCTTTTCTTTGTAGATAGGGTGCTGACACTTGTATATTTTCTTAGGTTGTGCATCGGGTCTTTTCAGAGACATCCTACGACGATGCAATGAGCGCAGCCCTCAACGCTTCTCACGAGGATGGGGAACGGGTCGGCTTCCTGCTTGGTCTAGGGTTTGTTGAGAAAGGCGTCCCGCCATCCAACTTCCCTTTGTACAATGTAGATACCGAAGCCATATATGACCAAGCAGTAAATCAATACGCCGCCTTCCCGCATCCGGTGGTGGAGAAGGTGAATGAAATTGCTGCTGCTGCTGACGGGCTATCTATCCTTAAGGCTTACCTTGAACAGCCACGCTCTACTGACGGCGCTGGTCCAAGTGGAAGTGGCCCTGAAGCCTGATCCTGAAGATCCCTTCCCGCTGCTAGGATAGATTTAGTTTGTATAGATTTACTTTCTTGTAGGCGGGTAGTCACCCAGCCATTGTAACGAATATTTATGAAATGTAAATTTTTGTGCGGCTAAGACCGCTTGATTCATTGGATTCCTTGCTTTATAAACTTTATATGACTTGCATTCTTTAGTTTAAATTAGCAATTTTCCAAGTGTTTAGGATAAGTTAACCTTTCAACGTGGTAGATAGGTGTGAAGTTTTGCTTCCTCCTTCGTGATTGTGCGGGTATGACCGTCACTTGCACTTGGTAGGATGGCTAAACTTTACCCATATCTGACCTGCGTGTAGGTTTTCCTCATCTTTGAGGATAAGTTAACCTTTGAACGTGGTAGATAATTGGTGTGAAGTTTTGCTTCCTCCGTGATTGTGCGGGTATGACCGTCACTTGCACTTAGTAGGATGGCTAAACTTTACCCATATCTGACCTGCGTGTAGGTTTTCCTTTTTTTTTTTTTTTTTTTTTTTTTTTTAGGATAACCTTTGAACGTGGTAGATGATAGGTTGAAGTTTTGCTTCCTTGTTTGTGATTGTGCGGGTAAGACCGTCACTTGCACTTACAAGGATGGCTAAACTTTACTTACATCATACCTGCGTGTAGGTTTCCCTTATTTTTAACGTTGTGTTTATGCGGGTTTTGCCGCCTTCCACACGTAACGACTTACTTCTCCCCGTTTATGCGGTAAATACCGGCACCAGTGGGAAGTTCATAAGGATAAAGGTAAACACATTATGAAAGGAGAATCATTTCCATTAGAAGTGGCTCTAGGCCTTTACAAGTTTTGGAATTGATCTACATATAACATTTGCGTAATTGAGCTCCATTCCATGTTCTTGGGATGGGAGTGCCATCGAGCCTTTCGAGCCGGTATGCGCCCTTTCCCAGGACTTCTTTGATAATGTATGGCCCTTCCCAAACCGGGGCCAACTTTCCCGGGCGCTCTTGGTTTGAAGCCTCGTTGTTACGCAGTATGTAGTCTCCTATCTTGAAGTTGCAGAGTTTTACCCGCGTGTTGTAGTACTTTTGCATTTGTCGTTTGTAGTTCTCTTCACGCACTGCGGCTAAGTCTCTGCGTTCCTCGGTTAGCATAAGATCCAACCGTCTTTCCGCATCATTGTCTTCTGGCTGAATCAAGACCCTTGGCGAGGGTAGACCAATTTCGACCGGGACCATGGCTTCAGTGCCATAAGTGAGGCTGAACGGGGTTTCTCCCGTACTGGCCTTCTTCAGCGTTCTGTTTGCCCAAAGGACGTGCGGAAGCTCGTCCACCCAGCCGGATCTGTGTTCCAAGAGTCTTTTCTTTATGCCATCGACGATGCTCTTGTTTGCTCTTTCCACCTCACCATTACCTTGCGGGTGTGCCACTGAGGTAAAGGTGTGGGTAATTTGAAGTTCTTTTAGCCACTGTTGTAGCTTCTTGTCAGCAAAGTTGGTGCCGTTATCGCTCACCAAATTCTGTGGAAGTCCAAAACGACAAATAATAAATTCCCAAATAATTTTTTTGATATGCTTCGCGGTTGTTTGGGCTAAAGGTTTTGCTTCTATCCACTTGGTGAAGTAGTCGATGGCTACCACTAGGAACTGAACATTTCCTGCTACTGTAGGAAATGGGCCTGTCACATCGATGGCCCACTTCTGAAATGGCCATGAAGAAGTGACTGGAACCAGTTCATTCTTCGGGCGGTGCGTGTTGGGTGCGTAAAGTTGGCAAGACCTGCATTTTCTGATGTATGCTAGTGCATCCGTATGCATCCCCGGCCAAAAGTATCCCGCGTTGTTTAGCTTGGCTACAACAGCGCGGGGACCTGCGTGTACTCCACAGATGCCTTCGTGTACTTCCCTTAGGAGGTAGTCAGCATCTTGGTTGTCCACGCATCTTAAGAGTGGGCCAAGAAAGTTACGTCTGTAAAGGATGTCATTGACAAGTTGATAATTCAGTGCTTTACAGCGTAGTTTTCTTGCCTGTGTTTTTGACTCTGGTAGTGTTCCTGCTGCAAGGTAATTTATTATCGGTGTCATCCACGTTTCTGTACCGGTTTGGATGACACAAATTTCCTTGTGCGGGACTGATGGTGCTTCGAGGAGTTCAATGCGGATGTCCTTTCCCAAGTGGGTGAAGGCTAGTGACGCAAGCTTGCTTAACGCATCCGCAGATTTGTTTTCGCTGCGCTTGACGTGTATGACTTTACAATCACTAAAATCACGCATAAGGGTTTTTGCCTGGGCGAGGTACAGGGCCATTGTGTCGTTCACAGCCGTGTACGTCCCATTTATTTGGTTGGCCACCAGCATGGAATCCACGTGGGCTTCCAAGTTTTTCACTCCCATTTTACGCGCAATTCTCAAACCAGCCAAGAATGCTTCATATTTGGCTTCGTTATTCGTACTTGGAAAATCCAACCGAATAGCGTAAGTATATTCTTGGCCTGCTGGGTTGGTTAATTTTAACCCTGCGCCTGAACCCTCGTTACTGGCTGCTCCATCAGTGTAGA
This sequence comes from Bidens hawaiensis, assembly GCF_021521415.1. Classification (NCBI taxonomy): domain Eukaryota; kingdom Viridiplantae; phylum Streptophyta; class Magnoliopsida; order Asterales; family Asteraceae; genus Bidens; species Bidens hawaiensis. The sequence continues at coordinate 328,831 of NW_027492334.1, forward strand.
GTCGCCAGACATCATTGATGTCCTGTGCTGGGGAGGGTTGAGCCTCCTCCTGGCACTCTTTCTCCCGCGAAGCGGGGACTTCTGCAATAAAATCGGCCAGGACCTGGCCCTTTATGGCTGGTCTTGGCTTGTACTTAATTGCATATTCTCCCAATTCAATTGCCCATTTGGCTAGACGTCCCGATAATTCGGGTTTGCCTAGAACGTTTGAGAGTTTGAAGTTGGTGAGAATGGTGATTGGGTGGCCCTGGAAATATCGTCTTAACCTGCGTGAAGCGTGTATGAGTGCTAAGACCAATTTTTCGAGGGTAGAGTACCGGGTTTCTACGTCTGTTAGTACACGGCTAACATAATAGATTGGCATCTGGATGCCTTTTCGTTCTATTAGCAGGACTGCCCCGGTTGCTCTATCTGTTGCGGAAAGGTATAGGATTAACTCCTCTCCCGCTTGTGGTGCTGTAAGTGTTGGGAGTTCGATCAGGTGTGACCGAATCTCCTGAAAAGCTGCTTCCGCTTCTGGTGTCCAGCGGAAGTGCGTTTTCTTTAAGCAGTTTCTCAATGTTGACACGAAAGGAAACGACTTATCCGCATGGTTTGCCAAAAAGCGATTAAGTGCGACTAGTCGTCCATTCAGTGTCTGAGCCTGCTTGATGGTGGTAGGTGATTCCATTTTAATAATGGCTTCGACCTTTTCAGGGTTCGCTCTGAAGCCATCTTTAGTAACAATGACTCCCAAGAACTTCCCTTCTTCCATCCCAAATGAACACTTGCTCGGGTTGAGCTTCATGTTTATCTTTCTGAGCGTGTTGAAAGTTTCTTCAATGTCTTTCAACATCGCTTCTGGCTCGGGGCTTTTGATGACCAAATCATCCATATAGACTTCCAAGTTTCTCCCGATTTGGGCATGAAACTCTTTGTCCATCAGTCGTTGGTACGTGGACCCTGCATTCTTAAGTCCGAATGGCATCATTTTATAACAAAATGTACCATCGGGCGTCCGAAATGCGGTTTTGTCCTGATCATCTACGGCCATGTGGATTTGATGGTACCCCTTATACGCATCCAAGAAGCATTTAAGGCGAAATGGTACCAACGAATCAACCTTAAGATCAATTTCTGGTAACGGATAACAATCTTTGGGGCATGCTTTGTTCAAATCTTTGAAATCTATGCACATGCGCCATTGTTTGTCATTCTTCGGTACCATTACGGGATTTGCAACCCATGTTTGATATCTGCTAACGCGTACGATGCCTGCGTCAAGGAGTTCCTTGACTTGGGTTCTACACGCGTTAGTTTGTTCAGGCCCCATTACTCTGCGCTTTTGTACGACTGGCGTAACAGCCGGATCGCACTTGAGCTTATGCTCCGCCTTACTTCGGGGTACACCAGTCATGTCAGCTGGTGCCCACGCAAAGATGTCAGCGTTTTTCTGCAGTAAGCGTTTGAGTAGGGTGCGGGTGGGATCAACGATTGTTGGTCCAATGGTAACGGCCTGGTCGGGGTATTTGCCATTGAAGGCCCATTTTTCCGGTTCGGTGATGGTTGGTTTAGCTTTTTTCGGTTTGGGTTTAGATGAGACAGATGCGATGCATACCTGGGGAATGCCAGTGATCATCGCTACACCCTCAGCTGTTGGCCATCCCATCATGCCGTGGACTGAAGATACCACGGCGTTGAATCTTGCCATCCCGTCTCTTCCGAATAGGATGTCGTACGTGTGGTGTGGCTTTTTCATCACGACAAAGTCCACGTCTTTTGTGCGTGAATGATTCCCATCAGTAAGAGTAACGGGGAAAGATAGGATACCCAGGGGGGTTTCTGTACTGCCGTCAAACCCTTCCATTGAAGCGTAGACCGTTTCCAAGCGTTCTTTGTCTTCATCATCCAGCTTATCAAAGAACTGCCTGTACATCACTGTCGACGAAGCGCCATTGTCAGCAAGAGTACGGGAAGTGATGTAATGCCCCAGCTGGCTTCTGATGACGATGGGGCCTTCTTTGCTGGGGCCTCCTGGCACTCGCGAGAAGCGCACCTCAGCTTCCTTCCACGCGCATGGTTCTGTCACTCGTCTTTTTCTTCCTCTGACCTTGCCATGAACCATGTTGATGCTGATGTCGACGGGCTTTCGTCCGTTACCTCTGTACCGGTTGTCATTCCTTCCTCCCTTCCTGATTGATGCCACGAGATGTGCAAGTCTTCCATCCTTGACAAATGTCTCAATAATATCCTTCAAGGATGTGCACTCTTCAGTACCATGACCCTTTGTCCCGTGGAAATCACAGGATTTGCTTTGATCCGCATTAGGTTTCTGCCGGATCAATGGGGCTTTTGGCCATGGCAATTTTTCCGTGGCAAATATCTCCGTGACGCTCTTCGTGAGTGGCGTCCACCGGTGTTTTCGGTTTGAAGGGTGTGTGTTGTCCCTTCCGCCAACAAGAGGGCGAGAGCTGGATGAGGTGTCAAAGTTTACCCTTGACTGCCAGATACCTAGCCTCCTCTTTTTGTTCTGCCGGGCGATCCGGACATTGTTTTCTCTTGTCCTCTGCGTGTAGAGGTGTGTGCTCTGGGGAAGATCCCTTCCCAGTTGCTTTTCCGTCTCGGCAAAGCGCTTTGCCGCCGTCATGATGGCATCCCATGTTGATGGCATGCCATCCTTACCCGTCAATGTGCGGATAAGTTCTGGGTATTCGGCGCCTTGGATGAAGGCGGCGCGAACCAGATCCTCACTTATGTTGCCGAGACTTAGCTTTTTGGAGTTGAAGCGAGTGATGAAGTCTAGTAAAGATTCATCCTCCTCTCACGCAGTTGAGGATCGTCCACTGCTCTTCAGTGTACTTCCTCTGTTGGCTGAAGTGCTGGCTGAACTTGTTCTGAAAGTCCGCCCAGTCATATATGTGGTGGATCGGTAAACGATCGAACCATGCCCTGGCCGCTCCGACCAGAGTCATCTGGAACATGTAGCACCACGTGGGTTCCGTCCAGTTGCTGACGGTAGCCCCCGCAATGAACCTGTTCAAATGGTCGTCTGGGTCGGATAGACCATCATAAGTGCCAATGTTGGACATTTGTTTGGCACTTCTTGGGGCGATTGCTTCCGCAATGTCCCTTGCGAATTTTGACTTTCCTGCATTTGTAGCAGTTGGTCTAAAGGTTTTGGAGAAGTCACGCGGGTTTCTCTCCGCGATTGGTTTAAAAGCTTCCCCAAAATTCCTTTTTGGTTGGACGTCCGTTTCCTTACGCTTCCCTTTCGCCTTATGGCGAGGGTTTGCGTCGGTATCGGACTCCAACTCGTCGTCTGAGTACTCGCAGTCACTGCTCATATTGAGGTGTTGGCGAGTACTGGCGAATTCGTCAGCCTGTTGAACTGAACGCAAGCGTTCATCCAATTCGGCTTGGAATTCTCTTTGCCGTGCTTCGGCCCATGCCTTCACTTGATCTAGTGTTTGGCGAGGGACCTCCTTCGTTCGTTTTTCCAGCTGGGTATCGGTGAACCCCAGTGGAATATTTACTGCACTTGCCCCGGCTTGGGTAGTCGGGGTAGTGTTCGTAAGGATTGTATAACCGCCGGTGTTCCCCTCAGTTGCTGGGGTTGTTACCGGGGTTTCTTGGTCGGTTACTGGCCTTTGGACCGGAGTAACGTTAACCATTTCTTCAGAAATTGTGAAAAAACTAAAATAGTTCTAGCTTTTATGCACGGATGGCGCCAATGAAGAAACACTAAGTGAACCCTGGACAGATTATAGATAATCTGGGGTTTAAGTAATGTTTCCCACGGATGAGATCTAGCTGAGAAGGCTGTTCTTCAGGAGATCTGCAAAACAAACACCGTAAGCTCGTCACTGAGAAGGGGGGGGGGGTTCCTCCTTGTGACCACCCTCCGGCGTGAGAATCAGACCAGATTGCTCTGAATATAAGTGTATATTGAGAGATTGCTAGATAACTGGATAGCAGATGATCTTACCATTCCAAGATGTTGGAGTATTTATAGCCGAAGGTAGGTTTCCAAGCAGGTACAGCCGGCTGAATAGTATTCCTGTTCTACCAACAGTGGATTATGCACAGGCCATACTGGTTGGTGGATAAGTTACGGCCAACAGTAACAAAGTCGGCTGCACTATTCCACCAACTGTAGATTATGCACGTCCCACCTACTGTGGATTATACGCAGGCCATGCTGGTTGGTGAATAGGTTACGGCCAACAGTAATACTATTCTACCAACTGTAGGCTACGCACGCCCGTCAGTAGGAGTTGGTGAGTAGGCAGCGGCTAATAGTGACAAACAGTACTAGAGGGTGCTCCTCCTCGTACTGTTGTCGGTGAGCTGTCACCCTGTGATTGGCTCATGGGTTGTTCTGGTCAGATCGTCTGTCCTATCCATACCTTGGTAGGTATAGTACAAAAGATCTTTCAGAATCATACGGACTGGCTCATTTTGGCGGGATTGTTCCCGCCTTGCTCATTCCTTCATGTGACTACTGAAGTAGCTATTGCCTTGTGCGTGTAGCCCTGCTGTCTGCGGGTAGCCTTCCCTGATGGCTTGTATCCGCAACTGCGGGAACAGGCGGGGTACTTCACCATTGGGAGGTTTTCCCTGCGTGTACAGCTTGCGTACTGCGCGTAAGATTCTATGAGCATGGTGGGTCCTGCGGGAGTAGATGGCCTTTGCGCAGACGTCCCTATTCAAGGTGAGTCTTGCGGGACCAACTGGTCTCTGCTGGGACCTACCTCTTCATCCACCCTAGTTTCTCTGCAAAATCATGCATATTTTGCTTTTGCTCTTCGGTGAATTTTGTTCGAAATCTTTTCTTTAATGGCTCTCCACCGCGTGTTTGGAACATGCCAAGATCATCACTCGATAATTTGATAGGTGCAGGGTTGTACATGTGGTGGTGCTGCTGATAAGGCAGCTGCACGGTCGCAGCAGCTAGAGGCGGCGGGTTATGTACAGCAGGCATCCGTGTGGCAGATTGCGATTCACCTGCCATCTCTCTTCGGTGGAAACTGCGGTGGCATTCACAAGCGGCGCATATTAAACCTTCTGGTGTGCCTTGTTCCCCACTGGGCATGAATTCCCCACATCCATCTACAATATAGGCGCCCATGCTAGCAGCATGGTTCTTTTGGCATTCGCGATAACCGACCACCATGGCAGCCTCAATATTATTCAATGAGGGCGGTGGAAGTGGCCGTTGGGGATACATTTGGTCTACATGTGACCCATGATCATAATCTAGATGGATACGAGACTGATCTAGGGTTTGTTTTGATGGAATTAAAGGTGCATAAGTAAAGATGGAAGATGATCCTTGATTGAAATGAGATGGATTATTGTGATTTATGTTTGACATCTAATCTCTCTTTCTCTCTGTAAGGAGCTATTAAACTCCTTAAGATCTCTCAGCTTATTAAACATGTAAAATGCACCATAATTTATATTACTCTTATATGAAAAGTAAATGAACAAGAGAAGTACTAATAACCTAGAAATATGCATTGGACTGTAGTAAAAAAGAATCTTGAACTGCTAAAGATGATATTTTTCTATCTGCTGGGACCCTTGAGACTTTGCTTGATATATACATAATTGATGCAGTAGATTGTAACAACTCTATCACATGCATGCATACATGCACGGATGACATATCCAGGTTTCTTGAGACTTAATTGCAGGCCAAAAACATTTCTATCTACTGGTACCCTAAGGCTTTGCTTGATATATAATTGATGAAGTTGATTGTAACAGCTCTATAACATGCACGGATGATATCCAGGTATATATATCTGGGCATGGGATTTATGGATACAAATGGAAGAGAGTGTACTGGCCGGGTTGGGGTTGTGGTTTACTGGTTTAGGAAGAGTGTGCTACAGGCCATCAGAAAGTGGTCAATAAAGGAACTAGTAGAAGCAGATGGGGACTAGCTCATTGACGAAGCTTATTGAGGGCCCTGGCCCTGACCCTACTGTTTTTTTATTCAGCAGTATAAATTAACCCGTTTTTTGTCCAAAGATTTGTATACGTAGTGCAAATTTACTCGTTTCCGGTCGAAAATTTGAGCCCGGCCCCTCTCGAATTTATGGAAATGTCCATACAATTTGAGTCTAGCACCCCGGCGTGTTTGTCCAAGCTAGTGTCAATGGCTGGTCCACTTGAGTCCTTAAGCTTTTACTGAGTTAATTACACAAGTTAGAGAAACCACAATGGGCAACACTCCCCAAGGTCCAATCCCATGTGGCATCTTACAAACTTGGAAGAAACCAAACTTTATGCAATAACAAAGTGCAAACTTGTAGCAAACTTAGAGTGCGGGTACCCCCCCCCCCCCTTTTCTCTCATACACACATATCATCATATAATATACACATTTGCATTCATATTTAATATTTTTTAATAGGGTTGTAAAGGTTTGTTGTGAAAGAAAGTGAGGTTTTTGAGAAAAGTTTGAAATATGATGTGCCAATGATGTGACGGTTTGCATGAGTTTGTTGTTGTGGATGCTCTTAGATCATCTTGATGGGAACATTTTGGGTCGTTTTAGGGATGTGACACCAATGTGAAAGAAAGGAGAGACATATACGGATGGAGATTGTAATTTTCTACTCAATGGATCCCATCTCATTAACTTGGTATAAATACACAAAATACAATCTCCTACTTTTTTATAAAGATATTAACAATCAAACTAATTACATGTCAAGAAATATATGCTAAATATAAGTCTATTACACCACCGCAGTCGAAGCCAGAGGTGAACGGATGCTGAGACTGGATCGAAGTCCTCAAAAAGGATGCGCGGAAGGCCTTTAGTGAAAATATCGGCAACTTGATACGGTGATGGCACGTGAAGGATACGGACATATCCCCGCTGTACTTGTTCATGTACAAAGTGGATGTCAAGCTCGATGTGCTTCGTATGTTGGTGTTGTACGGGATTACCTAATAGGTAAATGGCGCTAACATTATCACAATACACAAGTGTCGCACGAGATAACGGGTGATGAAGTTCCAATAAAATATTCCGAAACCAACATATTTCGGCAACTACATTTGCAACACCCCGGTATTCTGCCTCGGCACTCGAGCGAGATATAGTCGGTTGTCGTTTCGAGGACCATGAAATAAGGTTCGAGCCATAATAGACACAATAGCCCGAGGTGGAACGTCGGGTGTCCGGACACCCGCCCAGTCAGCGTATGTGTAAGCGACCAAGGATGGGTTACTCGTTTTACCCAATCTGAGACGAGATCACTTGTCCCCTTTACGTAGCGAATAATGCGTTTGAGAGTGTCCCAGTGGGTTGTCATGGGTGCATGAATGTGCATACAAAACAAAGCTAATATCGGGTCGAGTAAATGTCAAGTATTGTAATGCCCCCATGAGACTACGATAAAGAGTCAGGTCATCAAACGAGGATCCAGAGATGGCGCTCAGTTTGCCATTAGTGTCCACAGGAGTAGCGACATGCTTACAAGATTGCATGCCGGCCCGTTTGATTATGTCATGAGCATAAGCACTCTGAGAAAGAAACATAGTGTCACCTTTGGGAGTAACGGATATTCCAAGAAAATAGCTAAGTTGACCAAGGTCTTTCATTGCAAATTCGTAAGCTAAAATGCGACATGAGCTGTTGTTCGTAGTGAAATCGACGAAGCCGTGAGAAGAATGTCATCGATATATAGAAGAAGATATGCCGAATCAGATCCTTGACGTAAAATAAATAAAGATTTGTCACACCCACTTTGACGAAAACCCAGTTTTAAAGCGTAGTCTGTAAATCGTTGATACCAAGCCCTTGGTGCCTGTTTTAACCCGTATAATGATTTCTTTAACCGATACACATGATTCGGATATTCTTTGTTTCGAAATCCCATTGGTTGATACATGTATACGGTTTCATTCAGAGTCCCATGCAAAAATGCATTAGTAACGTCTAGCTGATGTACGGTCCATGACCTTGATAAAGCAATAGATAACACTGTTCTAATTGTTGCCGGTTTAACGACCGGGCTAAACGTTTCTCCGCAATCTATACCAACATGCTGCGAACGCCCATCACAAACTAAACGAGCTTTGTAGCGTTCGAGACTACCATCCGAATGAAACTTGTGTTTAAATAACCATATGCTTCGAATCACATTCATTTGTGGGTGCCTCGGTACAAGTTCCCAAGTCTCGTTACTAATAAGGGCATTATATTCATTGGTCATGGTACTGTGCCATTCCAATATGGACAAGGTAAGGGCGGGGTTTTTGGGAATGGGTACAATAGTGGTGGCTGTAAGATTAAATAATTTCTTTGGTTTTGTTATACCGTCCATGCCTCGTGTTCGCATGGTATGATTAGGGGGAGTTGGAATTGTTACTAGGTTGTGTGTGGGAGATGACTCTGTTTGTTGTTCGATGGAATTAACTGTAGTCTGTATGTGGGGAAACAAAATGCTGTGGTGGTGGGGATATCGGAATGGACTGGTGTGGTGTAGGTTGGGCTATATTGGGTTGAGGTGTGTGAGTAGGTTAGGCAAAAGAGGTGGGTTTGATGGAGTTGGATGGTGTGTTATGAAAAGGGTGGGCCGTATGGGCTCTAGAGTGAGGTTGGGCTGGAGAATGAGGTGTGTGGTGTGGGTTAGGCTGTGGTAAAGGATCAACAGTGGGGAGAGGTGAGTTAGGTGTTTGTGTTAGGCTAGATAGTGGATTTGGGTCAATGTGATTCCAAATGTGTGGATGTGGTGGTGTTGATAGAAAATCATACGAAGGGGAAGCGGAAGGTGGCGTAGAAATTTAATGTGAGAAAGGGAAGATCGTCTCGTCAAATATGACATGGCGAGAAATAGTGATTTGATGGGTTTTATGATCAAGACACTTGTACCCACGATGGTTAGTAAGTAACCTATGAAAACACATGGATTAGATCGATAAGCAAGTTTGTGTGTAAGAGTGGATGGGTGGAGAGGATAACACAGGGAGCCGAAGACTTGAAGGTGATCATAGGCAGGGTGGCGATGATAGAGTAGTTCGGTGGGGGGTTTTAAAGTTGTGAAGTTTGCTAGGAAGAATGTTAAGTAAATATGTGGCCATGTCTAGGGCATGGTAACAAAAGGTAGGTGGTAAGGAAGCAAGAGCTAGAAGGGTTCGAATAATATTATTAATTGAGCGAATTTTCCGTTCAGCTTTCCCGTTTTTAGAAGATGTATGTGGGCATGAAAGACGTAGAATCATACCATGTTGGTCACAAAATTTTTTAAATGAGGAGTTGATATATTCGGTTCCATTATCACATTGAAACGTTTTTATTTTTCTCTCAAATTGTGTTTCGATTTGTTTAGAGAAAGTATTAAAAACGGAAAAGACGTTCGACTTTTTGGCTAATGGAAATGTCCAAATAAAGTCTGTTAAGTCATCTAAGAAAAGTACATAATATCGATGGCCATCGGTGCTAACAATTGGTGATGTCCACAAATCACTATGTATGATATTAAATGGTGAAGTAATATAGGTAGTAGATGGCATAAATGGCAATTTAACACTCTTCCCAAGAATACAAGATTGACTAATATTCTTAGTCAATTTATTGAAGGAAATAACATTAGAATGTTTTAAAGATTGTAATAACGTCGGCCCGGGATGACCGAGTCGTTGATGCCAAACTTGATGAGAAATTGCAGCAAAGGTTGACGAAGAGGTGTAGTGTGTGGACTCTGGTGGAAGCAGAGGATATAGATCACCGCTGTTGTTGCATCGAAGAATAGGGATTCGGGTCTTGAAATCTTTCACAAGAAAACCAAAAGGATCAAATTCGATTGGAACCCATTTGTCAATGGTTAAACGGCGAACTGAAATAAGATTCTTAATTAGTTTTGGAGCATATAGGACATTGTTTAATTTAAGGGGTGGGTAAGGTGGTGGTAGGTATTGGTTGCCTTGTCCGGTTACATGGATAGTTGTGTCATTTCCAACAATAATATTTTGTAAAATGCCGGTATTGAAAAGAGACTGAAAGTTACCTGGGTTGTTAGTCATGTGGGATGTCGCACCGGTGTCCATGTGCCATTGATCAGCCGGGTTTAGTGGCATGGTGTAAAGAGCTTGTTCATTGTTTGGATATTGTGGGGTTTGGGGATATGGTGGAGTTTGGGTTGGCATCTGATTGTATGGGAAAGTCCATGTAGCATGAGGGAAGTTGTTAACCATGAGTGCAGGGTGTATTTTGGAGTCCATAGCTATTGTGAGAATGGGATAGAGAAACAGAAGTAGGGATGAAGAGGTGAGACAATGAAGTAGGTAAAACAAAAAATTAAAATTATGGTGGCTAGGGTTAGGAACGATGGCTAGGCTTTGATACCACGACGGAGATTGTAATTTTCTGCTCAATGGATCTCATCTCATTAACTTGGTTTAAATACATAAAATACAATCTCCCACTTTTTGATAAAGATATTAACAATCAAACTAATTACATGTCAAGAAATATATGCTAAATATAAGTCTATTAACATCTTATTGGTAAGGCCGTCTCCAATAAACGTTAAAAATTTACTTACAACATATATAAAAAAGAAAACAAATAAATAATATTTGCTGTAAATTGCGAATTATTTTTCTACACTTGGCCACTACTTAAAAAATAAAATATCACTGATGGACGAGATTTTAGCAACGGAACCTTACAATCCCTAAAAAAAACATGAAAATGTTATTAAAGTAAATTAGTCGGTAATTATTGAGGGATTACCATTGGTAATTGTGTGGGTTATGTTATTTTATGAAGAAACTATGTATATGATGTGTGTAATTTGCACTAGTGGTTATATATCACTAGGAACACGAACATGCAGGGCCGTCTCCAAAAATGATAATAAAAATTTAGGCCTCGTGCGAAATAAATTTTTGGGCCTCCTCCTTAAAATATAAACACGTCAATTATATTTCAAAAATCACAATACGAATACAATTAATTCTAACTTTTTAAGATTGATGTTTAAAACATCTATAAAATTATATCATTTTAAAACTTTAAAATATTAGTAGACTTTGACTTAAATATAGACTCCCTTAAAATGTTAAAAGGATAGAATCAAATAAAGTAATAAATTTATAATATCATAAAATAATACAATTACATCAAACAACTATTTAACTATGCCAATAATATGATATATGACGATAATATGATTAAAAAGAATGTACATTAAAAAAAAATTTCTAGATTGATTAAATAAACAAAAACGTACAAAACAAATAAAAAAAATAAAGTTCTAAAAGCTTTACGGTAAACTATTAATTATAATAATATTATTATTCTTAATGGTGTTATTATTAAAGGGACTTAAAAAAATTATTTTATTACACTACATCATAATTGACTCTGGACCTAACATAGACTTTTACCTATTCAAATGTCTAATTACAAAACTACCCTATTATAAGCATCATCTTCTTCACACAATCTCTAATTAACACAGAACAAAATTTCATGTGAGAAATCTTTTTTCTATGCATTTTCTTCTTTTTACTTCTTAATCATGGCTGCCACTACTCAACTAACATAATAGAGGGTCAAAACTTTAATAAGAAAGATCAAAGCATACATGGCCGGAGAATGGTTGGAGGGTTTGGGCCTCTTTTCATTTTGGACCCCGTGCCTCCGCACGGTTTGCACCGCCCCAAAACCGGGGCTGCGAACAAGGACTTGCGCTAACCAAAGTAATGCAAACACGGCCGACCCAATAAAAAGATAAAAAAAGTCTAGCACAAACTTAAGAAGTGAGTACCTTGTACGTGTTGGGGTCGACGATATTATTTACAAATATTGAACTTCTAGATAAACATGCTCTATTAAGATTGAGTTGGGCAATTTGAACAAGAAGTTTGTTATGCTAGCGGTGTATAAGTCAATATATAATTGAAAAATATGTGCCATTATAAACCTGTGTTTGACTACTTGTTAGTAAGAGCGCGTGTGTTTGGCGTGTTGTCTAAAAGGTGGGGTAGCAGATTCTTATTATATATGAACTAGTGGGCAGACCCCCTTGTTGCGGGGGCACTGCGATGCGATGTGGTTTAGAATAGCACTAACAAAAGTATTCACATGTTTGGCTTGCATAATTTATGTTTTACATAGCAACCTTAATAGACTTTTTCACATCATATATTGATACAAAATATCGCAGCAACTAATTACAAAAGATCGCTAGTTTTGCTTTCGGGGGATGTTAGCAACCCAAATGTATCATTGTCATAACTTTAAGGGACGACCATCAAAAAGTTTAGCGTGTAGTTTATTTACATAACAAAAGAACATCCTGTTGTAAACAGAAATGCTTAATAATAACCTTGGAATGATCCTAGTGATTAGGAGAGACCGTACCGTACTGGCCAAAGTTGATAAGAATGATGTCTTTGATTGCTTTTGATATGTCATGTTGGCTAAGAAAAATGAGATCAGTTTTTTAAAAATCTTTATTTGAATCCACATATACCTCCATCACCCCATATGTATATTTCTTGATATCCTTTTGGTTGACTTTCATTGGTTTCTTGCACGAGTTGGCATTGTTGTCAGTGTTTAGTGTCAAGTATTGTGAGTGTATGAAGAGGTAGGTCCCAGCAGAACCCAGTTGGACCCGTAAGACTCACCTTAAAGAGGGACGTCTGCGCAGTTGGACCCGCAAGACTCACCTTAGAGGGACGTCTGCGCAAAGACCAACTGGATCCGCAGGACCCACCATGCTCAGAGAGATGACGTCCTTACGCGCAGTACGCAAGCTGTTCCCGCAGGAAAAGCCTCCCAATGGTGACGTACCCCGCCTGTTCCCGCAGCTGCGGATACTAGCCATCAGGGAAGGCTACCCGCACTAACAACAAGGCTACACGCACAAGGCACTAACTCAAATAATTCAGTAATGTCACCTGAAGGAGCAAGCCGGGAATACTCCCGCCCAAATGAGCCAGTCCGTACGCTACTGGAGGATCTTTTGTACTATACCTGCCAAGGTATGGACAAAAGATCTGACCAAAGCAGCGACAGCTCACTGACAACAGTACGACGAGGAGCACGCTCCAGTACTTAATGTCACTATTAGCCGCTGCCTAGTCACCAACCCCTGTCGTGGCATGTACATAGCCTGCAGTTGGTGGAAAAGGAATAGTACACAGCCGGCCATGTCACTATCAGCCGCTGCCTACCCACCAACCACCAGCATGGCATGTGCGTAGCCCACAGTTGGTAGAAAAGGAATATTATGCAGCTGGCTGTACCTGCTTGAAAACCTACCTTCGGCTATAAATACTCCAACACCTTGGAACGGTATCATTATCTTATATCTCCATATATTATCTGAAATCTGCTCTATCAATTTCTCTTAATATACACTTATATTCAAGAGCAATCTAGTCTGATTCTCACGCCAGAGGGTGGTCACAAGGAGGTACCCCCCCCCCCCTTCTCAGTGACGAGCTCACGGTGTCTGTTTTGCAGGTCATCAGAAGAACAACCATCTTTGCCAGACCTAACCCTCGTGGGAAACATCTACTTAACCCCCAGATTATCCGTAATCTACCGGGGTCACTTAGTGTTTCTTCATTGGCGCCATCCGTGCATAAAAGCTAGAATTAATTCTTTTTCAGTTTTTTCAAAACTTCTGGAAAGATGGTTAAGGTTACTCCGTTGCCAAGGCCAACGAGTGACCAAGAAACTCCGGTAACCACAACCCCAGCTACTGGGAGGAACACCGGCGAGTACACAAATTTTACGAACACTACCCCGGTTACCCAAGCCGGGGCAAGTGTAGTAAATTTTACGAACACTGCCCCGGTTACCCAAGCCGGGGCAAGTGCAGTAAACAATCCTCCCCTAGGATTCATTGATTCCCAGGTGGAAAGACGACAGACGAAGCTCCCCCGCCAAACACTTGATCAAGTTAAAGCGTGGGCGGAAGCACGTCAGAAGGAATTCCAAGCTGAGTTGGATGAACGCTTACGTTCACTCCAACAGGCTGACGAATTCGGAAGCACTCAACAGCTCAACATGAGCAATGAGTGCGAGTACTGGGACGATTTTTTGGAGGAGTCCGACAGCGACGCAAACCCTCGCCATAGGGCGAAAGGGAAGCGTAAGGAAACGGACTTCCAACGAAGGAATTTTGGAGAAACCTTCAAACAAAGGAACGCGGGGGAAACCCACGTGACTTCTCCAAAACCTTTAGACCGACTGTTGCAAATGCGGGAACGTCCAAGTTTGCAAGGGACATTGCGGAAGCAATCGCCCCGAAGAGTGCTAAACAGATGTCCAACATCGGCACTTATGATGGTATATCTGACCCAGACGATCATTTGAACAGATTCATAGCGGGGGCAACCGTCAGCAATTGGACGGAACCCACGTGGTGTTATATGTTCCAAATGACGCTTGTTGGGGCAGCCAGAGCGTGGTTCGACCGTCTACCGGTCCATCGCATCTACGATTGGGCTGACTTCCTGCAAAAGTTCAGCCAACACTTCAGTCAACAAAGAAAGTATACCGAAGAGCAATGGACGATCCTCAACTGCATCCGAGAAGAAGATGAGTCTTTACTAGACTTCATCACGCGCTTCAATTCAAAGAAACTGAGTCTGGGCACCATAAGCGAAGATCTTGTTCGCGCAGCTTTCATCCAAGGCGCCGAATACCCGGAGCTTATCCGCACATTGACGGGTAAAGACGGCATGCCATCCACATGGGATGCCATCATGACAGCAGCTAAACGCTTCGCGGAAACGGAAAAGCAACTGGGTAGAGATCTTCCCCAGAGCACAAACCTCTACACTCAGAAAACAAGAGAAAACAACGTCCTTACCGCCCGACTAAACAAAAAGAGGAAGCTAGGCATTTGGCAGTCAAGGGTAAACTTTGACACCTCATCTGGCTCACACCCTCGGTTAGGCGGAAGGGATAACATGCAGTTGTCGAACCGGAACTCCAGATGGACGCCACTCACCAAAAGCGTCACCGAGATATTCGCCACCGAGAGGCTCCCATGGCCAGAGGCTCCAATTATACGACAACGTCCAAACGCTAATCAAAGCAAATCCTGTGACTTCCACAGGACAAAAGGTCACACCACCGAGGAATGCTTAGACTTGAAGGACGTCATCGAAGCATTTGTCAGAGATGGGAAACTCACGCACCTCGTGGCGCAATGAACGCTGAGCAGGCTAATGCGTGTAGAACCCCAGTTGGGGAAAACACGAATGAAAACTTTTCTAAGTATAAAGAAAAGCGTAAAGACATTATGAAGCTACGCATACCTGCGACAACGCTTCTCGTAAAAGCCATTCCTTGGTGATCAGAGCTTCCTGGAGGGCAGCTTGAGCTTGGTTGCGGGCGCGTTCGGCTTCATTTTTGTTAAGGTTGGCAAGCAACACTTCCTTAGCAGCAGCCTCTTCAACGCCCTTCAGCTTATGCTCAGTATGATCAAGCATACCCCTCTGGTCCAAGATCTCTTGAAGCTTCTTGGCGTCTTCCATGGCCAAGGCATCATGAGCCTGCTAGAGCCTCTCTAGTTTGGCTTTAAGCTCCTCATTCTCGGCGCGCAGAGGCTCAGCAACAGCTTCAGCTTTGATGGCCCTCTCGGTCGCATTCCGCGCAGTTTCCTTAGCCAACCTAAGCTGTTCGTTAACAGCTTGGGTAGCCTTGGAACGGGCCTCGAGCCGGGCCTGAACTTCAACCTCGAGGGCCTTGAAGGCATTTTCCTTCTCCGCAGCAATGGCGGAAAGTCTCCTGTTCTCCTCCCGGATAGCCCGCGCCTGGGCCACTTCCTGGCAACGCGCCGCCTTTAACTTGTCGTTTTCACGACAAAGCAACTCGACGCGCGGCTGCATCCGGGCAAGGAGAATCCGAAGCTCGTTCATCAGCCTACCCTCCTGGTAGCTAGACATTGCTTCCCCCAACGAACCACTTGGGGCTGCGTGACGTGCCAACTCGACGCAGTCCACAGCCGTCCGAAGGGTTGTTCCCCGGCGGATGTTCCACCTTGGAACATACACCTCATTGGAATCCGAAACTGCAAAAACAAAAAGCAGTCAGGAAAATATGATAAAAAAAAAAATAGGCCAAAATAACCCTACGCACCTGTAGGGTCGACAACAGGCCGGTAGCCGCCAAACCCATCACCCGAACCTAAGGGATATCCATCCAAGAGGTCAGGCAGATGGGAAGGAGGCAGAGATTGGCTAGAAGTCCCAACGCCGAACATACCTGATGAACCGGCCGGGGGCACGGTTGAAGCCGCCGCGGTAGAGACCATCGGAGGTGAACTCACTGGAGGTGAACTCACAACCGTGGCCGCCGCTGCGGAGGAGCCCGCAGAGAAAATCACCGCCGGCTCAGTGAAGGATGCAGTAAAGATGGCACTGACAGCCGGCGAAGATGACGTCACAATTGGAACAGTTGCCTCAACGAGATGAGCAACTGAACCAACACTGCAAACAGGCGCAGCTGCCTGGGTCATCGCCTCGGGTAGGTTGACCAAACCTACCTTCGTGGGTCCAGAACTGCTCCTTCCTGCATCACTTTGGAATGCGGTTACATCCACGTCTGCATGAAGACAAGATATTAAAAACAATGGCGAAAAGAATTGCGGGTAAGATAAATAAAAAGTACTTACGGGTTTTCTTAATCTTGAAGGTTCTGACGGGCGGGGACGAACCCGATGGAACTGCCCTCTTCACGCCAGTCACCGTCGTATAACTTGGTCGCGCGGAGGTGGCAGCTGTCTCAACCTCTGAGACAGTTGTCTCACCACCACCAGGGTTCCCCGCCGCCTCCTCACTTTCGGTCTCCGATTCAGATCGGTTCCCCTGATCGGCAGTGGAGGCAACCTTCGCCTTGCCCTTCACGCCGGCAGCTTTCTTCTTCCTCACGAAGAAAGGACCGTCTGCGGATTCCTCATCAGAAGATGACAAAATTTGAGAAACTCCAGCAGAGGTTTGAGCATGAAGAGGGCGAGGGTTAATGAAACCCTTACCTGGCCGCGTGACGCTCAGAATTTCGTGGCCTGGCGGGTAGACCTCCACAAACCGATCCGCCGTTTGCTCCAAGATGGGCAACTCGTTCTCGTCGAGAGCACGAGTACCCAACCGAGCGGGACCACCGCTCTCACGCGGTTGCAGAAGCGACTGCAAATTGTTCCCCTCTGAAAATAAACAGAAAAGCAGTTAGAAGAAAAACCCTAAATCAACAAAAAGAGATGGAGCATACCATAGGGAATAGAATTCGAACCGTATTCAAGAACTATGGGAATCTGTGGCGCCTCTGCCCCAGCATCCTTCCATACCCGGCTCATCCCAAGCATCACCATCTCTGACTCCGCAAAGCGATAAACCGGAGTCTGGATCCGGGAGATCTTGGTAAACCATTCCGCCTCCTGATAGTTGGAGGCGTGAAGGTTCGGGAGTGCTCTCCCGTTCTTGAATGTCATCGCTATGGGGACGACACGGGCAGAGATATAGAAGAACTCCCGCTTCCAAGATCGAAGACTGCGCTCGGTAGCACAGATCTTCAAACCCTTGATCCGAGTAATCAGGGTATACCAGCCCTGGATGCACCTCCAGGAGTAGAAGGTCATCAGGCGGTCGACGCGAGGCTCAACGCCCAGAATGTGGCACACCCATTCAAAGTGGCGAACCTTTGCGATCGCCATCGGGTGCACCTCCATCAAATGTACACCGTGTTTCTCCATAACACGGTACACAAACTTAGTCAATGGGAACCTGAGATTCCCATAGATGAAGAATGCAGCATACACCCCTATCTTGCCCTTGGGGGCATCGTACACCGTCTGGTGAGGCTCAGGAAACTCAGGTTCGAAAGGCTCGAGCATGAACTTCTTGACGATGTAGTGATACAGGTCGACGGAAAGAGCACACTGGCACTCGCCAGCAGTACTCTTATCGTCTTTGTCAGACGCTGGCATCGGGTTCTCCGTGTACACGTCAGACTCCTCGGCAGTAGCCTCAGGATCATGAGTAGAAGACATCTTGGAGGTATGAAAGAACGATTTCAGGAGAATGCTCGACGGAAAAGTTAGAGTATTCGCCGGAAATTGCTTAGAAGAAGAAGTGAAACTGTGAGTTGAGATGCATCCTCTCCTCCCTTTATATACTCATCGCAATGAATGCGATGAATTTAATGCGGAGAGAGGAAAGCGCAAGTGTAATGAAACTATGACACGTGGAAGGAGCACGCTGGCAACAGCTGTTGACAGGACGCGTGCCGTAAACTCGCGCCCACGCGCCTGAAAAAGCGTCTGGAATGACCATATACTGTCACGTCGCCATAACTTCATGCACGTCCTGAAACTGTCAGAAGAAACCATCACACCACGCTGACGTCCCTTCAACAGTTGGACTGTTCTTATCCTTTCACCAACTCTTCGAATTTCAAAAAGGATCAAAAAGATTCAAAAATAAGAGGGAATACACCCCCTTACCTTGGCAACCAAGTAACTATAAGACGGGTGCGGGTACAGTGTCAAGGCAAAACCCTTCACATACTTAGCACCCGCAGGGAATTGAAGCCAAGAATACCTTGGCAACCAAGTAACTATAAGACGGGTGCGGGTACAGTGTCAAGGCAAAACCCTTCACATACTTAGTACCCGCAGGGAATTGAAGCCAAGAATACCTTGGAAGTTAAGTAACTATAAGACGAGTGCGGGTACAGTGTCAAGGCGAAACCCTTCACATACTTAGCACTCGCAGGGAATTGAAACCAAGAAGGATCTTCTGGGCCATGCTTGTTGAAAGGGATATAACATCCCCGCATAGCGGGAACATTGAGAACTAGATTGTTTGATGCTCCAAGATGGAATTGGTTGTTTAAACATAATTGATCACTATGTCTAAAACTACCAAAACCTCATGGAGAAACTATACAACTGAAACTCAACGCTCCTGACTTGCGAGGAGGTTACACACCTACCCGCATCATACCCAAAGATCAAGCAGAAAAGTGGGAAATTCTGCGTGACATTTGGAAACCCGCGGGAAGAATCCCCACGGAGAACCTTAAAACTAAACCCTTTTCGAAACCCCTTGCTTAAGTCCAAAAGTTCACCTCACTTATTAACAATTCATGAGAAGAACATTGGACTGGGGGGATTTGAAGAGGTAGGTCCCAGCAGAACCCAGTTGGACCCGCAAGACTCACTTTAAAGAGGGACGTCTGCGCAGTTGGACCCGCAAGACTCACCTTAAAGGGACGTCTGCGCAAAGACCAACTGGATCCGCAGAACCCACCATGCTCAGAGAGATGACGTCCTTACGCGCAGTACGCAAGCTGTTCCCGCAGGAAAAGCCTCCCAATGGTGACGTACCCCGCCTGTTCCCGCAGCTGCGGATACTAGCCATCAGGGAAGGCTACCCGCACTAACAGCAAGGCTACACGCACAAGGCACTAACTCAAATAATTCAGTAATGTTACCTGAAGGAGCAAGCCGGGAATACTCCCGCCCAAAGCCGGGAATACTCCCGCCCAAATGAGCCAGTCCGTACGCTACTGGAGGATCTTTTGTACTATACCTACCAAGGTATGGACAAAAGATCTGACCAAAGCAGTGACAGCTCACTGACAACAGTACGACGAGGAGCACACTCCAGTACTTAATGTCACTATCAGCCGCTGCCTAGTCACCAACCCCTGTCGTGGCATGTACATAGCCTGCAGTTGGTGGAAAAGGAATAGTACACAGCCGGCCATGTCACTATCAGCCGCTGCCTACCCACCAACCACCAGCATGGCACGTGCGTAACCCACAGTTGGTAGAAAAGGAATATTATGCAGTTGGCTGTACCTGCTTGAAAACCTACCTTCGGCTATAAATACTCCAACACCTTGGAATGGTATCATTATCTTATATCTCCATATATTATCTGAAATCTGCTCTAGCAATTTCTCTTAATATACACTTATATTCAAGAGCAATCTAGTCTGATTCTCACGCCGGAGGGTGGTCACAAGGAGGTACCCCCCCTTCTCAGTGACGAGCTCACGGTGTCTGTTTTGCAGGTCATCAGAAGAACAACCATCTTTGCCAGACCTAACCCTCGTGGGAAACATCTACTTAACCCCCAGATTATCCGTAATCTGCAGGGTCACTTAGTGTTTCTTCAGTGTATGAATTTTTAATTGCCATGGCTGCAATGAATGTTAACTTTAAAAAAAATACATACTGTGCATTTAGCCAACAGTTGTCATTATTTTAGGGATGAAAACTTCATTGTCAAACTTAATTTAACAAAAAATCATACAATTGTTTTTATAAGTTTAGTCATTTTGTAATGTAATCAGTTCTAGAGTTCCACCTTGGAAGCATACCCAGTGTCGGTACGTGTGTATCACGGCGCCGAACAAGTAATCAGTACACGTGCAGCTGAGACGCTGGTACTCGTGTAACGAATGCAGGTCGAATGCAGGTCGACGCTGGTATGCGCATGACATAATATCGGACGTGTAACCAGTGTCGGTACAACCCGCATTAGTATAAATGTGTAATGGGTTTATGTTTCTATAGAGTAGTTTGTATATATGGGAAGATGAAACTTATGAACTAATCTATGAATATACCTGTAAGCAAAGCAGTTTTGGTGCCACCATTTGTTCATCATCAGGAGCAAATCAGAAGTATATGGTATGCTGGTGTTGAAATGGGCTCAAATTTTCATTTTTCCTAAATTTCAAAGATGCCTTATGTTTGACTATGGGAATAGTCTTTATTGTCGATAACTATGTAGTTAATATGTGACTGTATAGCATGAGGCTACCTAAATTATCGACTTATAGTACATGTTGCCTTGCCTCAATAGTATCGCCCTGCGTTAAACCCAAATAGATATGAGTTTTAGCAAATCACTTTTTTCATAATATATTAGATATTAATGTATGTATCCAACTTACATGTCTAAAAACAGGTAACAAATTTCTTGTCCTTGACCAATCACCAAGCAGTGCTGATTTTTTAACGACTCTCATTTTTGGGGTAACGGGCATCTGTCATACTTTAATGTTGGAAAGGCGTGTGGAAAACATGTTGTTAGCATATTTAATTAAATACCAAGTTATGACTACGAAATTACAGTTTGTAAGCAAAATGCACCTATTAAAAAGATTTTAACTTACTATTTTTTGCCAAATTGTCAGGATCCATTCTTCATTATTTTCTATAAAAATGGAATTTCACGTCTGGCACGAGAGAAGTTAACAGAGTCTTCAATTCCTTGTCGAGTCATTCTTTATCTTCCGGTGACACAAAATC
Source organism: Bidens hawaiensis (assembly GCF_021521415.1). Classification (NCBI taxonomy): domain Eukaryota; kingdom Viridiplantae; phylum Streptophyta; class Magnoliopsida; order Asterales; family Asteraceae; genus Bidens; species Bidens hawaiensis. The sequence goes on from NW_027492334.1 coordinate 350,124, forward strand.
TATTTTAAATATATGTCATTCAGCACAGGTTTTAGCTTCAAGCCTGCAAACAAAAATAATATCAAGCTTCAAATTTTGCATTTATGTTCCAAAAACATGTAATAACATAAGTTAGATAATAAAAAAAATAGTGACGTCAGCTCTATAGCCAGTTAGTAGTAACAGCTAGCAAAATGTCTCCACATTCAATTTTCAAACTTAAGCGCTGGACACAATTTATTCTGTTTTATTTTGATAGCCACTTTTACCGTGGTTATGTAGTTATGAGATTTAAAGCATTAAGTAAAAATAACTAAAAGTCATTTCACATGATCTTAAAAGTCATTTAAAATGTGTTTTAACATATTAAGTCAGTGTTCAAACTAAAAGTATCTGACATAATTTTTTAGATAGCTGGACCTTTTCACCACCTTGACCTCAGAAGTTATGTTAACACAGGTTAAAGATAACACACATACACAACCTAATGATGCGTCGAAAAAACTGAAAACCTTAATACTAACTACAAATAACTCAAAAGCTAATATGCTTCCAACATTGAACATAACAAATGTGAGCCAAATTGAACAGCTAAACAAACAGCCTAGCTACAATTAAGTCCAATGGACATAAGAAATGTGAGCCGAATTGAACAGCTAAACGAACAACCTAGCTACAATTAAGGCCAGCCATCTCAAGAATTAAAGTGACAAAAAAAACTAACCTAAACTTCAATTAATTTGAAGAACACGCAGACCATCTTCATACAAACCCACGGCGGAAGGAGTCAGAGGAGCAGTTACCGGACCACTAACACCGTCACGCCATCGCCCCCCCAACGGACCACAACGCCGCCACCTAGGGGACCAAATGAAACCCGGAGACAGCTACGGCTACAACCCGACATCGGTAGAAGCGGCGATGGTGGTGGCGTCACGGTTGAGGGTAGTGCAAAAAAAGAATAGGTGGGAGCAAGTAGAGAGATGACTGATGAAGGTGGGAAACAATGGTTTTCATCTAAAGAAACAACATGTGATGACTCAGAACGTATGTGGAAGAAAACAATTAGAAGAAAATGCGGTGAGTGCTGGATAATTATAAACGCAGATGGTACAAAGAGTAATGCATAAATTTCTTTGTAAATGTAAATATATAAATAAATTAGCATGATAAGTGAAAATGAGCAAAAATAGCACTAACTTAAAAGAAACATACTATGGGCTATTGGTTGAGTTACGGGGCCCATTACTAGCCTACGGAGAGGTCTCGACAAATCGGATCTTGTGGAAAATTAGAGTAGGTGGTTTGGCTCGGCTGTTAGGCCTAACTCTCACACAATCTGCATCAAGGAGTCAGATTTTGTAACCTCCCATATCTCTTTGGTCATAGCTAAGTTTTCGACTTGTAAGATTTGCTCCCCTTGTATCGACTAGAACAAAAACGTGATAGCCATGTTGTTCTTCTTGGCATCCGCTATGGTTATGGGTTCAGTTGCACCCTACACGCCATGCACGTTGAAGATTTCCTTAATTCTCATGCCTCATAACGTATAATTCGTTTGATGTCACACCCCGCTATAGCGGAAACACGAGGTGTGAAGGATATCTTAAACAGGAAGAATTTGGTTTGGGCTCTAGGCAACCATTGCATCAATATAAACTTAACAAAACTAAGTCTTGATAATCTCCAATAGTATCTCACAGAATCGAGTATAGGGTATGTATGTTAATTTGTTAAAAAATAGCCACCGGTATTTGAGTACATAATTTTTTTTCCTTGCCATTTTAATATCTAGGTAACTTTAAGCTTCATACATATTGTTATCATGTTGGAAAATAACCTACATTAAGTATGGCCTTCTAAATCATTCTCTTAATTTAACCATAATGACAATAAATGTTTCTATTAAGTATTGCAATTATATGATGGGTGTAATTGCATAATATGAAAAGACTCATAACTCTTGCCCTTTGATGTCTTGTATATGTGTATAAATAGAGATGAAAATAACACCAATAGATAATCTCATACACACACTCTCCATCAAGAAAAAGACATCTAAAGGGAAGTAAGAAAGATTAGTATAATGGCTTCATCATCTTCAAAGATGACCATCCCTACAAGTAAGTATGGTTAATAATTCATTTATCTAAAGTTCATGATTGAGTTTACATGTTAGTAGTTCATAATATTGCTCATGTTCTAATGATATAATCAACATATGGTATCAGAGCTATGTTGATTATATCACTCAATCACGAAATTTGATTTCATTTTCTAAATATTTGGACAAATCGATTTTATGAGAATACATGATAAATATATACTGAAATCATAATTCCTAAAGTTTCGAAAGAGGTGAATTATTAAAGAAAGCTTTATCCATTTTTTATGAACATGTAAATTTCCTTTTAGACAATTGATGGATGTCATTGTTTTTTAAGCCACGGGAAACTAGTGGTGTTTTGATAATAAAATAAAATCTATTTATAATTTTTGAAACTGTGTTTTATGAACTTGATGATTTGCTTGTGTTCAGTCAATTTTGTAAATTAATTAGAAATTGAACAGTCAATTTTGTAAATTAATTAGAAATTGAAGTCACAAAGAATTTTATAATCTGGAAATCCTTCCGTATGCGAAACTATTTTCCTTTTGTGTGGCCCTGAATAGTTAATGCTTTTTATTTTACTTATGCAACCCATCAAATTAAAGACAAAATTAATTCCCCATATCGTTTTTGTATAGATAATATACAACCTTAAGGTTCATGTGGATTTTGTTTCAACGGGTCATGCAACCTATTATTTTGGCCGCACATAAAGAAAATGCATATTTTAATTACTTTTGGTATATTTAATTACTTAGAGTTTGGTGCTATTATTTGTAACTACGTTGGTCATATCTATCATGAAGTATTATGTAATTTGAAAACTATTTTATGACGAAAAACAAATCGTTTAAACATATAAATAAGCCATTGTATGATACATTAGTTTAAAGTTGAATGATTTGTTTGCATCACTAATGACATAAATTAGTTTAAAGCTATTAGCTTTGATGATTTGAATGATCGTACCAACGGGAAGTTATTCGAGTTACTCAAACATAAAATTCATTTAATGTGTATTGTCAAATAATAAACCCAACGGTTAATTGTTTGATGATATACATGTTAAAATATAGGCCTAACATGCATAAATATATATTTCTGTCCAACGGTGAGGTGTGTATTTATGTGGCGAATTGTTTTATGTATGTTCATAATACTTGAATGGTGGTCAAAGCCAACGCGAAGCCAATATTCAAGTAGAACCATACAACGATTTGTTCATAGCATTTGAACGTTGGTCATAGCCAACACGAAGCCAACGTTCAAGTGGAACGTTACTTGTCCTTCATAACATTTTGGATATTGGTCATAGCCAACGCGAAGCCAATGTTCAAATAAAATTTTAATTTTAACCTATTATTTTGGTATTATGATGGGTTTTTATCTTCAAAGTATTAACTATGTCTGCTTTATTTTGATTACCCAATATTTAGCTCACTTCAACTCTGCCACTTCTGCTTGTATTAATCTAGCATCCACTGTTACTCCAAATTGTCACACCCCGACTTAGGGCGTAGGCGTGTGACCAACAGTTGGTACCGGTTTTGTAAATGTATCAGAGTTTAGCGGAAGTCTTTAAAAATTATTATTATATTTTGAAATAAAGCTTTATTTATAATAAAATATTAATATATCTTTTATCAGAGTTTGTTTTTAGCGGAAGACTTTAAAAAAATATTTATTATAAAATATTTATATACTTTTGAATAAAATATAATTTCTTTTGTTTGAAAAAACTTCTCGGGTAATAAATACCCAAATATTTGTTTTATAATTCTTTGTTTAAATATAGTTGTTTTAATAATTTATTACAATGAGTCATCTCTACCTTGCGAACATCCACTTCATGAATAACTCCAATTCTTGATACTGTAAATTCCTGAAATGTTAAAAAATACGTCAGTGATATGCTGTTGAATACGCTGACGCTAAAAATATTTTTCTTTTACTAGATCACCCCTCGAGGGTTACGCAAGTCTCGGCCCATCTTGGCTTAGGAATAATCTAGTTAAAACTATATCATTATAAACTCGAGTCTCTATACTAGGTCACCCTAGCAAAACACCGCAGCGTTTTGACATACTTAGGTACCATATATATACACATGGTCAGTCTCACTCGAACGTACTTAGGTCCGGCCCATAGTGGCTGGAGGTCGTGACCAAGCGTGATGCGATGTGCCCACCGCATTTTACCACATATGTAAGGATCCAGACAAACGTATACTACAGCCTGAGGGCTAGGCTTTTACTCTTATTCATAATGTTTTTAGAGACACTTAGTCTCGTGTAAAGTTTTTCATATAACAAGTTGACACATTTGAAAACAAGTTTGTAAAAGTTGGGACGTATTCACCTTTTCGATTTGGATCGGCTTCAATACACCGTCCGATAGTCTTTCCCGTTACTACCTCGCACCTATAATACGAGTATAGCCTTTTCTTTTGGATCAGCTTCAATACACTGTCCGAGGGTTTTTCCCTCTTCTTTGTTATCTCGCACCTATAGTACGAGTATAACATTTTGTTAGTCGGATATACAATCCGGCTTAAGACCTCTAGTCTCTTTTGTAAAATCTTTACCTCGATTTTAATTTCTTTATGAACCTTTAGTTCAAAATATCTTTTCTTTATTTTAAACCTTTAGTTTAAAATATTATTTCTTTATTTTCTTTTTTCAAGTTAAAAACTCTTTTTTTAACTTATTTACTTTTCTTTTTTTTTTTATAAGATAAACCTCTAGTTTATCTTGTCTTTCTTTTTCTTAAATTCTATGCTTCTTCTTTATTAAGAAAAGTATACTTTTCTTCTCTTATTACTTAAGAATAATAACTTAAATAATATTATCAACTATAACTATTTTCTACTTTATCTTTTCCTTTTTCTGATATGTTTGAACCTATAGTCCAATTCATATATCTCTTATTCTCATATTCGGACCTTTAGTCTGTCATGTTTACTTTTCTAAAACGTACGTTTTACAAAACGTAAATTTATATATACATCGTTTAGTTTATATTAACAATGTATATATTTTCATTTACTTATTATTATATAATATACCTTTAAATAATGTTTACTTTCCTTTATTTTCTTTATTATTTCTCTTTTATTAATATTTAAAATGTATTTAAATAATAATCATTCTTCTTATATAATAAACTAGCATAAGTGGCCGCGCGTTGCGGCGGGATCGTATTAAGGTGTTGGCGATGACGTGTTTGTTGGTATATCCGTAGGACCAATTGGATTAGTCGAGCCAGAGTCAAGAACCGAATAAGTATATATATATTTATATAATTTAGTATATAAATTTATTGATGAACCGTTAAATTGAATAATAACATAAACTTTGTTTAGAGTAAAACCAACTTAAGTATTATCCTTGACTTCCTTGATCATGAACTAACTTGATAACATTATGTACCATTGTTGGACGCATGGACGTCTTACCCAAATATTTTTAGTTACATGAATTAATAATCACTTAACTATAACTTAACAAAATGACTAAGCATATTTAATATTTTGGTTCAATATTTTTCAACCAAATGATAAACCAAAGAAAATTGTTTTCAAAAGCTTAAAAAGCAACAGAAAACCTGGACTTTTGTCATTCTCTCTTCTTTATTTTGAGCAAGCGTGACATAAAACGGTTTATTTCCATTATGAATTTCAATGTTACTTGGTTTGATAACAACCATTTTCCTATCCATACCCATAAATTGTATATTAATCTAATGTATAGTCAAATTATATTAATTACTTTGCACAGTTAAAATGTATATTAACATTACACATTTTAGTTTAAAATGCCACTTAGAGTTTGAGAAGCTATTTAAGAAGTTAAATGCAACAAAGAAAGACCCTCTGCTATTTTCATTGTTGTTCGATATTACCTATGTAACATCCCAAAATTTCCATGAATAATATTTAATGTATTATTCGTTAACGATGGAAAAGTTTACTAGAATTGGTAGAGAAATGATAACGTAATAATAAGATGGTTCAAGTAGGCTAAGTAGATGGAATTAATTATTGACCAAAAAGGAAAGATGAGCCTTAGGCCCATGGGCGTAAGGGAGTATAAATACCCCTTAAACCCTAATCCTTTCCATTATTACCTATCACTACATCATAGCCTACACCTTGAGAAACACACACACCATCCTTTAACCCGAGCCTAGATTCAAAGTTGAAAACCCGAGCTTGTTGGTGCTAGATCGTCGTGTCAAACCTAAACAAGATCAAGACCAGCTCGTGTTCGTTGAACGACTCGTTTAAGGTACGTTTATATTTAGAAATCGTTCATATAGGTTCGGTTTGGTTTGGGAAATCATAGATTTGTGTTAGTATGGTAAAAACGAATCCAACGAAGCTAAACTTACTGAAATTGATTTCAGTTTGATAGGCTAATTGTTAGTATGAAGACCCGTAACATATACACATAAATCGCACCCTGTAAACCTGATGTTTTGAAAGATTGAATGGTTAGGGTTTGTAGGCGCTGCTTAGACGATTCCAATGATACCTAAATCATGATTTTTGGTTAAGAAATGAAAGTTTAATCGCAGATCTAATATAGTTTGACTGTTGGGTGTTCTTGACGATTTTGACTTTGACCCTAAGTCAAAGTCTGGATAAGAACAGAGATGATTCGTTATGATTGACCAATTCGTTATGCGTTCATGATGAATGGACCCAATTCGTGAGACTTGATAACGAATGATCTCTTAGTTCGTTATCTGTCCATTCGTTAGATAAGATAACAAATGTGGTAATTCGTTATATGCTCAATCGCTATGCTAAGGTAACGAATCAGATGATGTTTAGATAACGAATTAGCATAATGAATCAAGTAACGAATCAGGTGATTCGTTACTTGCCAACTCGTTATGTGAGGATAACGAACCAGACGGCGAATCAAGTCATGATGAGATAACGAATCAGAATAGCGAATTAGACCACGAATCAGGCTTAATTCGTTATAGAGATTTAGTTAGAGAATTAAATAATAATTTAATTTTCTAATGGAAAATGTGTTAAGACAGTTAAGGTAAATAAAATTTTTCCAAGCTGACCTGGCAGCTCGACCCCAGCCAGGGGCTCTGCCCCTTGGACCATGCTAGGGGCTGCCGCCCCTAGAACCCCGCTGTCAGGGGCGCTGCCCCCGAACCCCCGTTCGTTGAGGGTTATAATTAGACCAGGAACGCGTTACGGGTAGTGATAGTTAATTGATACGCATAATTGTTATACAACTAGCCGTGCACAGCCAAAGAAAGGAGTAACCATTAACGGAAAAAGTAACCGAGTTCAGGTGAGTTTCTAGCCCCACTTCCTTGTTATGTTTTCGGGGCTGTGTGCATACTCGATGTGACAGTTAATACACTTAACTTAAATGGTAAGTGTATTCCATGTATGATATATGTGTTTGATACGATTGATTGCTTGTCGGTACGTGAACGATCTTCGGATATTGCATGTGTTATAAATAAAGATGTGGATATTGTATGTAATGCAGGGATGACTACTTGTCGATACGTGAACGATCTTCGGATACTGCAAGTATTGCCAAGAATAGCGATGATTGTCTCCTTATATGGATATTAAATGATAACTTATATATAGAGTTCATTCTACGGATAATATATAGAGTGTTCCTTAAATGGAAAGCATAGTGTTCCTTTAATGGAAAGCCCTGTGTTCCTTTGATGGAAATCATAGTGTTCCTTTAATGGAAAACCCAGTGTTCCTTTGATGGAAAACATAGTGTTCCTTTAATGGAAAGTGTAGTGTTCCTTCTATGGAAGTATATAGGATATTCATTCTATGGAGAATATATATATAGAGTGTCTTTCTATGGAGAATATATACATAGAGTGTCCTTCTATGGAGAATATAAATAGTAGGATAGTAGAAATAGTTCTTTGTTTTGAAAAAGAACAAAATATAATATTTATATAAATATTTATATATATAATATTTATATACTTTTGAATAAAATATAATTTCTTTTGTTTGAAAAAGCTTCTCGGGTAATAAATACCCAAATATTTGTTTTATAATTCTTTGTTTAAATCCTATTGTTTTAATAATTTAAAACAATGAGTCATCTCTACCTTGCGAACATCCACTTCATGAATGACTCCAATTCTTGATACTGTAATTTCCTGAAATGTTAGAAAATACGTCAGCGATATGCTGTTGAATACGCTGACGCTAAAAATATTTTTCTTTTACTAGATCACCCCTCGAGGGTTAACCAAGCCTCGACCCATCTTGGCTTAGGAATAATCTAGTTAAAACAATATCATTATAAACTCGAGTCTCTACACTAGGTCACCCCAGCAAAACACCGCAACGTTTCGACATACTAAGGTACCATATAAATACACATGGTCAGTCTCACTCGAACGTACTTAGGTCCGGCCCATAGTGGCTGGAGGTCGTGACCAAGCGTGATGCGATGTGCCCACCGCATTTTACCACATATGTAAGGATCCAGACAAACGTATACTACAGCCTGAGGGCTAGGCTTTTACTCTTATTCATAATGTTTTTAGAGACACTTAGTCTCGTGTAAAGTTTTTCATATAACAAGTTGACACGTTTGAAAACAAGTTTGTAAAAGTTGGGGAGAATTCACCTTTTCGATTTGGATCGGCTTCAATACACAGTCCGAGGGTATTTCCCGTTATTACCTCGCACCAACAGTACGAGTATAGCCTTTTCTTTTGGATCATCTTCAATACACTGTCCGAGGGTCTTTCCCTTTTCTTTGTTATCTCGCACCTATAGTACGAGTATAACATTTTGTTAGTCGGATATACAATCCGACTTAAGACCTCTAGTCTCCTTTGTAAAATCTTTACCTCTATTTTAATTTCTTTATGAACCTTTAGTTCAAAATATATTTTCTTTATTTTAAACCTTTAGTTTAAAATATTATTTCTTTATTTTCTTTTTTCAAGTTATAAACTCTTTCTTTTAACTTATTTACTTTTCTTTTTATTTATAAGATAAACCTCTAGTTTATCTTGTCTTTCTTTTTCTTAAATTCTACGCTTCTTCTTTATTAAGAAACGTATACTTTTCTTCTCTTATTACCTACGAATAATAACTTAAATAATATTATCAACTATAACTATTTTTTACTTTATCTTTTCCTTTTTCTGATATATTTGAACCTATAGCCCAATTCATATATCTTTTATTCTCATATTCGGACCTTTAGTCCGTCATGTTTACTTTTCTAAAACCTACGTTTTCCAAAACGTATATTTATATATACATCGTTTAGTTTATATTAATAATGTATATATTTTCATTTACTTATTATTTTTTAATATATCTTTAAATAATACTTTTATCTTTATTTATTAATAAAGATTCTTACTTTTATTTTCTTTATTATTACTCTTTTATTATTATTTATAATGTATTTAAATAATAATCATTCTTCCTTTATAATAAATAATTTATATTTTTATCTTTATCTTTATTTGTTTTATTTTCTTTTGTTTATTTTCGAGGTATTGACTATACCCTTGACTAGGGTCAAAGCCTTTATTATTTTATTAATATTTTATTCGGGCATTATGCCTACCTTGTTTGGCTTATTATTTTCTAAACTCACGGGGAACACTTCGACGTTGGCACGTATATTGAGAATCTTGATCAAAACCTCCTTGGCACGCAAATCAAGGCACACCGGTCTTCAAGTCTCGTCGGTACGCACTTCGGGGCGGGTTGTCGTGTCGTCTCGGGTCGGCACGTACTTCGAGGCGGAACGTTGGGTCGTCTCGGGTCGGCACGTACTTTGAGGCGGAACGTCGGGTCGTCTCGGGTCGGCACGTACTTTGAGGCAGAACGTCGGTTCGTCTCGGGTCGGCACGTACTTTGAGGTGAAATGTCGGGTCGTCGGTATTTCGAGGTATCGTCGGTTTAACGGCACGGATTACGAGGTAAAATGTCGGAGTTTTATGGTCACGGAAAAAGAGATGGTCGGTACACATTTATCGAGATATATTTAGAGAGATGTTAGATAGAGAAAGTGTGTGTGAAAAATGGTGTGAATAGTGAATGCAAAAGTTGCTATTTATAGAAATTTTTGGGGACCCGTCGCGATACGCGATAGGCATAGACATAGCCGTCGCGTACCGCGACGTAGCTATGGTGAGTCGCAGGTAGGTTTGCCACGTGGCAGACGCGGTGCCACGTGGTGACACGTGGCGAGCTTTATGCCACATTGTGACACGTGTCACATTGTCATGGTTCGATGCCACGTTGTGACACGTGGCATGACACGTGTCACCTTATCATGGCTTTATGCCACGTGGTGACACGTGGCAGGATATGTGTCACCGTATCAGACCTCGTCATCGCGATACGCGATGACGTTTGGTCTAAGGCCGTCGCGTATCGCGATAAGGCCCGGAGACAGATTTTTCATTTTTAAAATTTTAAGTTCAAAACTTTGACATTTTTGGTCAGTTATCATTTTGAAGTTGGTATTTTTGACCTGTTATTTTCATGATGTTACACAAATTTTGGTGTTGAAGTTCTGACTGGGGCTAACTTTGTCTCATGGAGGGACTCAGTTAGACTTATTCTTGGCATGTTGGATCTTGATTATGCATTGAGGCATGATGCTCCCGCTACTCTTACTGATGAAAGCACAATAGAACAGAAACAAGAGTATGAAAGGTAGGAAAGATCTAACCGAATGTGTCTGATGGTAATCAAGAATTCCATCTCAGTTGCTATCAGGGGAGCAATGTCTGACTCTGAAAATGCTAAAACTTATCTAGACTCAGTGGAGGAACAGTTCAAAGGATCTTCAAAAGCGCATGCGAGCACCTTAATTCTGAAGATGCTTACTTTAAAGTACAATGGGATACATGGTGTGCGTGAACACATAATGATGATGAATGGTATGGCTAATAAAATCAAGAACCTAGACATGGAAATCAGTGATGGTTTTCTAGTACACTTCATTATGACCTCTCTTCCGGCATGCTTTGATGCTTTCAAAATTAACTATTACACTCTGAGAGATAAATTGTCAATGAGTGAGTTGATGGCAATGTGCGTGCAGGAGGAAGAACGTTTGAAGTTAGAAAAACCAGATGTTGTTCACGTCACCACTACCAAACCATTAAAGAGGAAGGGGAACTTCAAAGGGGAAAGCTCCAAAGTCCATAAAGCTAGTACAAGTGCAACCCTTAGCTCAAAAGCGACATCCGGAAAACTTAGCTGCAAATTCTGCCGTAACACGCGGGGCACAAGCAGCGAGATTGCTCTAGATTCAAAGAGTGGCTAGTTAAGAAAGGTAACCATCTATTTATGATATTTGATTCATTTAATATTAATGTTCCAATTAACATATGGTGGGTTGATTCTGGTTCTATGGTTCATGTTACTAACTCTATACAGGGATTCCTTACAATCCGGAGGCAGGAAAGAAACCAAAGGACAATTAGAGTGGGAGATGGTGACGAATTAAATGTTGAAGCTGTTGGTACCATGCAATTAATAATGAAAACTGGTCATTGTATTAAACTTTTTGATACTTTGTATGTACCGAGAATAACTCGGAATTTAGTATCTGTAAGGCCCCGTTACCGGTAGCCCTACTTTCGTGTTGGATTTACTCATAAACGCAGTTCTAAATATCAGAGTTAATTAAAATATTCGCGGAATATAAAAGCTTTTATAAAACATTTCATAACAAAACACGTCTTGTCTTAAAACATCATTTTGTCTTTCAAAATTAACGAAACATTAAACTTAAACGTCTTGAGTCTTCCGATGCCAGCCTCTTATTCGGTGCCACGTGTCTCCTCAAGCGAGCTGCCTCATCCTACTCACCTGCGTGCATACTAAAAGTCAGCTACGCTGAGTGAGTTCTAGTTAATCACATAATCATACAATACCTTCTTACATTTCATACTTAACCTCTTAACTTTCTTTCATACACACATAATTGCATATACTTTCATTCTTACCTTCATACTTTCTTTACATACATAATCATACGTTTTAAAGAGCCTTTCGCCCTATAACCTCACAGATATTATAAGGGTCTGGTCCCTAACATCACAGATATTATAAGGGTCTGGTCCCTAACATCACAGATATTATAAGGGTCTGGTCCCTAACATCACAGATATTATAAGGGTCTGGTCCCTCTTCGTTACCATACAACCGTGCCTTTCCTTTGTTTATTAACTTTATCACATTCATACATATGAGCAAATACATTATACTCACCTTATACGTAACACTACAACCTGACAGTACGTGCTATATCCGAAGATCGTTCACGTACTGACAAGCAATCATTCATACATTTCACATCATTCATATAAGGCATACACTTATCACTTAGGATAAGTGTATTAACAAACATATCGAGTATGCACACAGCCCTGAAAACATAACACAGAAGTGGGGCTAGAAACTCACCTGAACACGGTTACGTTCACCGTTAATCGTAATCCCTTTCCTCAGTTGTGCACGGCTGACTGTATAACAAGTATACATATCAATTAACTATCACTACTTATATCATCTTTCTAATCTTAATTACTACCCACAACTAACGGGGGTCCGGGGGCAGCGCTCCTGGCAGCGGGGTCAAGGGGCGGCAGCCCCTAGCAGGGTCCAAGGGGCAGAGCCCCTGGCTGGGGTCGAGCTGCCAGGTCAGCTTGGAAAAATTTTATTTCCATTAACTGTCTTAACACATTTTTCATTAGGTTTTTAATTTATTTTCTAATCGAACTTGGCTTTAGGCGAAGTTAAACCTCAGGCGAACTTAGCTTTAGGCGAAGTTAAACCTCAGGCGAACTTAGCTTTAGGCGAAGTTAAACCTCAGGCGAACTTGGCTTTAGGCGAAGTTAAACCTCAGGCGAACTTAGCTTTAGGCGAAGTTAAACCTCAGGCGAACTTGGCTTTAGGCGAAGTTAAACCTCAGGCGAACTTATCATCAGGCGAACTTAGTTTGCAGGCGAAGTTCATCAGGCGAACTTAGCTTGCAGGCGAAGTTCATCGCTTGAAGGCGAAGTTGCCCAGATGAAGGCGAAGTTGCCCAGATGAAGGCGAAGTTGCCCAGATGTCCGCTGTTTCGGTTTCTGATCAACATTTCGGGCGATTTTAACACTCTTGTTAAGGTTCAATACCACCCACTACACTTCCCGACCATTTTCGGTCGTTTATACACTAAAAGCTCGGATCTTTAAACTTCCAAGATCAAGAATCATACCTTTTGAGCTTGTTTGGATCTCGTTTATCTTGGTATCACCATTAATCTTTCTCTCTTACCCGGACCTCGCTCGATCCTTCCTTCTTTCTCGGCCCGACCGGCGGCGGTTTTGGGTGTGCTTGGTGTGTGTGTATGTGTGTGTTTAGGAGAGTGGGGGAAAATGAAGATATTTTGGGATTTTGGGGGTATTTATATCCCTGAAATCCCATTCTCATTTAACCCATCTCAATTAATCCAAGTCCAAGACCCGCTCCTTCCCCGACATTAATCAATTACGCGAAATCACTAAACATAACTTCCTTTATTCATCATTAAAATTTTAGGATGTTACAGCGAGCTTAAACGGTCATGACCAGTTCTCAGTTTAGGGCCGTTTGGCTCGGGGAATACCGTTGTGTGTGTAGGGCAGTGGTACATATACTAGAAGTAGAAATGCTTCCGCTGAGATTGTCAAGAAAACTACATTTGTATTGTAATCGTCATTCAAATGTTTTATTGAGTCATACGTTTCTACTATAAGGGTCTCAGACACTCGGCAACACTCGGCAACATTTCACAACCTTTGAAGGACTTATAGTTGCAACCGCCTCGGCCCCTCTTCCTATCATCATCTTTCACAGACCTTACCTCACTTGAGTCACCCCTTTCCCTCTCGTCATCCTTTCTACCATTACCACCGGCCCCTTCAACAGTTCTTTCTCGGCTCCCAGCAGACCTTCCCGGGGTAATATTCTTCACAGCAGTGGCCACAGGTTGAACAATAGCTGCTTGAATGGCGGGATCCAGTTGAACTCCTTCATTGTTTTCCGGGTTTCTTCCAGCTGCGCTTCCTTCAGCTTCGGTGTTGGAAGCTGTCTCAACCGAAGGTTGCTGGACACGACGAGGCCTGCCGCGTCGTCCAGTGCGACCTCCAGCTCCAACAATGTCTCCAGCTCCAGCCATTGTATTCTAAGGGGAAAACACAAACATCATCACTCAAGGAACTATTCAGTACAAGGATAGCAAGGCTAACAGGTAATAACAGTGGCCAGCTGTGACTAGCTGATCACGTTGCTTTCCGTGTCCTATACACTTCCCTTTATGAGTCTATTTGTGCTGGTTCTACTTAAGCAGTTAGTCAAATCAAACAATCAATTATTCCTATCCCTGGCGTTCACATATCTTTTCTTTCTCATTAACATATATCATTTAATCATACAATTTACCTTTACTGATCTTGCTTGAGCGACACATGGCATTCTTGAACTGGCATCTTCTTTCCTTTCTTACTTAAATCCCATACTCTGTTCGAGTCTAAGCATGTAGGATGCTTAAATCTCTCGAACTTATGCTCTGATACCAACTTGTAAGGCCCCGTTACCGGTAACCCTACTTTCGTGTTGGATTTACTCATAAACACAGTTCTAATATCAGAGTTAATTAAAACATTTATGCGGAATATAAAACTTTCATTAAACATTACATAATTCATAACTTGTCTCAAAACATCCTTTGTCTTTCACATTAAAGCATTAAAATTAGAACATCATAAGTCTTCAGATGCCAGACTCTTGTTCAGTGCCACGTGTCTCCTCAAGCGAGCTGCCTCATCCTACTCACCTGCGTGCATACTAAAAGTCAGCTACGCTGAGTGAGTTCTAGATAATCACATAATCATACCATTCACATAACATTATATTCTTTCATTCGTACTTTCATACTTTCATACTTCCTTACTTTCTTACTTTCATACTTTCTTTCTTACTTACTTACTTACTTAATTTCTTACTTTCTTTTGTATTAACTTACTTTCATATCTTTCGTTATAAAGAGCATTACGCCCTACATTCCTTGAGTATTATTAGGGCTCGGTACCCTCCTTCCTCGAGTATTATTAGGGCTCGGTACCCTCTTTCCACGAGTATTATTAGGGCTCGGTTTCCCTCTTTCCACGAGTATTATTAGGGCTCGGTTTCCCTCTTTCCTCGAATATTAGTAGGGTTCGGTTCCCTAGTTCTCGAATATTAGTAGGGTTCGATTCCCTCTTCGTTACCATACAACCATACATCATACCTCGAGTATTATTAGGGCTCGGTACCCTTTTCGTAACCATACAACCATCCTTTCCTTCTTTTATTAACTTTATCACATTCATACACATAAGCATACATATCATACTTACCTTAACTCAGCGTTACAACCTGACAGTACGTGCAATATCCGAAGATCGTTCACGTACCGTCAAGCAATCATTCATACATTTCACATTATCCACATAAGGCATACACTTATCTCTTAGGATAAGTGTATTAACAAACATATTGAGTATGCACACAGCCCCGAAAACGTAACACATAAATGGGGCTAGAAACTCACCTGAACACGGTTACGTTCACCGTTAATCGTAATCCCTTTCTTCAGTTGTGCACGGCTGACTGTATAACAAGTATACGTATCAATTAGGCGGCAGCCCCTAGCAGGGTCCAAGGGGCAGAGCCCCTGGCTGGGGTCGAGCTGCCAGGTCAGCTTGGAAAAATTTTATTTCCATTAACTGTCTTAACACATTTTTCATTAGGTTTGTAATTTATTTTCTAATCGAACTTGGCTTTAGGCGAAGTTAAACCTCAGGCGAACTTAGCTTTAGGCGAAGTTAAACCTCAGGCGAACTTAGCTTTAGGCGAAGTTAAACCTCAGGCGAACTTGGCTTTAGGCGAAGTTAAACCTCAGGCAAACTTGGCTTTAGGCGAAGTTAAACCTCAGGCGAACTTGGCTTTAGGCGAAGTTAAACCTCAGGCGAACTTATCATCAGGCGAACTTAGCTTGCAGGCGAAGTTCATCAGGCGAACTTAGCTTGCAGGCAAAGTTCATCGCTTGAAGGCGAAGTTGCCCAGATGTCCGCTGTTTCGGTTTCTGATCAACATTTCGGGTGATTTTAACACCCTTGTTAAGGTTCAATACCACCCACTACACTTCCCGACCATTTTCGGTCGTTTATACACTAAAAGCTCGGATCTTTAAACTTCCAAGATCAAGAATCATACCTTTTGAGCTTGTTTGGATCTCGTTTATCTTGGTATCACCACTAATCTTTCTCTCTTACCCGGACCTCGCTCGATCCTTCCTTCTTTCTCGGCCCGGCCGGCGGCGGTTTTGGGTGTGCTTGGTGTGTGTGTATGTGTGTGTTTAGGAGAGTGGGGGAAAATGAAGATATTTTGGGATTTTGGGGGTATTTATATCCCTGAAATCCCATTCTCATTTAACCCATCTCAATTAATCCAAGTCCAAGACCCGCTCCTTCCCCGACATTAATCAATTACGCGAAATCACTAAACATAACTTCCTTTATTCATCATTAAAATTTTAGGATGTTACAGCGAGCTTAAACGGTCATGACCAGTTCTCAGTTTAGGGCCGTTTGGCTCGGGGAATACCGTTGTGTGTGTAGGGCAGTGGTACATATACTAGAAGTAGAAATGCTTCCGCTGAGATTGTCAAGAAAACTACATTTGTATTGTAATCGTCATTCAAATGTTTTATTGAGTCATACGTTTCTACTATAAGGGTCTCAGACACTCGGCAACATTTCATTTTAGCCCCACTTCTGTGTTATGTTTTCAGGGCTGTGTGCATACTCGATATGTTTTCAGGGCTGCCCCCGGACCCCCGTTAGTTGTGGGTAGTAATTAAGATTAGAAAGATGATATAAGTAGTGATAGTTAATTGATATGTATACTTGTTATACAGTCAGCCGTGCACAACTGAGGAAAGGGATTACGATTAACGGTGAAGGTAACCGTGTTCAGGTGAGTTTCTAGCCCCACTTCTGTGTTATGTTTTCAGGGCTGTGTGCATACTCGATATGTTTGTTAATACACTTATCCTAAGTGATAAGTGTATGCCTTATATGAATGATGTGAAATGTATGAATGATTGCTTGTCAGTACGTGAACGATCTTCGGATATAGCACGTACTGTCAGGTTGTAGTGTTACGTATAAGGTGAGTATAATGTATTTGCTCATATGTATGAATGTGATAAAGTTAATAAACAAAGGAAAGGCACGGTTGTATGGTAACGAAGAGGGACCAGACCCTTATAATATCTGTGATGTTAGGGACCAGACCCTTATAATATCTGTGATGTTAGGGACCAGACCCTTATAATATCTGTGATGTTAGGGACCAGACCCTTATAATATCTGTGAGGTTATAGGGCGAAAGGCTCTTTAAAACGTATGATTATGTATGTAAAGAAAGTATGAAGGTAAGAATGAAAGTATATGCAATTATGTGTGTATGAAAGAAAGTTAAGAGGTTAAGTATGAAATGTAAGAAGGTATTGTATGAAGCAAGATTAGACCCTAATGGAAATGTCGAACTCTATAAAGCAAGATTGGTTGCTAAAGGTAATTCTCAAAAGGAGGGAATTGATTATCAAGAAACCTTCTCAACAGTATCACGGAAGGATTCCTTAAGAATTGTTATGTCATTAGTACCTCATTTTGACTTAGAGCTACATCAAATGGATGTCAAAACCGCTTTCCTGAATGGAGATTTACATGAGGATGTGTTCATGACTCAATGGCTTTAATCCTGAAGGTAAAGAACACTTAATCTGTAAGTTAAAGAAATCCATATATGGGTTAAAACAAGCATCACATCAATGGTACTTCAAATTTGATGAGGTGATGAAAAAACAAGGTTTCATAAAAAACCAAGTGGATCAATTCACCTATCTCAAAATGAGTGGGAGCAACTTTGTTATACTTGTCCTTTATGTGGATGATATCCTTTTGGCAAGTAATAGTCTAGATTTGTTGCATGAGTCAAAGCGATTACTTTCACATAATTTTGAAATGAAAGATCTCAGAGAAGCTTCTTACGTAATAGGCATCGAAATACACCGAGATCGAGCCAATGGGATATTAGGACTTTCTCAAAAGGCTTATATCGATTGTGTTCTTACACGATACAACATGCAACATTGCTCTCCATCAATAGCTCCAGTAGTTAAAGGAGATGTTTTTGGTTCTTTTCAATGTCCAAAAAACAGAGGTTGAGAGGGAACAAATGAGACTGATACCTTATGCTTCAGTAGTGGGAAGCTTAATGTATGCTCAAGTCTGTACTCATCCAGATTTTGCATACATTGCTGGAATGCTAGGCCGATATCAATCTGTCACACCCACACTTAGGGCCTAGGCGTGTGACCACAAGTTGGTACTTGTTTTGTAAATATATCAGAGTTTATGGATTAATTTTAGCGGAAGACTTTAGGTTGAATATAATATTAATTTACATTGAAAACTTGCTCAGGAATTAAATACCCGAGTATCGGTTTACAAAACATATGTTTTATATTACAAGGATTTATCAAAAACGGAGCCATCTTGTACGCGCTTCTATCTCCATATAGACTCCAATCCTTGTAATGCTACTTATGCTTAATTACCTGCAATGGGTTGGAAAAATACGTCAGCTATATGCTGGTGAACACGTATGACTCAATAAAACATTTGAATGACGATTACAATACAAATGTAGTTTTCTTGACAATCTCAGCGGAAGCATTTCTACTTCTAGTATATGTACCACTGCCCTACACACACAACGGTATTCCCCAAGCCAAACGGCCCTAAACTGAGAACTGGTCATGACCGTTTAAGCTCGTTGTAACATCCTAAAATTTTAATGATGAATAAAGGAAGTTATGTTTAGTGATTTCGCGTAATTGATTAATGTCGGGGAAGGAGCGGGTCTTGGACTTGGATTAATTGAGATGGGTTAAATGAGAATGGGATTTCAGGGATATAAATACCCCCAAAATCCCAAAATATCTTCATTTTCCCCCACTCTCCTAAACACACACATACACACACACACCAAGCACACCCAAAACCGCCGCCGGCCGGGCCGAGAAAGAAGGAAGGATCGAGCGAGGTCCGGGTAAGAGAGAAAGATTAGTGGTGATACCAAGATAAACGAGATCCAAACAAGCTCAAAAGGTATGATTCTTGATCTTGGAAGTTTAAAGATCCGAGCTTTTAGTGTATAAACGACCGAAAATGGTCGGGAAGTGTAGTGGGTGGTATTGAACCTTAACAAGGGTGTTAAAATCGCCCGAAATGTTTATCAGAAACCGAAACAGCGGACATCTGGGCAACTTCGCCTTCATCTGGGCAACTTCGCCTTCAAGCGATGAACTTCGCCTGCAAGCTAAGTTCGCCTGATGAACTTCGCCTGCAAGCTAAGTTCGCCTGATGATAAGTTCGCATGAGGTTTAACTTCGCCTAAAGCCAAGTTCGCCTGAGGTTTAACTTCGCCTAAAGCTAATGTTCGCCTGAGGTTTAACTTCGCCTAAAGCCAAGTTCGCCTGAGGTTTAACTTCGCCTAAAGCTAAGTTCGCCTGAGGTTTAACTTCGCCTAAAGCCAAGTTCGATTAGAAAATAAATTACAAACCTAATGAAAAATGTGTTAAGACAGTTAATGGAAATAAAATTTTTCCAAGCTGACCTGGCAGCTCGACCCCAGCCAGGGGCTCTGCCCCTTGGACCCTGCTAGGGGCTGCCGCCTAATTGATACGTATACTTGTTATACAGTCAGCCGTGCACAACTGAAGAAAGGGATTACGATTAACGGTGAACGTAACCGTGTTCAGGTGAGTTTCTAGCCCCATTTATGTGTTACGTTTTCGGGGCTGTGTGCATACTCAATATGTTTGTTAATACACTTATCCTAAGAGATAAGTGTATGCCTTATGTGGATAATGTGAAATGTATGAATGATTGCTTGACGGTACGTGAACGATCTTCGGATATTGCACGTACTGTCAGGTTGTAACGCTGAGTTAAGGTAAGTATGATATGTATGCTTATGTGTATGAATGTGATAAAGTTAATAAAAGAAGGAAAGGATGGTTGTATGGTTACGAAAAGGGTACCGAGCCCTAATAATACTCGAGGTATGATGTATGGTTGTATGGTAACGAAGAGGGAATCGAACCCTACTAATATTCGAGAACTAGGGAACCGAACCCTACTAATATTCGAGGAAAGAGGGAAACCGAGCCCTAATAATACTCGTGGAAAGAGGGAAACCGAGCCCTAATAATACTCGTGGAAAGAGGGTACCGAGCCCTAATAATACTCGAGGAAGGAGGGTACCGAGCCCTAATAATACTCGAGGAATGTAGGGCGTAATGCTCTTTATAACGAAAGATATGAAAGTAAGTTAATAAAAAAGAAAGTAAGAAAGTAAGTAAGTAAGTAAGTAAGAAAGTAAGAAAGTATGAAAGTAAGAAAGTAAGGAAGTATGAAAGTATGAAAGTACGAATGAAAGAATATAATGTTATGTGAATGGTATGATTATGTGATTATCTAGAACTCACTCAGCGTAGCTGACTTTTAGTATGCACGCAGGTGAGTAGGATGAGGCAGCTCGCTTGAGGAGACACGTGGCACTAAACAAGAGTCTGGCATCTGAAGACTTATGATGTTCTAATTTTAATGCTTTAATGTGAAAGACAAAGGATGTTTTGAGACAAGTTATGAATTATGTAATGTTTAATGAAAGTTTTATATTCCGCATAAATGTTTTAATTAACTCTGATATTAGAACTGTGTTTATGAGTAAATCCAACACGAAAGTAGGGTTACCGGTAACGGGGCCTTACACTCGCGGCTTCATTGCCTTTGATTGATTGATTGATTGAGCTTTAACAGTTATGTTTGGATCCAGACACATGTGTATTTGGTCTGAGTTTATATTATTCTCTACTTTGTATTATAACGTTTTAGAGATTTCATTATCTCATGTAGACATTGATTGACTCGTTAAGACAAACCCCCATTCGTCTCATTGAGTATAAACATGTTTTGACTAATTGAAAAGGTTAACGTATTCACCTGTACCGTCGGTGTTGAAAACCTTGACTGATTGATTAGTGATTGTGAATGATATTAACCTATACATAAATAGGTTCGTATGCATGTTTTTAATGATGTTAAGCTATGATTGTAAGCTTAACCTTGAAATCGTTTATCTTTTATTGTGAATGAAAACACTTGTTTTATGTGACGTTTGATATAGCATGCTTTGGCCTAATAGGTTCTATCACGTTGGTAAGTTTCTCCAGGTAAGTAAACGGGTCCCTCGGTTGATTGGGATTTATGCGAATTGCTTTTCCTTAAGCAAGAAACTTACGACTAGTGATATCCCCCTTCCAGTTACTACATGCCCGTCAAAATATACCTTTTGTTTAACATTACTTCATCATGAAGTAATGTCCATGAGAACATGATTGTGAATGATTTGTAAAATACGATCAAGGTTACAGGCCATAGCCTCGATTGATAATCTAAGCTATAATTCAAATAACATAAACGTAAACCCTACCTTAATTCGGATGCTTAGATTGATAATAAGAAAAAGGCAGGATCTTGATCTACTCGCTTATATGATTGCTAGCTTGATTATAACTTCGTTTCTTGCACGAATTACGAGAAAACAGCACGTCGGCTTGTTACGGCAATGGGGCACGCTTTCCAATGCTATGTGTGTGTAAAGAGAGGTGTAGTTGGGATGAATGGGGTTCATGCCCGTCACCCCCCTTTTATTGCCATTTTTGAACCCCATCGCGGTACGCGATAGGGCATGTGCCCTATCGCGTACCGCGGCTCCGCAAAAAGACGCCGCCTTATGCGGTGGTGACATGTGGCCTGTCACATTGCACCACGTGTTGACACGGTGTTAGACACGTGTCCGGTGACTCACCAAGCCCATCGCGCTACGCGATGGGTTGATTGTTAACCCCGTCACGTACCGCGACAGGAGCAAATTTTCAGAATTTGCACTTTTGGTCCCTGTACTATCTAAGTTAGTAAATTTAGGCTTAAATTAAAGAGGGTAAAAGACGCGGTGTTACATCCTCCCCACCTTTTGAATAATCTCGTCCTCAAGATTTATTGAAATAGATTGGGATACTTTTTCTTCATTTCTGACTCAAGTTCCCACGTATACTCGGGTCCTCGGTTTGAATCCCATTTGACTTTTACGAGCTTGAGTCGTTTGTGCTTGAGAAACTTAATCATGCTATCTTCTATTCGAATTGGTTTTTCCACAAATTTAAGCTTCTCGTTAATCTTAACATCTTTTAATGGCATAGCAAGAGTTTCATCGGTTAAACACTTGCGAAGATTGGATACGTGAAACACGTCGTGAATTCCTTTCATTTCATCGGGTAACTCTAGCCGATAAGAAACTGGTATGATTCTTTCGAGTATCGTGAATGGTCCAACGAATCTTGGACTTAATTTTCCTTTCTTCCCGAATCTTACTACACCTTTCCAAGGTGATACTTTCAATAACACTTTGTCGCCTTCTTTGAATTCTAATGGCTTGCGGCGAATGTCCGCATAACTCTTTTGTCTATCTCTTGCTGTTTTTAATCGTTCACGGATTTGTATAACTTGATCAGTGGTTCTTTGAACGATTTCAGGTCCTGACAACTGACCATCACCTGTTTCTGACCAACACACAGGTGTTCTACACTTACGTCCATATAATGCTTCGAATGGTGCTGCTTGGATACTCGTATGATTACTGTTGTTGTACGAGAATTCCATCAGCGTGAGATGAGTGTCCCAACTTCCACCTAAGTCGATAACACAGGCACGAAGCATATCTTTCAAGGTTTGAATTGTACGTTCACTTTGGCCATCAGTTTGGGGATGATAAGCAGTACTTAAGTTTAGTCGTGTCCCCATAGCCTTTTGAAAACTTGACCAAAAATTTGGAGTAAAACGACTATCTCTGTCGGATATAATGGATAAAGGCACACCATGTAAGGATACTATGTTTTCGACATATAAGTGTGCTAACTTATCCATACTAAATGTTTCTTGAATTGGAATAAAATGAGCAGACTTCATAAGTCTATCTACAATAACCCAGATTGCATCATTTTGGCGTGAAGTTTTTGGTAACTTCATGATGAAATCCATGGTTATCATATCCCACTTCCATATCGGGATTTCTGGTTGTTGTAGTAATCCTAACGGCTTTTGATGTTTAGCTGTCACTTTTGAACACGTCAGACACTTAGCTACATATAAGGCAATGTCTTTCTTCATCCCGATCCCCCAGTATTCGTCTTTTAGATTGTGATACATCTTGTCACTTCCCGGATGCATCATATACTTTGACTTGTGTGCTTCTTCTAGAATCTTGTCTCTTAAACTTCCGACCATCGATACCCAAATCCTTGTACCGAGTCTAAGTATTTCATCACTTCCTTTAATCAATTGATCAATTGTGCCGTTCTCTTTTTAGGCCTTAATGTTCCCTTCTTCTAGTGCCAACTTCTGAGCTTCTCTAATTTGGCAGGCTAAATCGACTTTAAGTTCCAATCTAAGAGCTCGAACTCTCTTTGGTTTTTCATGTTCTTTCCTACTTAAAGAGTCAGCCACAACGTTGGCTTTTCCTTCATGGTATACGATCTCACAGTCGTAGTCATTAAGTGTTTCCATCCAACGCCTTTGTCTCATATTCAACTCCTTTTGATCGAATATATGCTTCAAGCTTTTGTGGTCAGTGTATACTGTGAACCTTACACCATACAAGTAATGTCGCCATAATTTCAACGCAAATATTATAGCACCTAATTCAAGGTCATGCGTGGTGTAATTCTTTTCATGAACTTTCAATTGTCTCAAAGCATAAGCAATCACTTTCTTTCCTTGCATCAAAACACATCCCATTCCCGTGTGTGAAGCATCACAGTAAATGGTAAAGTTTTCTAATCCTTCTGGCAAAGCCAGAATAGGTGCATTAGTTAACTTTTGTTTAAGTGTTTCAAATGCTTCATCTTGCTTCGGTCCCCATTCAAACTTAATTGCCTTTCTTGTTAGTGACATTAATGGAACAGCTATTCGGGAGAAATCTTGAATAAATCTACTGTAGTTTCCGGCTAAGCCTAGAAAACTTCGGACTTGAGTTGGTGTCTTGGGTTTCTCCCACTTGGTAATAGCCTCAATCTTTGTTGGATCTACTTGAATACCCTTCTCATTTATGACATGACCAAGAAATTGTACTTCGGACAACCAAAATTCACACTTGGAGAACTTGGCGTATAATTTCTCGTTTCTTAGGGTTTCAAGTATAATCCTAAGATGAACTTGATGATCGTCTTTGGATTTTGAGTAAACAAGGATGTCATCGATGAAGACAATAACAAACTAGTCCAAGTATGGCTTGCAAATCCGATTCATCATGTCCATGAAAGCTGCTGGAGCATTAGTGAGTCTGAAAGGCATCACGGTGAACTCATAATGTCCGTATCGGGTTCTAAAGGCTGTTTTAGGTATATCTTCCTCTTGCACTTTTAATTGATGGTAACCCGATCTTAGGCCAATTTTGGAAAAACAACTTGCTCCTTGGAGTTGGTCAAACAAGTCGTCGATTCTTGGTAGTGGATACTTGTTCTTGATTGTGACCTTGTTCAGTTCTCGGTAATCTATACACATTCTCATCGATCCATCCTTCTTCTTTACAAATAGAACTGGAGCTCCCCGCGGTGACAAACTCGGCCGTATGAATCCTTTTTCTAAAAGCTCATCTAATTGTTTCTTTAATTCTTTCATTTCCGTAGGTGCTAGACGATAAGGAGATTTGACTATCGGCGAAGTTCCTGGCATGAGATCAATCTTAAATTCTACTTCTCTATCAGGCGGGGCTCCTGGTAACTCATCAGGAAATACATCTTGAAATTCAGACACGATTGGTACTTCCTCCATCTTATTTGGTTCGGTTTCCTTGGTTACATAGGCCATGAATGCGAGGCATCCCTTACCTATGCAATGACTTGCTTTGATCTTGGAAATGATTCCTACTTTTCCTCCTTTATCTCCAGTTATACGAATGGTTTTGTTATTAGGTGTTCGAATGTCGATGGCTTTGTCGTTACATAGGATATGGGCTTGATTATACGATAACCACTCCATACCTAGGACAACATCAAAACCTGCTAATGTCATAGGTAACAGTCGTACAAGAATGACGTGATTGGCTAAAGAAATTTTGGCATTATCTAAAGCTTCGGTTATTCTACTTATACTTCCATTAGCAGTTTCTACTTCATAATGTTTATCTAATTTAACTAAGGGTTCATTTAATAGACTACAAAATTTATAATCTATAAAGCTTTGGTTTGCACCCGAGTCAAATAATATTCTAGCATAAACATTATTTATAGGAAACGTATCGGTGATCACGTCCGGTATTTCTGCTGTTTTTTGAGTGTCTAGCATGAAGACACGAGCGTTTCCTTTCTTGGCATCGGTCTTCACACCGCTGCCATGCACCAACTGTCACTACCGTTGGCTTCTTCTTTGGACACTCAGTACTATAGTGTCCCTTCTCGCCACACTCAAAACATACTCCAATCTTCTTCCTACAATCTTCTTCCGAATTTCCTGGTTTCTTGAAAAACCCACATACAACGGTGTTAGTTGGTCGAAGACATCTACTGAAATGTCTCCTACCGCATGACTTGCAAATGGGGCGGCTATACACAAACGCCCCTTCCTTATTCTTCTCAGTTTTTCTCGCTTTTCCACCAACTAGCGACTTGCCATCATCTTTCTTCCTCTCATCATGGTTCCTCAACATCCCGTCCATCAGATATCCGGCCAATTCCATAGCAGATTCCGTCGAGGACGGCATATGTGACCGAACTAAGTCACGGATTTCGATTGGCAATCCGTATATGTATCGTGTCACTTTATTGATTTCAGGAGTGACCAGATGTGGCACAATTCTACAATACTCAAGGAACTTGGTGTTATATTCCTTGAGGTTGGTTCCCACAACCTTGTGGTTCCACAGCTTGGTCTGAATTTAATCCATTTCGTTGATCGGATAGAACTTCTTTAATACCATAGCCTTGAACGTTGCCCAGTTTAGATTGTATAAATTCTCTCTACCCTTGATTCCAATCAGGGTGTTCCACCACTCTAATGCCTCCCCCTTAAACATTTGGGAGGTATACTGCACCTTCTCACTCTCCGTACATTTGCTTATCAACACAATCGATTCCATCTCCTCCAACCATTGGAGGGTATGTATTACTCCTTTATCCCCGTGAAACTCTTTGGGGTTATACACTTTAAACACCTTAAAATCACAACCTTCGTGTATTTTAAGTTTCTTTGTTTTATCATGTAGGTTGTTATCAGCCGTCGAGCTTTCATCACTCGCTTCTTTCTTTTTCTCGGTTTCCTTTTTCTTACTCTCCTTCTGTTCTGATTCCCTTTTGAATTCTTTCTTTGATGTAGCAGTGTCACTTCTACTTGCTCATTTGTTAGATTGTGAGGCAGTTCTACTTGGATAATTTTTCAAAATTTCATAGATTGGATTTACAGCCTCTTTTATCAAATCGCGGATACCAAGCACATAATTTTGTGGTATGGCTTGTATATTGTCCACGTCAGCTTTTTCTTGTAAAATTTCTTCAATTGTCTTTCCTTTATTGTTTACTTGAATTTCTGGATTACTGTTTGCTTTAGACATGCTATTACATGAATAAAACAAAATTTAGGGAAAGACACACTTTATATTACATTATTTATATTACAAGAAAAAGGATTACATCAACTACAACAGTATACAACAACGATTTCTAATCCTTAATCCATTTTGTAACAAGATTTTTCATCTTGTCACATTTCTTGGCAATCTTTCTCCCTATTCTCTTATTGTCCACTTTCTCATTTCTCAGCTCGTTCATTACCGAATTTGGCGGGTTCGGATATCCCGTTGGTGCGGATGCGACTGGAAAGAGATAAGCATTCTCTTGGGAATAGAGATGCGGGTTAGCAACATATGCGTGCATTTCTTCATCGGGGATATTAGTGGTATAAAATCCCTCGATAAGATTTGCCTCCTCGCGAATCTTCTTAGCTTGTTGTGAGATCGAAGGCCTCGGTCCTAAGTATGGAGG
The DNA here is from genome assembly GCF_021521415.1 of Bidens hawaiensis. Lineage (NCBI taxonomy): Eukaryota > Viridiplantae > Streptophyta > Magnoliopsida > Asterales > Asteraceae > Bidens > Bidens hawaiensis. The sequence continues at coordinate 377,451 of NW_027492334.1, forward strand.
AAAGTAAGGACTCTCGTTCTCTTCTTCCTCCTCGGGATCCTCCTCTTCTTCAGGATCCTCCTCCGATTTATAAGGATTCTTGATTGGTGATGAGTTAAGTCTCTTTTTGTGTGGCATACTAACCTTCAGTTTTGGTTTATGACTGGGTTCTGCAGATGTTGGTGGGGTTTTATATTCATAGTTCAATGGTGGTGATCCAAATTTCCATCTCCTTTGATCAGAGTGACAATTCATCCAGCTTGATGACTCTGATTCAGTTTCTTGCTTGATTTTGCTTTGCACTTCCTGTTCCTCAGAAGGATGGTATGTTGGAATGTCGGAGGGGAAATACTGGGGAACGTTGTCCTCGGTATTGTCAGGAATTTCGATTGGACATTGTTGACTGCCTGATGGGTATGTTGGAGAGGAATGCATAGGACGGGTGAGGATTCGGTAGGTATTAGTTGGGTAGCCTTGTGGTATCTCTGAGGGTTGGTAAGTGGGAAACTCCTTTGGGTGGTACGTCGGTACTTCAGAGGGTTGGTACATCGGTATTGTTGGTGAGTGTCTTGGTGGCTCAATCCTTGGTTTTGGTGGACTATCGGGAATGTCTATTGGGTAATGTCTACTTCCAGGATAGTACACGGGTTTGGACAAGTCTCGTTCCACATCTTTGTGAAAGTAAGTTTCATAATAACCATCGCTCATATTGTCTTCGGGGTAAGGTTCGGCGATTCCGGCTTCATTTGCCTTGCGCACATAATTCTCCATATGAGCTTTGAATGACATCTAATATTATGGGTGATTTAGAATGTAGAGAGAGAAAGAAAGGTTACCAGCCTATCTTATCCTTAAAACAAATAAACAATTATTTCCTATACTTGGATCGAAGCTTGGGTATTGTTTTTATGACACCCAATTCGCTAAGAGTGATGGCTCTGATACCAACCTGTCGCACCCCCGTCTAAGGCCTAGGAGCGTGACCCAACAGTTGGTATCGTAATTGTAAATAAATCAGAGTTGCGTTAGTTTGCGGAAGATTTATAAAACTTTAAGGATCAAAAGTGTAACATTTTATATATACATTCAAAAAGACGGGAATTGTAAAACACCCGTTTAGAGTTAACAAAATATTACTTGTTTATGTTTACAAACCACCATATAAGTTTATACAAAATAAAATCCGAGCCATCGGATATATCTAAGCACTTCGTCACTCCAAGTGTTAAACTTGTTCACCTGCAAAATGGAAGAAAATACGTCAGTAACGAATGCTGGTGAACACGCTGACGCAAAATAATTTCTTTTACTTTATTACCCCTCGAGACTACGCCTGCCTCGGCCCAACGTGGCTTAGGAATAACAATGTCAAATAATACATTATTAATCGAGCCTCTACTCTAGGTCACCTCAGCAAACACCGCAGCGTTCGACTTAGTTAAGTACCCATAAATATACACATAAGTTCGTACTCCCTGCAGGAGAGCGTCCTACGACCAAGGGTGGTGCGATCATGCCCATACATCGCATAGTACCACCTATATAAGGATCCAGACATACATATACCACAGCCTAAGGGCTAGGTTTATACCCTTATTTATAACGGTTTTAGGAACACATAGTTCCTTGTAAACAATTTCACATAACAAGTTGACTTCTTTTGAAAACAAGTTTAAAAGTTTGAGGGCGTATTCACCTTATCTCTTTATGATCGGCTTCACTCACCGTCCAAGGGTCTTTCCCTTCTTTATCTCGCACCTATAGTACGAGTATAAATATTTGTTAGTCGGATACACGATCCGACTTAAGACCTTTAGTCTTATCTCAATCCTCGATGAACCTTTAGTTCATTTTCTTTTACTTAAAAACCTTTAGTTTAAAAGTAAATTATAAACCTTTAGTTTATATTAGAAACCCGACGTTTCTTCTTCTCTAAGAAACGTAATCATCTTCTTTTATTATTTAAGAATACTCTTTATTCATTAAATAATATTTTCATAACAAAGAATATATACATATATAGTTACACACATATATATGTATCTAACAATATTCAATAATCATACTTTCATTCATTTCTTTGTTATGTTTTCTTTTTCTTTTATCGAGGTATCGAGCATAACCTTGACTTAGGGCTTAAGCCTTTAATATAATATTGAATTATATTGAATTCACTATTACGCCTAACCTTAATGGCGTATCGAAACCCTAGGGACTCGAGCAGCACTCCAACGCCGCTCTTGGTCGTCAAATGATAACACCAAACTTCAACACTCGTCGTCACGCTTTACGAGATTCATCATCATTACGACAAACACCTTCTTGGTATGTGGGTGGAGGGTGGCACGCACTTCGAGGAAACGTCGTACACAAACAAAGGATCGGGGCACGCTTATCGAGGCGGATCGTTAATATGAACTCAGAATTCTAGTGAGAGGTTAGAGAGAGAGTTGAGAGCTGAGTTTGGATGTGAAAATATGAAATCCCAGACCTGCTATTTATAGAGCTCAAATTGGTTCCCATCGCGGTACGCGATATAGGTCTGCTGACTCACAGCGTAGACCTGCCACGTGTTGACACGTGGCAGGCGCCGCTCCACGTGGCAACACGTGGAGACACGTGGCGGCAGCGTTGCCACATGGCAGCACATGGTGCTACCGTGTGCCACGTGGCACACGTGTCACACTTTGTCAGACTCCCCATCACGGTACGCGATGGGAGTCCCATTTGATCCATCGCGTAGCGCGATGGGTCAAGAAAACATAATTATTATTTTAAACCCTCGAGTTTGGATTTTGGCAATTTTAGTCCCTAGACTTTGGAAAGTTGATACTTTGAACTCGAAATTTTCACGATGTTACAACAGGTACATGTACGGGTACGGGTACGGGTACGAGTACGGGTATTTGGGACAAAATGCTCATCCCTAATTTGGTTGCTTCATCTTCCAAAATCATGGTTGGTAGTCTAGTCACCGGTTGTAAAAATTCCGACCGTTTAAAATAAACGGTTGCAAAAACTCCGACCGCTTAAACACGGTTGCAAAAACTCCAATTGCCTAGTCACCTACTGCAAAAATTCCGACCGCCTAGCCACCCATTGCAAAAACTCCGACCGCTTAGCCACCGAAAATAAACGGGTGCAAAAACTTTGACCGCTTAAATACGGTGTTTACTACGGTTTTCGGAAGTAAATTTGCTAAATCGATCGCTAAAATTGCTACATATTTTTTTTCAGTAGCAAAATTTAGGGGCAATTAATCAATTTTTTTATTAGTGCTAAAATGTCACTTTAAATAAAGTTAAGGGAATTATTTAGAAGAAGCAATAGACCAATGACTAAATGTGTAGTTTACCCAAGATCGAAAACTCCCGCGAAAAGCTCTTGGCAGTCCAGCATTCTCTTGCGCATTTCATGTCCCTCTCACGAGACTCCGTCTTCCAGTCTATTATCAGCTTGCATGCCCGTCTCTTGCGCATGCTGTCGAACAGAAAGACCTCATTCCCATACACCTATCTAGTTCCTCATTACGTCCCATTCTTGTCAAACCTTCCGAATCAACTTTCCGATGGCGACAAAAGACCCCGAGATCGAAGAAACTAGCGGAGGTGGTGGTGGAGGCGGAAGCCTCAAGAAGCCACTCCTCCATACCGGAAGTTGGTACCGGATGGCCGGTATGAGCTCCCGACAGTCCAGCATGTTAGCCTCCTCCGCGCAAATGCTACGCGAATCCGTCTCTATATATCTATGTGTTTGCATCGTCGCCTTAGGCCCCATTCAGTTTGGGTTCACTGTATGTTATCTTTCCTTTCATGTCTAATAAGATTTAGAATGCAATGACGTCTCCGAGAATCGCTAAAATATTTTGGTTCGAAGTAAAATATAAATTCGATAACTCATATATAAAAAGTATCGAGTAATGTATATGCTTTGGATTTTGGGTCAGACTTATTGAGTATTGTTTAAACAAAACTTTTGATTGAGCCTAATACAGTCTTTTTTATAAAAATGTTTGGGCCTCTGGGATGATCAGGCCTAGAGCGGTCGACCTCCCTGCCTTCTCATCCCAGACGGCCCTGTTATAATGCCAAAATGAATGTGTGCTGGAATTAATTTAGTTGTGTTTGTTCTTGTTACAGTGTGGGTATTCAAACCCTACGCAGGCTGATATTATAACGGATCTTAAGCTTAAAATTTCGGAGGTTCGATTTTTAAACAAGTGCGTTCGCATTATTGTTGTAATATTTACTTATGAAAGTTGGGTTGGTTTTTTTAATGTAATGGTTTTTTGATGGACAGTTTTCGGTGTTTGGTTCTTTAGCAAATGTGGGTGCTATGGTGGGTGCGATTGCGAGTGGTCAGATCGCGGAAAATATTGGACGAAAAGGGGTAAGATATGTGTATAGTTAATTGTATGAGTTTGGAATTATTAAATCACATCTATGTACAATGTTATTTTCGTGACACCTTATGCAAATCAAATATTCTACTTTGGTAGTCAGTAACAAAATCATACTGTCGAATAATGAAAATGTCAATTTTAACCAAGGATATGCTGCGCCAAAATTATTGAGTTTGATGTGCCAAATTATCCAATCTATCTTATTAAATTGAAATATGTTGCGCCAAATTGAAATCCATTGCACCAGAAGACACATCTATTTGATTGGTAATTTTTAAAAGTCAAGGCTATTATGTTAATTTTCTCGGTCAAAATGGTTATTTGCATGATCTTATTAAATGCGAGGGATAGGATGTTGCATTGTCTTGTAAGAAAAAAAGTAAATGAATGACTAATGAGCACTGAATGTTGTGAATTTGTTTGTGTTGAAAGTGCAGTCATTGATGATTGCTGCTATTCCTAACATACTTGGATGGCTTGCCATTTCATTTGCAAGAGTAAGTAACCATTGTTCCACTCATTTCCAGCCCCGTATATAATAAGCATCTTATTGTTCTACATTCATCATTAGTTGGTGTGAAATTCACTCACTTCCATTCGATTACTATCTTAATTGATATTTTGGTTTTCTTTTTCATAGGATTACTCATTCTTATGTATGGGAAGGCTATTGGAAGGCTTCGGTGTTGGTGTAATATCGTACACAGTGAAACTTAAGTAGCCATCTGCTCATTTTAATATCATTTGTTGATCAATGGACAATAAAATTAACCTTAATTACTTTTGCCTGCATATGATCTTTAGGTTCCTGTATATATTGCTGAGATCTCACCTCAAAACTTGAGAGGGAGCCTTGGGTTTGTTAACCAGGTTGGTCATTATTAATTATTCATTTTAGAAACCATGTCATGATCCATCATCTTCCTTTGTTTTCCTGTGAACTAGTGCACCGTAACTTACCATGGTATTCGCCCTTTTATAGCTCTCTGTCACCATTGGCATAATGTTGGCTTATCTTTTGGGGCTTTTTCTTCCATGGAGAGTGCTGGCAGTTTTTGGTGAGGTTTAACATTTTACTGGTTCATTATAATTACGCGTTAATTTTACTCAGAGCATGTAACATTATTACGCAGAGCAGAAATCACGAAAATATAAATAGATCATCCTTGAAGAAAATGATATGACATTCAATGAGAAAAACATTACACAGGAAATTTTAAATTTGTCATGTAAAATGTTCAAAACTGATAACTAACAACTAATCAGAAAAATTAATGGAAAAAAGAACGCGTAAATTGGACAATCAATGATACCCGTTTTTACACTGAAAGTTGAATAAATGGAAATTGCAATTATTGGGGGAGAACCTTTGATGCTAAACTGAAGCCCTAAGCCCCTAAATGATGGAATTCGAGTTAGATACTTAGGCCCCGCAACTTCACTTGTAGCCCAGCTTATGCCTGTTTTATGTTTGGGCCTTTTCCGTCTCGTTGTCACTGTCAAATCCAAGTAGAAGTCAACTAGCTCTTAGATCAGCTTCTTATCACATTATAAATGATGAGTTTACAAAGTAGGAATGCTTCCAAAACATTTATTTGGGGAAGCATGATGTGTCCAGTCACAAGTAATTATATTCCTTAATATGATCAAGTAACCAATTTCACCACTTTCAAAACTAATGCATCTTCTTGCCTTGTCAACAGGAACTTTGCCATGCATCTTTCTGATACCGGGTCTATTTTTCATCCCCGAGTCTCCTCGCTGGTTGGTAAGAGTCATCAACTTGAATTTAGTTCATTAATTACATTTCAGATAACTTCAGCAATATTGCTCCTTTTTCTTTCACTTTCAATTTTGGATAGGCCAAGATGGGATTTATGGAAGATTGTGAAACCTCTTTACAAGTTTTGAGAGGATTTGATACAGATATTTCCACCGAGTTTAATGAAATCAAGGTATAAGATTTAGATAATATCAATTCTGGTTTATACTTGCTTGATTTCTAAATATGAATTTCACAGAGATCTGTGGCAACATCAGGAAAACGAGTTACGATTCGGGTTTCTGAGCTTAGAAGAAGAAGATTTTGGTACCCTTTAATGGTATAGTTACCAACTGTCGCAAAGTTCGTTATATTTGAAAACCCTTTGAATTTAAATATTTATTCTTTAAAGTCGTGTTATGCAGGTAGGAATAGGTTTACTTCTTCTTCAGCAACTCAGTGGGATAAATGGTGTTCTTTTCTACTCTAGTAACATCGTCTATTCAGCTGGTCAGTTCATGACATGTTTAAATTTAAATATTATTGCATATGCCACTTTATTTAAAATATATCACTATTTGAAATAGGAATTTCATCCAGCAAAGCTGCAACATTTGGCCTTGGTGCAATTCAGGTATTTAGCAAATAATTTATGTGAAAAGACAATCCAAAACACTTATTGGTCAATGGTTGGAATTTGGCTTTATTGTAGGTTGTTGCTACTGCAATTACAACATCCTTAGTGGACAAAAGTGGCCGTAGAGCGCTTCTAATTGTAATTACTTGTTGGAATTTTAGTTGAAACGTTTTATGCCCGATTCAAGGAGAATGTTAAAACCAAATTATTGTTCTTTGTGTTGCAGGTATCTTCATTTTCAATGGTTGCAAGCAGCCTTCTTGTTTCAATGAGTTTCTTTTCGAAGGCCAGTAATGTTTTATGTTTATGATTTCTTTTCATGTTTCATGGTTATTAAAATATCTACATTATTTGTAATCTCAGCATCTGGTTTCTAAAGATTCGTCCATTTACGGCTTCTTGGGAACGTTGTCAATGATTGGATTAGTGGTATGCTTTGCTTAAATTTGTGATCTTGTTCATTTACTTTCACTCTTGTTATATGCATGCGTGTGTGCTGAGCCATCATTTAGTGTTTTTTATTGTAACCAATCCAGGTTATGGTGACCGGCTTCTCTTTAGGACTTGGACCTATTCCTTGGGTTATAATGTCTGAGGTATGTTAAAATTTGTCATCAAAATTCATGTTTTTATGAATTGTATCTTTTGCTCGCGCTGAATGAACTATATAACTAAATGTGTTGACTATCTTATCATCTCAGATACTTCCTGTAAATATTAAGAGTCTTGCTGGCAGTGTTGCAACACTTTTTAACTGGTTGGCAACATCAATTGTGACAATGACAGCACCATTACTCTTGACTTGGAGCAGTGGAGGTACCCTTTGTGTGTGTGTTTAGTTTTGTAATGAATTAGTTTACTTAACTGTTGTTTATTATACAGGAACCTTTATCATTTATGCTGCTGTGTCTACTTTCACTCTATACTTTGTGAAGCGATGGGTTCCCGAAACAAAAGGAAAAACTTTGGAAGAAATACAATGGTCATTCAGATGACATTCTTAGGGTCTGTAAACATGATTTTTACAGGAAAAATACATATTAATTTCAAGAACAATATGGCATAGAAGACGAACCGTTCATGTCAGCACCAATCCCTATCGTCTAACACGTTTGATAATGAGACCCGCAAAAACAATGCATTAAGTTGGGAAAGTGATGAGTTGTATCTGTGAGAACTGAGGAATGGTTTATAATTAATAAACATGATAATGTCTTCAATCTGTCATCATCATTTCTATATCTATGTATCTACATAATGCAAAGCGAATACTTAATCAAATCATTAGGATACTTCAATAGATGTTGGCCCATTATTTTGATTCCATTTTATGTTCTCCAAGCGTTTTTAGGTTTGTAATGAACCGAACGTTCAGTGAGCCATTCATAAGCTATTTTATGTTAGTTTATATAATAAGCAAGCGTGCATAAACAAAAATAAATGTACATTGATTAGTTGAACGAACCGGCATGAACACATGTCAAGTTCGTTCATAAAAGTTCATTTATGTTTGTATGCATATTTACCTGAATTTATTTATTATTTAATACCAATACTAATTTAGAAACCAAGTCTTGGGTAATCTCCTAACGAATTGAACGAACAAGCAAGAACACATTCATGTTTAGAATATAAACGAATTAACATAAACAATCACGAAAAGTTTAACTTCTTAACAAACGAACACTAACTAAAATCCGTTTCTTTAAATATTTGTATCGTTCATTTGTCTAGTTAAAGTTGAACGAAGGAAATGAACAAGTCTTGTTCATCTTTGTTTGGTTCATTAAGCATTACCATGGGTGTTCCTTTGGGCATTCTTATGGTTTGCATTCTTATACTAATTTTAAATGCAGATGGGAAACAAACTACGGGCCACCAAACTATACCACCAGTAGTGTATTTATGGGCCGAAATTTGAAGTTGCCCACTACACGGACCCAAATATGCAATACTTTTAGGATTAGGAGAACATTATATATACATACAATTTGTAAACTCGTATATTTAACCTATTTAAAATTTTCAAGTTTATTTTTTAATTTTAATTTTTAAATTTTGTTTCACTGTATTTAATTTCAGTTTCATCATCTATACTATATTCAATATTCGCATCCATACTATTAAATTGTTAAGTAATCTGATCTTTATGTAATAACTTTCATTCGTTACCTTCAAAAACTAGAGACAAAATACATGGTTGTGTATATTTTTTTCTTTACACTCCTAAATAAATTTGGGTGAAAACGGAGCAACACTAAGAAATTAATATATTCTCTTTATTAGTAAGCGATAGCGACGCACTGTGAGCAACCAAGCTGATACCGACCAAACAATACCGGTACCAATATATGTGTTATAATAACTGGTATCGATATGATTTTCGATAGATGTGAAATACGACTTTAATTATTTATAGGGTTATGTCATGTAACCTTGGTTTTTTTTTAAGTTTAAAATATTATCAACGTACTCGTCGCAACATGCATCCACGTTTACCAGTTATATATTAATAATGATTTTTTATAAAGGAGGCATGTATAGTTTCTTAAAATAAAGGACTAAACTAGAAGTGTAGATTGTGTCAGGTTGGCAGGTTGACGGGTTCATGGGTTTCGGGTTGGCGAGTTAGCGTGTTGAGATTCTTCAACCCTAACCCAACCCATATATTTATTCGTGTCGACCCATTTAAATTTGTGTCATGTTGGGTCAACCCATTTACGTTCATATACGAATATGAGTAATGCTTGTTGACTCAGTGATAAATTAAACAATTAATTACTCGTATTTATATCAAATTCGTTAATAATTTGTAATAGATCTAATTGTTTTTGTGTATTTATCGCTCATTCCCAATTAACAAACTCACATATTTAGCTAAAGATAATAACAAACGAATGGAAATAACCAAATAATGGACATAATAAAATAAAAATGTTGGAAGTAAAAAATAGATAAAAGTAGTTTAAAAAGAAATTAGTTTTACTTTTATAAGTTAATTGATATATGAAAAACTAAAAATCTAAGTATTTAAAACTTATCTCTAAAATCAAAATATGAACTTTTTTTAAAGTTTCAAACGGGTTAACAGGTCAACCAACATTTTAACGGGTCGAGTTTGGGTTGACCCGTTTTTTAAACGTGTCGGGTTCAGGTTGACTTGTTTTAGAAAACGGTTCATGTCAGCAGACCCAAAACCTGTATTTTTTGTGTCGGGTTTCGAGTTATGTCAGGAATTGACATCCCTATGCTAAACTTAAACTTATAAAATAGCAACCAACCATATAATTTGCCCACCCTCCTAAAATGTCCAAAGCACCATCTGCTTTTGGTAACCCACCAGTGTCACCATTGCCCCTAGTTGGTAGGCCACCATTTGACCACCACGGTCATCACCCATGTCTTCTCCATCCTCCACCATTTCCATCTCTAGCAACCTTTTTGGATTTTCTTATCCTATATAACCATCTCCATTCACCCCACCCCACCACCACTAAGCTGACCATTGCCTATAACCACTTGGAAATCTAATTCACAAACACAAAAATCAATGATCTCAAACCCTCAAACACAAACATGCAAACTACGATCACATATATACATGGTACGGGAAGAGTTAATGTACAAACAATTTTAACGTGCTAAACATGAGAACTGAAGGAATTTGTCGAAAATAATGGTGACACTTTATAGTTATCACAAGTGAATTACTCTGCTTATGAGATAATTACTCTAGCTATAACAATAATTACGCTAAAAGAACGAAGTAATTAATTACTCTATTCATACACAAAATTACTCTATTTATACACCTCTCTATCCTCAAGGATAGAGGTAAGGTTTACATATTTTACCATCCTCAGACCCTACTAGTAGTTTTTCTATGGGTGAGATTTACTGGGTATGGTTGATGTTATTGTAGATCACTCATAGTAATAATTATCTCGTGTAACTAAAGTAATTATCATGAATAACAAAAATAATTATCTTTGTTATTATGGTTATTTTATGAGTAGAATAATTATCATGTATAACTAAAGTAACTATTAAAACACAACTATTTTATTTATGAAATAACTCTAGTTATATATGCAATTATTAAAACCTCAAAAAAGGACAAGGGATATTGCAATTGATTTGGGATGAAAAAGAGTTTAAAAGTAAATGTAATTTTGATAAAGGCTTAGAAAAATAGTTGAACTAAAACAAATAACAATAATAATGGTTTTGAGTGTAATTACAATAATAATAGTTAAAACTACTTTTTAAAACGATAAAAGAGATCTCCATAGTATCTTTCTACAATCATGACAACCAAAAGTTATATTGATATTAAAATAATCTTTTAGTAATTAATCAAAAAAGCATAGAGATCGCCAGTTGTTAGTTGATCGGACATGAACTAGTGATTTACATAATTAAACGGAATTAACTGACTAATTGACAATTGGTTGAGATTAATTAACGATTAATCGACGTTCAGTTGGGATTTTTATAATTATGACCAAAAGTTACTCCTAAACACTTGCTAATATATAAATTACTATGAAACTTTTAAAGGAAGCATAAATATATATTAGTTTTTGAGTTCATGTAATCATTGGACAAAGTACCTTGAGACCGAAAAGTATACGTTTGACCGACAGAACCCAGAGGACAAAAAAAGATACTGTTGATTATTAAAAACTAAGAAAACAATTAAAAGCTAGTCTTTCCCAAAGCAGAAATCGACAAACATCAATGCACCAAGTACAACTGATTACAAAAGTGATGCTCTGGAACAAACCTTTTTTGCTCTGGAAATATTATAATTAATTAAATTTTCTTTTTTACTTCACTTCCCGTTGGTCTCTTGTAACAACCTCCGACACTTTCACCTCGTAAACCCGTGGACAAGCCCTGGACCATCGGTCACGTTGAGACGCCACGATAGATAGGGTGAATCTCTGTCGTCCACGTCATCTATGAACCTAAACTCGTTCACTTTAGCTGCCGCCGGTAAGTAACACGATGGTAGTTTATGTGCGGCTGCTTGTGTATGGTGGTGAACCCATGGGTGGTTGTTCATCATTGGTTGGTAGTGTTGTGTCTCCGTTGTATCATTACCATCAGCAGTCGCCGCTGCGTTCGCTCTCCTCTCTTCCTTCTTGAATCTGATTCCACAAGCGTTACATAGCGACTGCAAATTCGATTTTATAAAACAAATTAGTATGTATTTTCATCGATACGAACATATTATATTTGATATTTCCTTTATTTTTACTTGATGCATTCCCGTTAGACTTAAACGAATATGGAATATATTGTTTTCGAATAACGAACGCTAAACCGGAAAACTCTGTTGTGAGACTTCATCTATCTAGTGGTGCTTCGTTCAGACTTAAATAAAAATATGGTACATAAGTGCGATTTGAATAAGTGACGTCAAATAGAATAAACTCTTAGGTAAGCCTAATATATTCTTCTTTTTTTCCTTTTCATATTAGAAGAAAAAAATTACATTGTTTTGATATTTTCTAAGCTAAAAATTTTAAATTTTAAATCCCTTAAATATGTTAAGGTTTTGGTAAATGTACTCATCTTTTCTTCTTTTAAATGTTTTTACTTGTTGAACTTGTCCCTTTAAAGATATCATATACTTAATATTTCATATTTTTCCCATATTTAAACAAACAAAAGGAAATCACTTGATTTGATGTTTCTAGACTTGTGTGTGATGATAATTTAGAGAATGATATATTAGCAAAAACCTCTTATTATGCATAAAATAAAATATGTTACTTACAAACCATCTTAGTAAATAATATATGGAAAACCTATACCTTAGGTCCACGGGGGCCGTTTCTCCAAAGAGGGGTAGAAGTGGTGTCACAGTTAGCACACCGCCTAGCCGGTATAGGTTCCACAACGTTAGCACCACCGCGGTTAGTCTTCTGGGAAGATGATGAGTGCAAAATATCCCAACAAAAGTTAGCCGACCAATTAGCAGAAGACCTTCTATCATTCACCCTATCATAATGATCTCCAGTCAAACGAGTAGCCGGTGTACCCAAAGAAAGCGTACAATCAACAGCGGACGAAATAGGCGATTCACCATCATAAGGCATTGAGAACATCATGGTGTTATTAGAGCCACCACACCTATACATGTTCTACGTGTATGTATAAATGTTCCCTAGTGGGAGCTTATGTGAGAGTTTATATGGAGGATGGAATGAGTGTACGAACATGTAATGACGGAAGAGTGTGAAAAGAAGTCAAGAGTTGAGTTGGGATATATAATATAACGGTAGGGGATGGGGATGGGGATGGGGGTGGGGGTGGGGGTGGGGGTGGGGGTGGCATAAGAAGATGAAATAAGAGTCAAGTAGATGGCAGTGAAGCACGTTGTGGTGAAAGAGTGTGATTATAAGCAATACTTTGGAAAATATAAATTTTTCAAAGTATAAGGACTAAATATGTCAATTCCAAACCTTAGGGTTTAAAATGAAAAATCTGTTTTCTTGTCCTCTCGCGATACGCGACGGGACAAACGACAGGCCAATCGCGTACCGCGATGGGACTTGGTCAAACGTTCTAGAAGTTGTCAACGGCGATACGCGATCGCCGTTGAACCAACGTCATCGCGATACGTGATGACGTGGCCTGACACGTTGTGACACGTGTGCCACGTGGCAAGCGGTGGCATAACGTGTGCCACGTGCCGCCACGTGGTGCCACGCGTCACAACGCCTGCCACGTGTCGACACGTGGCAGGCCTATTGTGTGCGTCATCAAGCCTACGTCGCGGTACGTGACGGGCTTGACAAGGAACCCATCGCGTGCCGCGATGGGATCCAAAATGTTGTCTATAAATAGCAGGTCCGGGATCTCATTCTTGGCACACCAAAATCAACTGTCAATATTCTCTCTAACATCTCACTAGAGTTCCTAAACCATATTAACGATCCGCCTCGATAAGCGTGCCCCGATCTCTCGTTTGTGTACCAAAGTTTACTTGAAATTGGTGCCACCCACCACCCACATACCAAGAAAGCGTTTGTCATGACGATGAATCTCGCAAAACGTGTCGTCGAGTGTTAAAAGATTGGTGTTGCCGTTGGCATACCAAAAGTTGATCAAGAAGTGAAGCAGCGTCGGAGTGTTGCTAGAGTTCCCAGGGTTTCCAATACGCCAACAAGGTTAGGCGTAACGACAAATGAATATAATACAATATTATATTAAAGGCTTAAGCCTTAAGTCGAGGTTATACTCGATACCTCGATAAAAGAAATATGAACATAACAAAGAAAAGAATAAAAGAATGAATAGTGAATATTGTGAATACATATATATGTGTGTAAGTATATATGTATATTCTTTGTTATGAAATTATTATTTAAGCAATAATGAGTATTCTTAAATAATAAAAGAAAAAGAATACATTTCTTAGAGAAGAAGAAACGTCAGGTTTTTATATAAACTAAAGGTTTATAATTACTTTTAAACTAAAGGTTTTCAAGTAAAATAAAATGAACTAAAGGTTCATCGAGGTTGAGTTATAAAATAAGACTAAAGGTCTTAAGCCGGATTGTATATCCGACTAACAAATGTTTATACCCGTACTATAGGTGCGAGATAAATAAGGGAAAGACCCTCGGACGGTAAGTGAAGCCGATCCCAAAGCGATAAGGTGAATACGCCTCCAAACTTTTATAAACTTGTTTTCAAACGAGTCAAACATGTTATGTGAAATTGTTTACAAGGAACTACGTGTTCCTAAAACCGTTATAAATAAGGGTATAAACCTAGCCCTCAGGTTGTGGTATACGTGTGTCTGGATCCTTACATAGGTGGTACTACGCGGTGGGCACACCGCACTACCCTTGGTCGTAGGACGCTCTCCTGCAGGGAGTACGACCGTTGTGTGTATTTACGGGTACTTAACTAAGTCGAACGCTGCGGTGTTTGCTGAGGTGACCTAGAGTAGAGGCTCGAGTTTATAATGTGTTGTTTGACTTTGTTATTCCTAAGCCACGATGGGCCGAGGCAGGCGTAGTCTCGAGGGGTAACAAAGTAAAAGAAAATATTTTTGCGTCAGCGTGTTCACCAGCATTCGTTGCTGACGTATTTTAATTACATTTTGCAGGTGAACAAAGTTAGAGCTTGGAATGACGAAGTACTATGATATCTGATGGCTCGGATTTATTTTGTATAAACTTAACATATGAAAATGGTGGTTTGTAAATATAAACAAGTAATGTTTTGTTAACAGTTCTAAACGGGTGTTTAATAATCCCGTCTTTTGAATATATATATATATATATATATATATATAAATGTTACATTTTGATCCTTAAAGTTTTATTAGACTTCCGCTTACAAACGTAACTCTGATTTATTTACAAATATAATACCAACATATGTGTCATATTCCTAGGCCGTGTTTTGGGGTGTGACAAGTGTTGGTATTAGAGCCATAGATCTTAGCGAATTGGGTATCATAAAACAATACCCAAGCTCGATCCAAGTATAGGAAATAATTGATTATTTGTTTTAGGGATAAGATAGGCTGGTAACCTTTCTTTCCCTCTCTACATTCTAAGCCACCCATAATATTAGATGTCATTCAAAGCTCATATAGAGGACTTTATACGCAAGGCCAAGGAAGCCGGAATCGCCGAACCTTTCCCCGAAGACAACCTGAGCGGTGATTATTATGAAGCATACTTCGACCAAGATGTGGAACATGATTTGACCAAACCCGTATATTACCCCGGAAGCAAACACTACCCAATAGACGTTCCTGATAGTCCACCAAAACAAGGAAATGAGCCAACAAGACACTCAAGTTACCATCCACCAACAATACCGATGTATAATTCCTCCGAAATACCGACGTATCATCCAATGGAGATCCCCACTTACAACCCTCGAAGATACCGCAATACTATCCAACCGAGTACCTACCAAACTCTCACCCATCCTCCGACTAGATGAAATACCTCTCTGATCAACAACAATGGCATACTGGGAGTTCCACTTTTAATGAAGTCAATTCCCAACCAAACAACGGTGAAGGACCGTCCCGTAAACCTAGATGAGGGTAATGATGCCCTGTTAAATTTTCCATATGCCCCCAATAAACAATGAAACCATACAACCCATGGAGGAAGATGGACTGGAAGAAGAAAAACCCGAAGAAGAGGAGGAAGAGGAAGAACCTGAAGAAGAAGAGGAGGACCCCTAAGAAGAGGAGAATCCTGAGGAAGAATTGGAACCGGAAGAAGAGCATCCCGATAATCCTAATGAGATATCAATGGATGGATCACTCACTTCCCAAAATCCAAGCTACGGTTCTGTTGATCTATATGTTCAATACCTTGAGAAACTCAAGAATCAAGCTTCGTCAAGCTTCCCACCATTCCAAGGTGTGATTCCAACAGAAGAGGAACAAGCTTATGAAATCCGAGAACAAAACCGTGCTGCCAAAACCTATATCTACCTTGCATCCGACATGACTTATGTTCCGTATCCAGAACCGAGGAATCACTACGAGATGGTGACATTGGGTTACCGCGACCCACCTCCACAGTATGGATACCCCAACGTAGTCCCGCAATCGTATGAAGAACATTTGGATTGTGCTCTACACGAAACCGGCGATTGGAGGAAGAAGGTGGACGAGGAAGGAAAGAAAAAGAAGAAGGTGGGAGAAACAATCCTTCGTAAGTGCAACAAAATAACGAAGGTTGTGAAGAAGTTCTTGAAGGACTGAAGATGGAGAAGAATGTTATGAGAAGTTGTGTGTAAAATAGCTTAGTATGATATGTGAAATAGATGTGTAAAAAGAACGTTGAAACGTTCTTTAAAAATAAAGATAGGATAATCCATATATATATCTATCAAACAATATATATATGTGTGTGTATAAATAAGTATATATATATCCTTTAGTGATATATATAAATGTGTAATAAAATGGTTGTTAATAAAAGGAATGTTGTTAAAATTTCAGATATAAAAAGAAATATGTCTGAACAAAGAAATAACAACGAGAATGCTCGAAAAGAGAAAGAAATAAAAGACAATGGGAAAGGCCCCGAGAAAGAAAAAGAAGAACTCATTCCCGATAAATATTTAAACCAAATTCAAAATATGATTAAGAAAGCGGTTAGGGAAGAGTCTGGTTTTAGATCTCAATCTCGACATTCTCAATCTAGACAAACCAAACATTCTCAATCCGTTCATCCTTCAAAATCTGTAAAATCTCGTCCAAAACCCTCTCATGACGAGGGTAGTGTTCATGAGTCAAACGCTGATGGAGGCGTTCGTTAAGAGTTCAAGAAACTCAAAATCGGCGGTTGTTCATTTAAAGACTTCAAATACTATGAACCAAAAGAGTTCCATGGTGATAAAGGAGCCATCTCAACTGTGATGTGGCTTGAAGAGATGGAGATAATCGTGATTACAAGCAAATGCTCCGATGAGGAGAAGATTCAGTATTCCGCCTTAATGTTTAAAGGAGAGGCGCTTGAGTGGTGGAATGCTCAGTTGATGAGCAAAGAGAGAGAAGTGATGTATGGCCTGACTTGGGATGAGTTCAAGGCATTATTGATGGCAAAATTTTGTCCCATGCACGAAACCGACCAGATCCAAACGAAATTTCTCAATCTTAAGGTCGTGGGGACGAACCTTCGTGAATACAACACCAAGTTTCACGAATACTGTCGTCTGGTTCCCCAGCTGGTGAATCCTGAATCCAGCAAAGTCACTTGATATATTTGGGGACTACCGCGGGAAATCCGCTACATGGTAAGGTCACACTTACCACAAACCGCTGACTCTGCGATGGAGTTAGCTGGTTATCTGATGGGCGGTATGGTTCGAAACAAAGAAAATTGACAAGAAAGTTACAACCACAACTGCTCAAGGGAGAACGAGTGGAGGCACCAACTACAATGGCAAGGGCACAAACCAAAGTCGATTCAATTCAAGTGCTACGCCATGCAAGACTTGTAGAAGGTACCACAAAGGCCGATGCAACTTTGCTCCACCTCCAAAAGTGTGTGAATCATGCAACCGTACGGGGCATGCGGCTGCTGACTGCTGGAAGAAGAAGATGACTTACTACAATTGCAAGGAAATGGGCCATCTGAGTATCGAGTGCCCAAAGAACAAACCCGCTGCTGGTGGTGCGGGTGGAAGTGGCAAGGACAAGAAGGAAACGCTCGAGTCTTCGTACTCGACACAAAGAAAGCCGCTGACATGCTGGAAACCATTACCGGTACGTTTCTAGTCAACGGCACCTATGCTAGAGTTTTATTTGATTCGGGTGCCAATTTAAGTTTTATAGATTATAATTTTTGTAGTCTATTAAACGAACCTTTAATAAAGTTAAATAAAACTCTAAGCGTCGAGACTGCTAGTGGCGAAATCGTTAAGATCTCCGAAGCCCTTGAAAACGGAAAAATCCTTCTAGCTGGTTACATTTTGCGTATCTGTTTATTGCCCATGAGTCTGGCTGGTTTTGATATTGTACTTGGTATAGATTGGTTATCCGATAACCATGCCCGTATCATCTGCAATAGCAAAACTGTTAAACTTCAAGCCCCTGATAAACGAACTATTCGAATTGAAGGGGACAAAGACGCTGGCCAAGTTAGCATAATCTCCATGATTAGGGCTAACAAATGTTTGAATCAAGAATGCCTCGCATTCATGGCATACATCACTGAAGAGTCCAAGCCAAAAGAAATTAAGGATGTTCCTATTGTTGCCGACTTTTCTGACGTCTTCCCTGATGAACTCCTCGGAATTCCTCCTGATTGTGAAGTAGAGTTTAGAATCGATCTCATTCCTGGTACTGCTCCAATCGCCAAAACTCCATATCGCTTAGCGCCAACCGAAATGAAGGAGTTAAAAAAAACAACTTGATGAGCTTTTGGAGAAAGGTTTCATTCGACCGAGTTCGTCACTTTGGGGAGCGCCAAATCTATTCGTCAAGAAGAAAGATGGATCTATGCGTATGTGTGTCGATTATCGTGCGTTAAACAAAGTCACAATCAAGAATCGCTATCCACTCCCTCGAATCGATGATCTTTTTGATCAACTTCAAGGTGCTAGCTTCTTTTCTAAAATTGATCTTCGTTCCGGCTATCACCAACTCAAAGTCCAATTTGAAGATATTCCAAAGACCGCGTTCCAAACAAGGTATGGACATTATGAGTTCACAGTCATGCCGCTTGGACTAACTAATGCCCCAGCTGCGTTCATGGACATGATGAATCGTATTTGCAACCCTTACTTGGATAAATTTGCTATCGTATTCATCGACGACATACTTATTTATTCTAAGTCAAAGGCCGATCATGAAATCCACCTTCGAACATTGCTTGAAATTCTTAGAATCAAGAAGTTATGCGCCAAGTTCTCAAAATGCGAATTCTGGTTACGCAAGGTGCAATTTCTTAGTCACATCATCAACGTCGACGGTATTCAAGTGGACCCCGCTAAGATTGAAGCTATCTCTAAGTGAGAAGTTCCAAAGTCGCCAACCGAGATCCGAAGTTCTTAGGTTTGGCCGGCTATTACCGTAGGTTTATCGAGAACTTTTCTCGAATCGTTGTTCCCCTAACTTCCTTAACTTGTAAGAACATCAAGTATGAATGGGGAACAAAGAAACAAGAGGCTTTCGATATACTCAAACAAAAACTCACCCAAGCACCTATACTGGCTTTGCCAGAAGGTACTGAGGATTTTGTAGTATTTAGTGACGCGTCTCATTCCGGTTTGGGATGCATACTAATGCAACGCAAGAAAGTAATCGCCTACGCCTTTAGTAAACTCAAAGTGCACGAAAAGAATTATACGACTCATGATCTAGAGTTAGGCGCCATAATCTTTGCACTTAAGATATGGAGGCACTATCTCTATGGAGTTAGATTTACCGTGTACACTGATCATAAAAGCTTGAAACACATTTTTTATCAAAAAGAGCTTAACATGCGCCAACGGCGATGGATGGAAACGCTCAATGACTATGATTGCAAGATTGTTTACCATGAAGGCAAAGCCCACGTCATGGCCGATGCCTAAAGTCGCAAAGAACATGAGAAACCTAAAAGAGTTCGAGCATTACGTCTAGAACTTCAAGTTGATCTTTTCGAACAAATCAAATCTGCTCAAGCTCAAGCAATCTATGAAAATCAAATCGCCGATGAAAAACGCAACGGCACCATTGACTCGTTAGTTAAAGGTGACGATGGTATCCTTAGACTCGGTAATAGGATTTGGGTACCAATCGTTGGAGACTTGCGTGAGAAACGCAACGGAACCTTTGACTCGTTAGTCAAAGGTGACGATGGTATCCTCGATTCGTTGGACCCTTTGAGGTACTTGAACGAATCGGCACTGTTGCATACCAGTTGCGACTGCTCGAGGAAATGCAAGGGATACATGATGTATTCCATGTTTCAAATCTGCGTAAGTGTTTAACCGATGAATTTTTGGCTATGCCATTAAAAGACGTTGAAATAAACGAAAATTTAAAATTTGTTGAAAGACCAATACAAATAGAAGCTTTGAAAACAAAGAAATTAAAAAGAAGAACTTTGAAAATTGTGATAGTAAAATGGGACTCGCGTAGAGGGCCCGAATATACATGGGAACTCGAATCGGAAATGAGAAAAAAATACCCCCACTTATTCGTGTAAAGCAATCTCGAGGACGAGATTTGTTTCAAGATGGGGAGGATGTAACATCGAGAAAATTTCGAGTTCAAAATATAAATTTTCCAAAGTATAAGGACTAAATATGCCAATTCCAAACCTTAGGGTTTAAAATGAAAAATCTGTTTTCTTGTCCTATCGCGATACGCGACGGGACAAACGATAGGCCAATCGCGTACCGCGATGGGACTTGGTCAAACGTTCTAGAAGTTGTCAACGGCGATACGCGATCGCCATTGAACCAACGTCATCGCGATACGCGATGACGTGGCCTGACACGTTGTGACACGTGTGCCACGTGGCAAGCGGTGGCACAACGTGTGCCACGTGCCGCCACGTGGTGCCACAAGTCACAACGCCTGCCACGTGTCGACACGTGGCAGGCCTATTGTGTGCGTCATCAAGCCTACCGCGACGGGCTTGACAAGGAACCCATCGCGTGCCGCGATGGGATCCAAAATGTTGTCTATAAATAGCAGGTCCGGGATCTCATTCTTGGCACACCAAAATCAACTCTCAATATTCTCTCTAACATCTCACTAGAATTCCTAAACCATATTAACGATCCGCCTCGATAAGCGTGCCCCGATCTCTCGTTTGTGTACCGAAGTTTACTTGAAATTGGTGCCACCCACCACCCACATACCAAGAAAGCGTTTGTCATGACGATGAATCTCGCAAAACGTGTCGTCGAGTGTTAAAAGATTGGTGTTGTCGTTGGCATACCAAAAGTTGATCGAGAAGTGAAGCGGCGTCGGAGTGCTGCTAGAGTTCCCAGGGTTTCCAATACGCCAACAAGGTTAGGCGTAACGACAAATAAATATAATATAATATTATATTAAAGGCTTAAGCCTTAAGTCGAGGTTATACTCGATACCTCGATAAAAGAAATATGAACATAACTAAGAAAATAATAAAAGAATGAATAGTGAATATTGTGAATACATATATATGTGTGTAAGTATATATGTATATTCTTTGTTATGAAATTATTATTTAAGCAATAATGAGTATTCTTAAATAATAAAAGAAAAGAATACATTTCTTAGAGATGAAGAAACGTCGGGTTTTTATATAAACTAAAGGTTTATAATTACTTTTAAACTAAAGGTTTTCAAGTAAAATAAAATGAACTAAAGGTTCATCGAGGTTGAGTTATAAAATAAGAATATGTAAGGCCCCGAACCCGGTAGCCCTACTTTAACGTCGGATTTACTCATAAACACAGTTCTTCAAATCAGAGTTTATTAAAACTTTTCGCGGAATATAAAACATCAATCATTTGTTACAAAACATTAAATCTTTTCTTTGATACCATAACACAAACTTATATTTAAAACATCTTTACTTCTTTCTTCAGATGCCAGCCGTTCAATCTATGCCGTGTGTCATCCTCATGCTAACTTTATAATCAGCTCACCTGCGTGCATACTAAAAGTCAGCTACGCTGAGTGAGTTCTAGTTAATCAGGCAACATACAATTTTTATTCTCATATATTTCTTCCCGTATCCGAAGACACACATTTCTACCTTAACCTCGTATAAATATCCATGGAAGGATCATCATGTAATCTCTATTGAAGAACCATTACCATCACCCTACCATATATAATTTCCATAGGAGGAACACTATACTATCCATAGAAGGAACACTTTACTATCCATAAAAGGAACACTATACCTTCCATAAAAGGAACACTTTACCTTCCATAAAAGGAACACTATACCTTCCATAAAAGGAACACTATACCTTCCATAAAAGGAACACTATACTTTCCATAAAAGGAACACTATACTTTCCATAGAAGGAACTCTATACTTTATTATTTAATGTCCATGTAAGGAGCTAGTCACTTCCCTCGACGATACGTGCAATATCCGAAGATCGTTCACGTACCGGCAAGCAATCATTCATCTATTTCACATTATCCATATAAGGCACACACATAAAATTTATATCTTTTCGTTCATACTTTCTTACTTTCTTTAGTATTATCTTACTTTCATATCTTACGTTATAAAGAGCATTACGCCCTGCATTCCTCGAGTATTACTAGGGCTCGGTACCCTCTTCGTAACCATACAACCATACGTTATCATTTCTTTATTCTATTATCTCTATCATGTTCATACACATAAACATACATAACATATTTACCTTATACATAGCGTTACAACCTGACAGTACGTGCAATATCCGAAGATCGTTCACGTACCATCAAGCAATCATTCATACATTTCACATTATCCATAAAAGGCATACACTTATCTCTTAGGATAAGTGTATTAACAAACATATTGAGTATGCACACAGCCCCGAAAACATAACACATAAATGGGGCTAGAAACTCACCTGAACTCTGCTTCTTTTTCTGATAGCTGTAAATCCCTTCTTTAACTGAGCTCGGCTGACTGAACAAGTTACACGTATCAATTAACTATCACTTCTCATAATGTATTTTTATCTACATATGACCCACAACGAACGGGGGTCCGGGGGCAGCGCCCCTGGCAGCGGGGTCTAGGGGCGGCAGCCCCTAGCAGGGTCCAAGGGGCAGAGCCCCTGGCTGGGGTCGAGCTGCCAGGTCAGCTTGGAAAAATTTTATTTCCATTAACTGTCTTAACACATTTTCCATTAGGTTTTTAATTTATTTTCTAAACGAACTTCACTTCAGGCGAAGTTAAACCTCGGGCGAACTTGGCTTCAGGCGAAGTTAAACCTTAGGCGAAATTGGCTTCAGGCGAAGTTAAACCTTAGGCGAACTTGGCTTCAGGCGAAGTTATCCTTAGGCAAACTTGGCTTCAGGCGAAGTTATCCTTAGGCGAACTTGGCCGTAGGCGAAGTTATGCTTGAAGGCGAAGTTACGCTTGAAGGCGAAGTTCATCAGGCGAACTTAATATTGCAGGCGAAGTTATCGCGCTGCAGATCTGTTTGCCCATAAATCCTTCGTTTCTTAGCCAAATAACTCGATTTTGGTACCCACGGAATCGTATGATCGGCGCCTACAAATCCCAACCATCAAATCGGCCTAAAATCGACGTTTTAGGGGTCCGATTTGGGCAGTTTGGGTTTCGGGTCCGGTTAACCCATCCAATCCTAACCATTTTCAGTAATATTAGCTTTGTTGGATTTGTTCTTACCTTACCAACTCAGATCTATCAACAAAATCTCGGGTCTCGGCTTCGAATCTTGATCGGTTAGAATGTGTGTGTTTTGATTGTGTGAAGAAATAGATGTAAATGAAGATATCTTTGGGATTTTGGGGGTATTTATATCCCTGAAATCCCATTCTTATTTAACCCATCTCAATTAATCCAAGTCCACAACCCACATCCATTACCCAACACTAGCCCGACCCATACCAACTCATATTCTATTATTTATTTCCTAATAACCCGGGTAAACTTTCTCTCTAATATTAAGTAATATAATTAATATTATCTTGAAATTTCGGGATGTTACAGACTAAAGGTCTTAAGCTGGATTGTATATCCGACTAACAAATGTTTATATCCGTACTATAGGTGCGAGATAAATAAGGGAAAGACCCTCGGACGGTGAGTGAAGCCGATCCCAAAGCGATAAGGTGTATATGCCCCCAAACTTTTATAAACTTGTTTTCAAACGAGTCAAACATGTTATGTGAAATTGTTTACAAGGAACTACGTGTTCCTAAAACCGTTATAAATAAGGGTATAAACCTAGCCCTCAGGTTGTGGTATACGTGTGTCTGGATCCTTACATAGGTGGTACTACGCGGTGGGCACACCGCACTACCCTTGGTCGTAGGACGCTCTCCTGCAGGGAGTACGACCGTTGTGTATATTTACGGGTACTTAACTAAGTCGAACGCTGCGGTGTTTGCTGAGGTGACCTAGAGTAGAGGCTCGAGTTTATAATGTGTTGTTTGACTTTGTTATTCCTAAGCCACGATGGGCCGAGGCAGGCGTAGTCTCGAGGGGTAACAAAGTAAAAGAAAATATTTTTGCATCAGCGTGTTCACCAGCATTCGTTGCTGACGTATTTTAATTACATTTTGCAGGTGAACAAAGTTAGAGCTTGGAATGACGAAGTACTATGATATCCGATGGCTCGGATTTATTTTGTATAAACTTAACATATGGAAATGGTGGTTTGTAAAAATAAACAAATAATGTTTTGTTAACAATTCTAAACGGGTGTTTAATAATCCCGTCTTTTGAATATATATATATAAATGTTACATTTTGATCCTTAAAGTTTTATAAGACTTCCGCTTACCAACGTAACTCTGATTTATTTACAAATATAATACCAACATATGTGGCATACTCCTAGGCCGTGTTTAGGGGTGTGACATAACATTGTAGGAACATATGGTAAGACGAAATGGCTAACCATGAAAGTGTTTCCTAAATGAACAAGAACTGAAGTACGTATACAAGAGAGAGAAGAGCAAAAGACTTAGCTACATAGCAAACTGGAAAGACAAGTATATGTGCAGTTGGGGAAAAATGGTGGTATTAGGCTGGAAAGACAAGTATAAGCGTAGATGACAAAGAAAAATATCAATAAGTGGTGGTATTAGGCTGGAAAGCATATGTGCAGTTAGGGAAAAATGCATAATATGGAGAACAAGTTTAGATATTAATTGAAGCCACAAACATATGAAAGAAAATAGATCAAACTCTTAAAGGAAGGAACACTACTCTATGAAATATCCGCCCAGTCAAGTATGATCTTATAACACAGCGGTAATCCAAACCAGTGGATGATATAGTAATTCTTTGTAGGCGATGTTGTACATCTATATTTTACTCTCAGCTTCTTGCTGATTTGGAACTTTGTAATGGTTTGTTTTGGTTATGAAAGTTCGCTTTTGCTAGTAAAAAATAAGTATTATTTATTGTTATGATTATTATCATTATTATTATTATTGCTTTGATTATCACTATAATGGTCATGTTATAAACATTCTTTCAGTTTGTTTAAGAGATGACTGTCAATTAAAAAGTGAGGATTCTTTCATGGAATTCACTATCATAAATGATGAGCCGGTAGCTTTGATTAGTCCTTATGCAAGTAATATTTTTTGTTCGTGAAGATTGGTTTGAAAAATAACGACAGAACATTAAAGTTACCAAGGTTTGTTTTTTATTATTAAAATGTTGTTGTAACGAGACCAAAGCGTTTTCTACAAATTCAAGGTGGAGAAAGTGATGGCCAACTTGTTCATGACATAGAATGGGCAAAATAGTCATTCTGCACAATCATTTAGAGGTTCAACCAAACACCATTTACTGGTTCAGCACTTACTGGTTTAGAGTCTCTTAACCATTCAGACCTCTTACTGATTCAGCACTTAATGGTTCAACACTTGCCAAACAGCCCCTTAGTACTGTACACGTCACATCAAGAAATGTTTTCTGTTATCTTACCATTGACCATCAGAGTTAATGAGCTTATTTGCTATGTTCTAGCCGATAAACCTCTTTTGTGACTTTCTACAATATTTATATAAGATCTATAAATATTTTTATTAAAATTAGATATAATTATCTGTATGCCATGACATTTTTAGTTTTTTATGATTAGGTATTTAGGTTTAATAAAAATATGAATGTTGTTTAAAACGATACTGACGATTAGAATGGTTATAAGAAACCATTCCATGACTAGAGGAATAGTCTCTAGGGATCAGCTTTTCGCCGATCACAAGACACTCAATCTCTCTAAAAAAATTAAATTTAAGACCCGCTTTAAAGGCAAAAAAAATGTAATTGGGATTGTGTGGGGTGGGCATGAATGAGTAAATTTTTTGTATTGCATAAGTGAGATCCGGATACGGTTGTTCACGAGCCGAGCCGAACCGAGCGCAAGCTTGCTCATACTTTGTTTCCTTTGAAAGTGAGCCGAATTGAATTTAAAGAAACAAGCGATATTTGGATGCTTGAACTTGGTTTGGTTCGAAACCGAGCGCCTTGGTTCGGCTTGGTTTTGCTTGATTTCATACAAAGTTTTCAATTTTAGATTTATAAAACTTCAAAATATTATTAATTCAAGACTTTCAACTCTAAAATGTCTAAACTTCCAACTTAAAAATGTTTAAAACTCATATTTAACAACAAAACATATATAAAATGAGTGACTATGGTTTAAATTTAAACTTTGAAGTCAACACAAAAGAAGGAAATTAAAAAAATAATATACTTTAATATATATACATAAAATTTTATATAAAAATAATAAATAAAAAATAATTCGAGTAAAACAAACAGAATCCAACCGAGCGAGGCTTTGCTCGTTCTTGGATTGTGATGTGTTGCATAACACATAGTTTTATCCTAATTTTTACATGTATTTTACGTTTGAACTTTAACGATTATCAATTGTTTCATACGTAAAGTTACATATTCTTGATCAATGTAGGTACCATATGAAGAGCATCGAAAACAAGTCCTAAGAAGAGGAAACAGGCTTAACGAAGATCAAATCTGAAGCCGTTGTGCGTATATGTGTTTAAGCGAGTAAAAGCCAAAAATGTCAGAAAATGGACCTGGCCGCACTACACGACCTGGTTAGACCCTCAAGGCCACGTTACACGACGTCCTAGGCTACCCATGATATTCATATTTCAGCTAGGCCGACTGTTTTGTCTTTTGTGGGCTTGTTTTGACCTAGTTTTGGGCTTGTTAAGCAAGTTTAAGAGATCTATTTAAAGATATATCAACCCTAAATGAATTATTGATTATTCCATCCGTCTCACACCTGTTCCATAGGAGTTTATGAAGGGGAGAAGCTGCTTGTTCGTTCAGATAATTGCCGGTTGTCGGTTTTGAGTATTTTAACGATTGTGAGTTCGTTTTTGGGTTTTAAACATTCAAACAAGTTGTAATCAGATTCTAGTGAACACGTTTATCATATTTATCTATTTTATCTGATGTTCATTCATTATGCTTGGCTAAACGTGTTTGAATCACCTAGGTTTGATGTTTAACGGTTTAAATTAACTAGTTTAGGGTGCTTAACGTGTGGTTGATTGTTTGTCTATTGTAAAGCTCTTATTTTGTGACATTATTCTGTGTTTACCTGCTGCCATAGAAGTATCTCAAGTTGCATGTGCCCCATGTAGTTGGTTATAGCATGAATTAGTTTCGTGTCATCGTTAATTGCATAGTTCGGTTAATACTTTGTGTGCTGATTGATTTTGGTAGACGTATCACTAAGTTTTGTGTTGCTTAGATCATTAAAACCAGTATGTTTACCGCCTTTGATTTGGACCAAAAGCTTAGGTGTCGGCTTATCTTGCTAGTTTAGTTGATTTGGTTATCCGTTGCGACACTACGTGCGGTTTTCCAACTGTCGACTAGGTGAGTTTGTGAGTTGAGTTATTTTGTCCTCGGTATAGAGTTACCCTTTTTCTCCAAGGTTTGTAATAGATCGAGCCTTAGTGAGACTTGTGATTTAGACATGGACCAAGTGATGAGTCATTAGGGTACTGTAACATCCCCAAAATTTCGATCCAAATTTGACAACTTAGGAAAGTTGAGGGATCAAAAATAATATCAAAACAAGTTATGAGAAAAATATTAAATAAGGAAATATAAGAAAAATAAGGAAATAAAAATATTTCCTAAGTTAAGTATTTCCATAAGAAAGAAATAAGGAAACTCCATCTCACATGGAATGATGTAAGAAAACGGAAGCACTTTACTTGGGTATAAATAAGGAATATAAATCTCATCCCACATGGAAAGTGGTAAATAAATGGAAGCTCTTTATAAGGAAGAGATTTTCCATAGTAATATTCTTTTATGGATATCATGCACCAAGTGGTCCTAGCGGAGGGTGCGTAGCACCCGACGCGCACGCGCACGCGCACGCGCTTGGGCTTGGACGAGGGCGAGGGCAAGGGCAAAGGCGACGGAGACGGTGAAGAGCGTTGGGCGCAATGTGGCGCTTGATGGCGCACTTTGCACTTGGCGAGGGCGAAGGGCGTTGGGCGCAATGTGGCGCTTTGATGGCGCACTTTGCACTTCGTTTTAAGAGCCGCCTTAGTATTTTTGGACAACGAGAGTTAGACCTAGATGTGACAAGCTACAAAAGATAAAGGACTAAAAATGAAAAATAATATTCAGGGACCCATCGCGCTACGCGATGAGTCCAAGAAGACGGCCATCGCGTACCGTGATGGACAGTGATGACTCAGGCACACGTGTCACACTCTGGTTTACACATGGCAGTACGACGGGACACGTGGCAGAACGTGTCAGACCACATGGCAGACGTGTCTGGCCACGTGACGTGGCCCCAGAAAAGGGGGCGTCGCGATACGCGACGCCGTTGAAAAAGGAGCCCCATCGCGTACCGCGATGGGATCCAAATTCAGCTATAAATAGGAGAGGGTCACGGCTCATTTGCATGCACACCTCTCCACTCTCTCTCTACCTCGGTTTACGTGACAGGCACAGTTTTGCGTGTCACTGACTCGACAATCATTACCTCATAATCCGTGCCAAATATCGACGTTTCCTTGAAGTGCGTGCCACCCAAATAACCCGACATTCCGTCTTGTAATACGTGCGCGACCCGGCGACCGAACATTGCCTCGATTTGCGTGCCAAGAAGGACTGATCAAGAACGCCTCGACAAACGTGCATATAGAGTAGAAGTGCTGCTCGTATAAACTTAGGAATGTCTAACTCCGAATACCCGTGCGAGGTAGGGGTTCTACCTAAGTTATTATTTTATTATTATTATAAATAGCTTAGACCATAGTCGGAAGAATAGCCAAACCTTGATTTACGATTAAGAATAATATAACTTTTCTTAAGCAAAGGTTATAGTTAAAATATAGTTTCTTCTTGATTAGGAAAGGTAAACAAATATATACAAGAGGTATAATTAAATAGTATTTCTTTATTATTAAGAAATATAATATTCATATAGAAAGAATATAAAGTTAATATTTCTTTTTGAAGAAGAAACATAGTATATAAATGATAAACAAACAAAGGGACTAAAGGTCCAAATGTTTTATATAAACAAATGATTTAATCAAGGTTAAAGCTATACAAAACGGACTAAAGGTCTGAAGCTAGATCGATGATCAAGTTATTTATACAAAAGTTATTCTCGTACTATAGGTCCGAGGTAACAAAACAAGAAGAAGAAAACAGGAAACAGGAATCAATATCAAAAACTGATTATAAACATAAAAGGTGAATACGCCCCAAACCTTTTATAATGAGTCTGAATGTTTGCATAGGATTTATGAATCCTTAAAAACTTTGTGTTACAATAATAAGAAACGGACACTACTCTGATTAAGAGTATACATGTGTCTGGATCCAGACATACATGGTGACTCGGCATTTCCCCGAGGCCATGCATATCATCAACATGCCTCTGAAGGTCTACGGGACTGTTCAGAGAAATGATATTGTGTATATAATTAATTGTATAAGGTACTTAGGGTAATTTGATTCCAATTTAGTTGGGTGCCTAATGAGTAGTCACAAAGTTATTATTGTTGGTTTCACAAAGGTATTGAAAAGATATTTTTAGAGTCAGCGTCATTCACCAGCTGTGTGCTGACGTATTTTCCAACCCATTTTACAGGAAAACAAGAAAGGTTAGAACAGACAAGAAGAAATAGAATATTGGAGTTATAGTCATTAGAATGCTATCTGGTGGCTCAGATATTTTATTTCAATGTATTATAAAGGATTATGTTTTTCATAGAAAGGTATTTGAAATATCAAACGGGTATTTTTACTCGAGAGTTTTAATAAGTTTTCAATATAATAATATTTTATTAAAGACTTCCGCTAAAACTAAACCGCAACTCTGATTTATTTACAAAACATGTACCAACTTGTGGTTACACGCCTAGGCCCTAAGATGGGGGTGTGACAGGTACGTAGATAAAACAACCAAGAATTAAAAGCTATCTAGACGTTGTTAGGGTTTATTGGTAAAATTGACCGTAGGGACCAGTGCCTTCACCTCTCCTATGTTAGCTCATCTTTAGAACCCTGGTTTCAACCACGTGTTAGCACCCGAGTCATCCTATAGCCGTTAAATCATCCTACCTAGGTGATTCGTATTCCGATTATCGTTAAATCCCGTTAAGTTCCAGTTAGTTCCGTTCAGTTAAGTTAGTTCTTAGTAATCTAGCTAATTAAATTTGTTTAAAATAAAAATCAATTAAAATATTATTCTTAGGTAAGTCTTAGTTAGGGTTTAGTAACAATATCGTTCTCACGTGTCTTTGTGTTCGATACTCGGATTTCCTTAGTTTTTACTACTTACGATCGGTACACCTGCCGGTTGTGTGAAGTTTTGTTAGGTTATTTCGTTTTAATTTAAAGCTTAGTTGTGAGTCATAATTTTCATAGTTACATTTTTGCACATCAGCTTGGTTTTAAACCGAACCGAGCCAAATAGCTCACTTCCAAACTTAGCCGAAATCAAACCAACAACTTTCGAGCGAGCGACGAACAGTTTGTACAACCCTGGATCCGGATGGGTAAATGTAAGATATCATGTGAAATGGTAATGATTCCAAAGTGTTTTTCACTAATTTGCAAACCTGAATAAATACATGTTAGAAAGGAAACTAAATCCCTAAAAGTATATGGACGATAAATCAATATAATAACTACAAAATATTTGACAATATCTTACATCTAATAGGTTGAATCTTTTAGGTGCTGTTTGTTTTTGCAGACATAAACTGTCTGCAAGCTGATTTCATCTGTTTTCATGTCTGCAACTGAAGATGTGGTCTGAAGATCTGCAAGCTGAAAATATAAGACTGTTTGTTTTTATAAGCTGATACTGTCTGCATAACTGTCAAACTTATCTCACAAGATAGAAGTCATTTATTCAAGTTACATCTAGTTTTTAGTCTTTGCTTGCCATGCCGATTTGGTTTTGGTGGGTGGTGGAAGGTGGTGGTGGTGGATGGTGGTAGTGGCGGCGGACGGTGGGTAGTGGCGGTGGATGGTGGTGGTGGACAATGGGTGGTGGTGATGGATGGTTTTGGTTGGTGGTGGACGGTGGTGGTGATGGATGGTGGTGGTGGTGGTGGTGGGTGATGGATGGTGGTGGTGGCGGTGATGGATGGTGGTGGTGGTGATGGATGGTGGGTGGTGGACGGTGGTGGTGATGGATGGTGGTGGTGGTGGCGGACGGTGGTGGTGATGGATGGTGGGTGGTGGACGGTGGTGGTGATGGATGGTGGGTGGTGGACGGTGGTGGTGGCGGTGATGGATGGTGGTGGTGGTGGCGGTGATGGATGGTGGTGGTGGTGGGTGATGGATGGTGGTGGTGGCGGTGATGGATGGTGGTGGTGGTGGCGGACGGTGGTGGTGATGGATGGTGGGTGGTGGACGGTGGTGGTGATGGATGGTGGGTGGTGGACGGTGGTGGTGGCGGTGGATGGTGGTGGACGGTGGCGGCGGGGTACGGGGGTGGTGGTGGCGGCGTACGGTGGGTGGTGGTGTTGGCGGACGGTGGTAGGAGCAGTGGATGAGAGGGTGGCTGCAAAGGGAGAAGAGTAGGGTTTTTTTGTGAAGATGTTTTAAGCAAGATTTCCTTGCTTTTCTTTTAAGATGAAAGAAGATAACTTCAGATCTGTTTTAAGAAAAAAAACAAACAGTCTTCAAGGGTAATGTCTGCGCGCCTGCAGACATTAGCTCCCTTGAAGATGTTTGAAGAAAAAACAAACACCCCCTTAACCACCCAAAATGTGTAAACATACACAATAAAATTAAGGTTTGAAATATGAGATGTGGAATAAACAATTAATCGGTGGAGATGGCAGGAGACATGCAGAGGTGGTCAAATCGGTTTCAGTTAGTCTCCGTACCCTTGTCCATCACGTGAAGAACACAATACTTGGCTCTTCAAGGTCCGACCCTTGCCCACTTGTCCTAGCCTCACTTATGTACTCTTTTTTGTCAAGTCTACTTTAAACAATAGTATGATTGCTATTCATAAATAAAAAAGCAAGTTTACCTTTCATAACCTTTTAGTACACTCGCAATGCAAGTTAAAAGATGTCTACGGATGATTATTTGACATTTTGACGCGCAGTGCCACTATGCACAAACCAAGCAGTGAAAAACACCATTTGAAGTGGTTTAAAATGACTTCTGACTATATAGCTTCAAAAAGTCGGTTTATTTTTTGAAGCGGTTTCCAAACCGCTTCAAAAAAAATGTAACACACCACTTCATAAAATATATATGATTTTTATGACAGTTTCGCTAGATCCCTAGCTATCATCTCGGAATGTCATATTTGGTTTGATTTGTGTTGGAACACCACTGCTACCGCTTGTCCTCACTTCAAATATTAGTGTACGCTTTAATATATAAAGGCAAATATATACTACGTTGCCATCCCATTATCCTCAATCCACACTTTTCCATTGTTCTTGATCGCCATGGGTGCGGCGGGCACACACACACCACCACCACCATTACTAACGCTTTCTTGTTGTAGCCTAAGGCTCGTTCGTCAATAATAGGGTTTCCGAATGGTTGTAGCTCAAATATGTTGGTGTTGTTGATGCTTCAAAACATAGCCACCGTCATCTGTTCTGTCTCTCCTTTGTCGTCAATCGGTTGCCAAAACACGCTGCTGCCGGAAGAGTGGTAGTTCCTTTCAGGGCCGTCTCCGAGAATATTAATACCTCGGTCGAGCTTAAACAAAAAGGCTCGTAAACTTTAACGAGAAAAGAAATATATAAGCTATTTTTTTTAAAACGACATTCACGTTATATCAATAAAAATAACAAAAAAAATAGTAATAAAATCATATATAATCATAGTTAATCGCTAATCGATTATTCGTGAAACTCTCCGAGCATTTTTGACAACAAACTTTTTGATCACCACTCGCAGTTTATATTATCCAAATATCCAATCGTTCAACCGAATAACGAAACAACCATAACATAAAATAATCAAATAGTTAAAAGTAAAATCATACCCTTGTGAGTCACTAAGTTGGTATGACGGTGGTCGATGTTCTGATTCAAGGTGCCGACAATGGTGGATTGATGGAGATGATGGTGGACAGGTGGCAAGGAACTAAAGAAGGAGGGTTGGAACTTGAAAGAGTGGATGAGAACGATGAATCTTCACTAAATGCTTTATTTTGATCAGCGCTTTTTTTTATTCTTTTTTTAACTTATTATTAAAAAAATTTTATTATTGATTTTTTCATTTTGGTTTGGGCCCAATATTTTAAGAGTGATCAAAATCCGTTTATAATACATAAGAATTATTATTATTTATATATTTACACACACGTATACACGCACACCTTCAAGGTCGGGCGTGGTCCCTTTCCCTGTGTGTGTTTTAGTGTTCTGAACTTATTTTGGTGTTCGTAAAAGGAGAAGACCGGGAACTAAACACTTAATAAGGTTTAGAATTTTTAAAGGCGTTAATTGTTTGGTTGGTCGATTTGCTTATTTTTAAAGGCGTTAATTGTTTGGTAGATTTTTTAAAGGCGTTAAGTGTGTAGTTATTAAATTTTAAGGACTAACGGTGTAATACATGCAAAGCATGGGACCAAAGAAGCTAATAACTTTTTTTAAAGAGGTTCCTATAAAACCACTTCAAAAAAGTTTCTTATAAATATATTATGTAATAAATTAAGAAACAGAAACCGCTTAAAAAATCAATCTTTAGAAGTTGTTCCAATAAATCGCTTCAAAAGATTTATATTTTGAAGCAGTTTCCATGTTTTTAGACGTTTTTTTTTTAGTTTGAATTTATTTTGCCGAGGGTTTTCAAATAAACGGCTCCAAAACTGAAGAACCCAAGGGCTTACCCGATGAATGCTCTAGCTACCTTTATAACAAAATCGAGTTTCCCCATTTATATAGATTTTATATAAACCTATTAACTTAATTATAACACTTAAATCGAATTTCCCAATTTAAAATGTTCTTATAGTTATATGAGTAATATTTAAATATAATTTCTAATAATTTAATCATGTAAACATAATTTATGATATTTATATATACAATACGAAAAAAATAAAGGTTTATTGGAATTAATAATCCTTATAGACTGATAATAATTCATATTCATTTAATCTTCAATGGTGGTCCCAAATTTCAAAAAGTTGACCACAGTGGTCTCCGTTAAAAATGACTTAACGAAATTATACTTTTTTCCGAATTTCAAAATAATTTATTTAAGTTTTTGATAAGAATCGATTGATGTAAAATTAAACTCGAAACGGAGATTCAAACGAACTTGTTTTTTTGTTAATTGGAATTTCAAACGTCTTGATTTTTTTGTTAAATAGTTAAAATGAATTTTATGTTGTTATTTTAATCTTTCAATTAACAATGTTTTGTTTGTTTAATAAAATAAAAGTAGAATAGTTAAAAGTGAAAACAAAACAAGTTGGAAAGAT
Source organism: Bidens hawaiensis (assembly GCF_021521415.1). Taxonomy (NCBI): domain Eukaryota; kingdom Viridiplantae; phylum Streptophyta; class Magnoliopsida; order Asterales; family Asteraceae; genus Bidens; species Bidens hawaiensis. Next base: position 412,368 of record NW_027492334.1, read on the forward strand.
TACCTGGAGATTGGTGAGTTTTGGAGATTTCCAAAAGATGCTCTCTTTGATCCCCACGAATGTTTTTTGTGATAACCGAGATTATAATCGTCGCATTTGCTGTACCCTTAATCCCCACGGATGTATGAATCTTCACCGCCCACCACTATTCCTTTTTTAATATTGCACCTGCAGATCTTCCTGTCTTTTTATTTTTTTAATTTGAGTTTTTTATATAAAACCCATGCAAGTTTCAACCCCATACTGTTAATTCCATTTTTTATAATTTTGGATCAGTTTGTACTGCTTCTTATTCACAGTAGGACAAAGTTAAATTAAAAAAGAGTAAAGTAACATTTTCGTCCTTGTGGTTTGGCAAATAATGCGAATTTAGTCCAAAAAGTTTATTTTTGCATATGGACCCTCCACGTTTTCCAGTTCTTACCAATTACTTCCATATCACTAACCTCGTTAAATTTAATTGTTAAGTTAAGGGTAGACTTGTTTTTTCATCATTTCTTTATTATAATACTTATTTTAGTGAACTGCAGTTTTCGTCCCTCTAGTTTGTTAAAATCTGCGGTTTTAGTTCAGTAGTTTCAAATTTGCATTTTTCTTCCATATGGTTTCATTTCACTTGCAATTAAACCCGAATTCCCTAATATAGTTAAGTCTGGTCGTTAAACCCATCAGTGTGCCATTCACATGAGGGGCACTTTTGTTTCTTGTTTTTTTTTCATTTTCCCCCAAATACACCCCAGCCCCTTACGTGAGGGGGCTTGCGAATTAAGACTGAAATTTATTTAGTGAGAGAAATGACAAAACTGGTCACCACGTGGGGGGCACGCAAATGGGTTAACGACCAAAATTAACGAGGTTAATAAACTCGGGTTTAATTGCAAGTGATCAAATGAAATTACAAGTATGAAAATTGCAAACTTAAAACTATTGGACTAAAACCGCATATTTGGACAAACCAGAAGGACGAAAACCGCAGTTTACTAAAAATAAATATTATAATAAAGAAAAGGTGAAAAGACATGTCTACCCTTGACTTAACGATTAAATTTAACGGGGTTAGTGATTTGGACGTAACTGATAAGAACTGGGAAACGTGGAAGGTTCATATGCAAAAAATAAACTTTTTAGACTAAATTCGTATTATTTGCCAAACCATAAGAACGAAAATAGCACTTTACTCATTAAAAAAATTGCAGAAAGAATTGGCATTGGCAGGAATAAAGAGAAAATTAAAACCGATTTCACTAATTACCAGACTGGTTTTCATGTTTTCTAGGTTCATGAGTCATGAACTCATGATCATGTTCAGTTGTTATTCCTAACAATAATAAAACTAAATATCCAAAAATCAATTTATAAATGATTTATGTATTTGATACCATTATAAGGTTTTGACTCATTGACTAGATTTTATTTCAATATTCTTTTTTGTTTACAAAGTTAACCCATTAGAAATAAAATATAATTAAAACCAATGTAAAATGTTGAATCACTGTTTAATCCTTTACAACGAGTGTAGTGGTAGAAAGAATGAGTTTCTTAATGAAGGAGACCCATGTTTAATTCCTAAAAACATTTTGGAAGGGTATGGGTGGCTCAATGATGAAAGACTGGAATTTTTGTGATCTCCAGTTCGATCCTAAGGGTGTCCGGGTTTATCACCAGTGGGCCTTCGGTCGGGTGGGTTTTCCCCGTAACTGGAAATAACTTGGAGGCGTTTAAGGGTTTCGTATGGCTGGGTTAGGCCAGCTGGTTGTGGTCTTTTGCTAATGGGTCACACCCGATACGGAGTACCTACGCAATTCTTTGTTTGTTGACAGTTCAAAAAAATCATTGTTTATGACATAATACTTTTCTTTTTAACGTTTAAATAACTTATTTCTAAATACTCCTATAAACTGCATATACACACATTTTGCAATATTTGAACCACCGACCTCTATGATAGAGGGGGACTTATGCCATAATACTTTATTTTTAGTTAAACCGCAACTTAACTTACTCATATAATTATTCTTATAAACCACCTATGCATGCACAACGCAAAATTTAAACCCTCGACGTGCCAAATAGAGGTGATGCATCTTAACACAACGTCATGCCTTTCCTGTTGTTACTCTGCACGGGTGTGTGATGGGGAATGACTTTCCCATGTCCTTCCATCACCTAAAATAGGCCATCGCTTGTTCCATCCCAAAATTCTTTTATAAAAAATAGAAAACGTAACTAATTGCATTTCAGTTTTCAAGTTCTTTTTGATGCTTTTAATTAGAATATATATAAAATAATAATTATGTGCCACTCTCTATATAAAAAAGTACTTTTCTTTTTAGCGTTTAAATAACTTATTTCTAAATACTCCTATAAACTATCTATACGCGCACTTTACAATATTTGAACCACCAACCTCTATGATAGAGGGAGACTAATGCCATAATACTTTATTTTTAGTTAAACCGCAAATTAACTTCCTCATATAATTATTCTTATAGAGGGGAGGAGGGGTAGAGGACGACCTAAATTGACATGACTATAGAGGGGAGGAGGGGTAGAGGACGACCTAAATTGACTTGGGATGAGAAGATTAGGCGTGATTTGATAGACCTAAACCTCTCCGAGGACATGGTTGGAGATATGAATTCTTAGAGAAGTAGGATTAAAGTTAAAGATTTTTAGGAACAAATGAGCACTTAAAGGCCTCTATTTACCTTATTTTGCTCACACACCATATAGTACTATTATTATTTTATTATTACTATTATTGTTATTATTATTATTATTATTATTAATATTATTATTACTATTTCATTTACTATATTTTGCCTCATACTTATGTATTACAGAGCCGATGGTCTCTCTGAAAGCCAACTCTCTATCCCGTTGGATAGAGGTACGGTGTGCCTACATCCCACCCTCCCCAGACCATACTTATAGCTTTGCTGTTGGTAGGACTTAACTGGGTATGATTGATTGATTGATATAATTATTCTTATAACCATCTATACATGCACAACGCAAGATTTAAACCCTCGAACTGTCAAATAGAGGGGATGCATCTTAACACAACGCCATGCCTTTCCTGTCGTTACTCTGTGCGGGTGTGTGATGGGGAATGACCCTTTCCATCACCTAAAATAGGTCATCACTTGTTCCATCCGAAAATTCTGTTATAAAGATAGAAAAAGTTAACTAATTGCGTTTCAACTTTCAAGTTCTTTGTGATGCTTTTAATTAAAATTAAAATATATTAAAAATAATGATTATGTGTCACTAACTCTTAATAAAATTAATAAAAACAAATTAGATTATTTTCTCGCTATAACTTAACGGAGTCTTCAACCTTTTTCATCTCGCTCGCATCCACACAAAATGGATGCAAGGGCCAAGGCTAAAGGAGGGTGGGCATGCGCCCATTGTCCACTGTCTAGCCCAACTTTTCAGTATTATATATAACCCAAAAGTATTCCATAAGAAGTTATGAGAAAGTATGGGTGTAAGCGAGCCGGGCCGAGTCCAAGCTCGACTAGGCTCGAGCTCGGCTCGTTTTGAGAAAAAAATTTTCTAAAGCTCGAGCTAGGTACTTGAGTTGTTTTTTCAAGCTCAAGTTTAGCTCATAAAATTAGATGTCTATTAATTGATTTAAGGGATTATTTTGCAGTAACTTAACTAAAAGTTTAAATTTTATTTTCAATCTGACTAATTTTGACTTGAACCAAATTTTTCGCCTCCCCAGATTGTGCCCACCATATAAACCTACCTAGTAAGATTCATCATGATCAATTATATCATGTATCAAGCAATACTGGTTGATGATAAAACTTTCTAAAAGAACAAAGATGAATTTATTCATAAACGATTTCTGTAACCGTTAATTCCAATAATAGTCCTAGAATCCATGCCACTAAATAGTCCTAAATCCGTCACAAGCATAGATATTTCATATTATTCATGTTGCTAGAACCGTCACTTAAAATAATCTATTACACAAATTAGTCGAGGCTTTTTATCTAGCCTCAAAGCCATCATGCTCTTGATTATGTTCCATAATCAACCACGGTTAGCTTGTTGAAGTGACTTGATTCACTTACAACACAATTCTCAACCTCAAATGATGAGGACGATGACGATGATCTTTATGGTTGCATTTCAGCCTTTAATATCATCTATAACCACACGAGCCGCATTGCGTCCTGGGGCACCCATGACACCACCTCCAGGATGGGCCCCACTCCCGCATAGATACAATCCTCTTAACGGAGTTCTGTAATTAGACCTACATTGCATCCCATTTCATATAAACTTAATAATATTTCTGACTTTTCTTCAAGTGTCACCAAAATAATTATAATATTGATAATAATATGTAGGGGTGGCAACCTTGACCCAAATCACTCCAAATGGGTCAATTTGGGTTGTTTTAAAATTCAAATGGGTTGATTTGGGTCATAGGTTTTAATTAAATGGGTTAAAATGGGTCACTTGAAATTCCACATTCTTATTTTTGTGTCAAAATGGGTTGACAAATTTAACTACATTGGTCGATGTGGGTTAGCGTCTTAAGGAAAAGTGACATGTTTGTGTTGAAACGGGTTTTAGATTGGAACGATATCGGTTTAGGTTTCGACTCGGATCAGCTTTCGTGCCGACACGAGTTTTAGCACTGGACGGGTTGACCTTCGGTTTCTTTCGAGTTTTCGCACTAGACGGGTCGATTAAGGTTTTTGATTCGTTTTCGTCGACATTTCGGTTTCAATTAATTTGTCAGTTTTTTTTTTTTTTTTTTGATGAACGAGGATAACGGCGAAAATATTTTAGTTTTTTTACTTTTTTCGTTATTCGTTTATATTTTAAGTTATGATTTTTTATTTATTTTTTTTGAATTTTTTTTTGAGGGATTTTGATCTTAATAGAAACCATAAAAAAATATTCAAAAAAAAATCATAACTCAAAAAATAAAACAAAAAAAAATAGAAAAAAACTAAAACGTTTCGTCCGTTGTCCTCGTTCAAAAAAAATCGACAAATTAACCGAAACTGAAAAGTCGACAACAACGAAACAAAAACATGCTGAAACAAGCTGTTATGTGATGAAAGGAACTGAAAAGTCGCTAAAGCAAGCTGTTAAGTGCTGAAACGAACTGAAAAATCGCTTAAACGAGCTATTAGATGCTAAAACGAACAGAAAAATCGCTTAAACGTGCTGTTACGTGCTGAAACGAACAAAAAAATTGCTTAAACAAGCTGTCACGTGCTGAAACAAACTGAAAAATCGCTTAAACGTGCTGTCACGTGCTGAAACGAACAGAAAAATCGCTTAAACAAGCTGTTACGTGCTGAAACGAACAGAAAAATCGCTTAAACGAGCTGTTACATGATGAAACGAACTGTAAAATCGCTTAAACGAGCTGTTGCGCGATGAAACGAACTGAAAAATCGCTTAAACGAACTGTTGTGCGCTGAAACGAACTGAGAAATCGCTTAAACGAGTTGTTACGTGCTGAAACGAAATGAAAAACTGGTTTTGACCCGTTCCAACCCGAACCTGTTGACCCTAACCCGTTCCGACCCGAACTAAAACAACCCTTTTTTAAATGACTCGTTTCGACCCTAACCCGTTCCAACCCATGACCCGTTTCAACCCAACCCAACCCATTTGCCACCTCTAATAATACGTAACTAGAATACCATCCTTTTACAGGTCTCATGAGGAACAGAGAATCCAACCCCATCGCACCATGGAAGATGTTCCCTCCTGAAAATTAACAAAAGCTCGGGTTCTTTACTGAAATTATACTAATAATGTTTTGAGCAAGTACCTATGTTTCGTTCAATCTACAGGTCAATATCAATAATGCTGAAAGGGTCACTTGCCTGTGAGACCAATAATCCTTTCAAGGTCTGGTGGAGCCAACATGTCATATCCAATAACTGATGAACTGAAGCCAGGGGCATACTCGTCAATTAGCTTGAAGCATCTTTGGGCAAATGATTCCTACAAAGAACATCATCATCGTACTCAGTATATCCCACCAATAGCAATGCTATGGTAGGGTCTGAGGAGGGTAAGATGTAGGCAGACTTACCTCTATCCCATAGGGATAGAGAGGCTGCTTCCGGTGAGACCCCCGGCTCGATAGTAGTTTTGCATCAAGCCTTGGACATAAGGCACATAGCACTCAATCATCGGGACATCGGCTGATTGATGCATGTGCCCTTGTCTTTCGGCTATCAACGCCACCACATGATGCCTGATTAACCTTCCGCCACTTTTAACGTTATTTTCACGAGATTAGTAAAATAACGTCAAAATTAGTGCAATTTTACTTTTGCCCACCGAGGGTCACACATATATACATTATATGCGCGCACTGCAAGCAGGGCGTATTTTCTAATTCAATTTATAACAGAACTTCAAATTCAATTTATAACAAAATATATATAGAATTGCAAGTGTATGTATTTTCTAAAATAAAAGTAAACTCACTCTATATGCAGTATCTTCCCAGCAACCATCGTTAGGTTTATACGGTGTAAACTGAACAAACAAATTGATAACATGCTTGCCTACAAAAATTAAGTTTCATTAGCTTTCAAAAGTTTATCATTTAAATAAATAATAATGTGAAAAGGTACCCGGTGGAGATATAGTTTTGTCTAAAACTGAAGGAATCGTCATTTCAATTACAGGCCCTCGTGATGGCAACCCATTTCTTGCATCCTGGCATGCTGACTCAATCTCCTCAATACTGAATAACAAGTAATACAGTTTATTAAATATAACTAAATAATGATTTAAGATAGGAAAAACAAAAACTTAGAAAGATGTAAAAAGGAAAACTGAATGAATATCGTATACCTCTCAGAACCAATGTGAATAGTACCCATATGCTGAGGACCAGCATCAGGAGAACCAATATTGCAGCCCCGAAACTGTGGCAACTTGTCAACTGCCAAATTGATTTTAGTGGTTGCCTGTTCAATACAGTAGAAAAGTTTCATCACTCCAAACTTGGAACTATGGCTGTCCAAAAAATTCGTGGCTCAAAGCTCACTCGAATTGGCTCGGTTTGAAGCTGTAAAATAGCCGAGCCTGAGCCAAGGATGGCTCACTCGTTAGCTCGGTCGGTTTGGCTCGAATTACTTTACTGTTACTTTAACACACACACACATATAGTGTTGAAGAGAACCGCACTTATAATAATGATCAACCATTCTTTCAGCCGTAGCTCGTTAAGTCGGCTTGGTTTAGCTCACTCATAAGTTTGCATATGTTTTTTGAACTATTTTTTTTAAACCGAACCAAACTATCTGAGCCGAGCCAAGCAGAACTCAAACTTTTCAGCACAGTTCATGAACAGCCCTACTTAGAACTTTGATAATAGAATAAATGATGAAATGCGATAAGATCTTACAGAGCTATAGTCAACGTTCTTAATCGCACGAGAAAAATCTTCCGGAAGAACATTTTCTGGTACTAGTTCCTATATCAAAATATGTAAAAATTAAAAGTCGAAACAGTTAATCACACCTTACTTCTAGATCAAATTGCAAGATATCATTAGCATTAAAAACGTACCATGAAAGTCTTGTGCGCAGTAGCATTTGATAAAACAACTGACGAACGAACTTCTGTTCCATCAGCCAATATAACCTTAAAACACAATATTAGATTGTATAGATCCTGCTTCATGGTCCATGGTAACAATTGGCAATTGAATAATATAATTATAGCTTACCCCAGTAACTGTGTCTGAATCTGCAATCATCAGCTTTGATACCTGAATATTAAATGGACCATTATTTAAGTAACAGCATTATTTCTGGATAAAACTAGGGTTTGGATCAAATACAAATTAAATTAACGTGCTAACTGTGAGAATCAAGTAGTGTAATTATATATACATCATGGAGTAATTATGGTATAGTGTAATTACACTATGATACAATTACATAATTACAATAATTGTATATATAAAACTAATCCAAATAGGTTTAAAAGTGGTGATAAAAAGAAACACACTGATAATTCCAAAAATAATAATATACCTCTGCATCAGTAACTATGGTGACACCAGCTTCTTTAGCAGCCTTTCCAATGGCCTGTGACACAGAGCCCATTCCACCTTCAACATACCTACACGCATATCAGTTACCTTTTGAAAAAATTATACACACACATGTTAGAAATACTTACGACCAAATTCCACGGTGACCATCAGTTCCTCCCATCACATGATGTAGCAGAACATATCCACTCCCTGGTGTGTGGGCACTCGTCTGCATTACAAATATTAAAACACCAAGGTAATTCATTAACAGTAGTTAGTAGTAAGAGTGTTAAGGTAAACGCAAGTAGAAGTCAACAGAAAACATAGAATTACAACAATAAGCATATGCTATTCTAACTATGAGGCCGTCTTTGGTGCATAAATATGTGACGAGATACTGAAATGTGATAACTGAAAGGTGCTTACCGTGGTTCCTATCACAGCATCTGTAGCAAGTGTTGCCTTCAACACATCACTCTGCATTCACATACAAAAGATTACAAAAAACATATTGTTTTCAGAATCATGGGTGAATCGTTTTGTCAAATGCAGTCAACACAAGCATGAATCTAGTTTACAATTATTTTCCTAGTGTTCAAAAGTCAAAGGAGTAATAACACCAACATTGAGGAATGAGGATCAAGTAACAACCTCAAACCAGTTATTCAAAACCTTTGATGCTGGTGACAGTAAAAGGTCCATAAAATCCCTGAAATAAGAAAGAACTACATAAGCTCATGTCGTCTGTAATGCGGTCATCTTCTTAGTTGATAGTTGACTTGATTTAGGGGACACACACGCGTTAACATAACATTTTTATAAATCCAACAAGTTAATGATTCTATTCATTTGGCACCAGGATAAGAAATCTTACACGAGCCCTTGTTGACCCATGGAGACAGACTGATGTAAACAATGCGCCCAAAATTCTGATTTCTGTAACTTATGTTTCAACCGCGAATTAAAAGACGAAACACCTTGGTGAGCTTCAGGAGGTGATGAATCTATCAACGGATCCATAAACCTACAAAACTTCTCCAGCTGATTCTCATACCTACATATAACAATTAAAAGAGCAAATTCAATGAAATTGAGCAAAAAAGGCTGTGAAGCTACTTAGACGTGTCCAACATGTCAATGCATATTAATGTCACGACTCCACGATCTATGAATGTTGTTTTTAAACGACTTAGTTTTGCTATCCAAAAAGGACATCATGCTATTAATGTAACAGTAACAAATTATATTAATGTTAAATCCAGATAATGATAGGACCTTGGATAAGCCTCAGCATCTCGTTCTGAAAACTTCGAAATCTCGGACCGATTTAAGTCAGCATCTGGACCTAACAGAAGATAACGTCCGTCCAGACACGGCGTAAACGAGGACGGACTTCTCTTCAACAGTTTCAATCCATGTCTATGCAGCTCCAGATCTCTTTAAATTCATCAATCATATTAAATCAACGGTTCAGAACGAATTAAACAACAAATAGTTAAGTTAAATAAAATAAAACCGGATGATAGAAGGACGAAGGAAGCTTTGGAGGTAACTGCAACGGGAGAACTTGAAGCCAGGGATGAGTTCTTCGGTGACAGCGGCGCCGCCAATGAGGTGGCGGCGTTCGAGGACGGCGACGGAGAGGCCGGATTGAGCTAGGTATGCGGCGGCGGTGAGGCCGTTATGGCCGCCGCCGATGACTAAAGCGTCCCATTTTTTGTTCTTTAAGGCGACTCTGGTGTAGAGGTGCACAAATCGGTTTTTTTAAAAAAACCGGTTCGGTTATTAACCGGACCGGTTTTTTCGTCCTGGAAAAAAACCGGTTCGGTTAATAACCGGACCGGTTAATAACCGGTTTTAGTGCATGGAAACCATAACCGGTCAAACCGGTTACGACCGGTTTGGGAACCGGTTAGAACCGGTTAATAAACCGGTTTTTTTATTAACCGGTTTTTAATAACCGGTCTAACCGGTTAACCGGTTTTTTTTTTTTTTTTTTTTTTTAAATAACCATTATTTTTTCACAGTATAAACAAACCGGTAACTACAAGGCAAACCGGTAACTACAAGCATTAAATCGTTATCGCATATTCGTAACTCAAAAATACATAACTTTCATTTATAGCTTTTACATTAAAAATACAAACATTAAATCGTTATCGCATATTCGTAACTCAAAAATACAAACATTAAAGAATGCTTAGACACGATTACATTAACAACTTGCTGTTTCTTACTCATTATTTTCATCGCTACCCGATCCCGAGCTATTCCTTAGGTAATCGTCGTACGCGGCTTCTTCATCGGTCATTGGTTGAGTGTGTCCTTGATTGACCTCGTCTTCATACAAGCCCGCCTCATAGTCCATTTCCCCCTCGAGTGAGCGTTGATGTTGTGCCCTATCTAAAGAGTCCAAGTAATCCTTGTAGCAAATAGACATCTCTACAGCTGGTGGAGTGAGTCGAGTCCTCCTAATCGATATAACCCTGCCAGAAACAGAAAAAGCAGACTCCGAAGCTACCGTGGAAGCTTGGACCGTTAGTAAATCTTTGGCCATGGCGGCGAGGATCGGAAACTCATCCTCCTTACCTCTCCACCAAGCCAGCAAATCAAGACTTCTAAATTCATCTGGAGTCATGTGTTTCACAAAGTTGGTACCACCATACCTTCCAAGTTCACTGCTTGTGGTGTTTACCTTTTGACGTTTACCGGCGTCTTCCCAAATCATGTAGTACATCCCCATTTCAAGGTCGGTTTGGGATTGGGATTGGGCAACAGCTCTTAACGAGTCATGAATTTGGGAAGACGACCCGTATTTTGTAAGGTAAACATCATACATGTTAGACAAGGTGGTGTTGAAAGCATTCTTTAAAGTTTGGTTATAATAGGGGTTTTGATCGTCGTTTAACTCTAGCTCATCACAAATTTTTTCTATTAAAGCTTCAACACCACCAACATTTATGCAAGGGTTTAACGCAGCAGCACATGTCAAAACAGCGGGTAGTTGTTGGAAATATTTTCTAAATTTTTCATTCATTTTTACACCCATATCAAAATAAGGTGCACCCCTACAATGAAGTTCACTCAACTTTGTGCACATGACAGCAATTTTTGGTAAAGCAATGGGGCTTGTTGGATAGTAAACCCCGGATAAACTTGTTGTGCAAGATTTAAAAATTTGAAGTACCTCCGTAACGATCTCAATCAATAACCAGTTTCTAGGATCGTACGGTGCACATTTACCCCTAGTTGACATTATTTGATGAAACGCAACTAGTGATTCTTTTTGTTGGATGGCTTTCTCAAACATATCACAAGTCGAGTTCCATCTTGTTGGACAATCCCAATTGGGCCCCAACCATTGACAATTAGCTTCGTCACAAAATTTTTTGTACCTTGAAAATGTTTTATTGTTGCTAAAAACATCTCGTAACATTCTTTTAAAATTGTTTCTTTGCGTTTCGATCAACCTGCTTTTTGGTGGTGGTGGTGCAAAATCTTCTTCTCCACATTTTGGGGTCACTTTGAAAACCAACCTGCTTTTTGGTTGCTGTCGATTTGGTTAGTTAATGTATCTAACATTCATCATTGGGATGTGCATAGTTCGATTCGGTTATCAACGAATTAATCGATTGGTTTTTCGGTTTGGCTTGGTTCAGTTTGTAAGCAAAGTTAAATTTGGGTTAAATTCTTGCTTAGAAATACATGGAATGAATGCATAAATACATTGAATATGAAGGTATAAAATACATGAAGCGGTTATATAAGTACATGAAATGCATGAAATAGGAGTTAAAACAGCTAGAAATATAAAAGATATGAATGGTTCGATTCGATTCGATTCGATTCGGTTAATTCAGTTTTTTTTTTCGGGTCGGTTTTAATTAACGGTTCAGTTATTGTTTATCAAGTTATCAACATCCATGCCTTAAAAAAAAGTTATCATCATCCATAGTTTTAGCCTTTAGGTGATACCAAGCAGTCCATTGAATGGTTAAATTTTGTTGTATCATAGGAATGTAGAATGCTTATTTGTATTTATTAGGAGTGTCGATCGTATGGGTTGACGGTTTTTGAGTTGGCGGATTAACGTGCTAAGTTTCTTCAACCATAACCCAACCCGTTATATTTATTTGTGTCGTGTCATGTTGACCCATTAAAATTTTGTTTCGTGCTCGGGTCATGTTTCGAGTCAACCCATTTTACATTTATTTACGAATATGAGTAATATACAATGTCCTGGTAATAAATTAAAGAATTAATTACTCTTATTCATATAACACATTTTAATAATTTGTGATGGATTCTAATTGTTTTTGTGTATCTATCTCTCATTTCCAATTAACAAACGTAGGTTCACATATGTAGCTTTAAGAGCAAATGAATGGAAATTATCAGAAAATAAACAGAACTAATAAAAAAATGTTGGAAGTTAAGATTAGATAAAAGTAGTATAAAAATAAATTAGTTTTACTTTTAAAGTTAATAGATATTATCTAAATTATAGAATGGGTCATTTTCAAAAATGACTCTCACTCTTATCCTTTATTTGCATGTGTCACTCGATTTTTGGCATTTACACTAACGGTCATCAACAAAGTCAGTTAACTCATGTAAGGGCATAAAGGTAATTTCCATCACCTTGTTCATGTTAGTTCGGTTCGTTTACAGCCACCACAACCACTACACAGTGATGATATTATATATGCATCTCAGCCCATATATGACAAGTATGGAGATGAGGAAGAATGTACGATGGTGGAGTTGGACAAGAAATCTTTGGTTGAGGACTTGTCTGATTATCCAAAAATTTATACTAATATTATGAAGGGAAAATATGGTGATGTGTAATGTAGAAGGTGGGGGTCCTACGATGATGGACGGTGAGTGTTTTACGGTGGTAGCTGGTGCTCCGGTGACGTCCACAACGGTTCCTTCTTTCACGCCTAAAGAGTCGACGGGATTGATTATTGACCCTAAGATGTCGAGATTTCAAAATAATGGAGCCTTGACTGCTCCACCGATAATTTTGGAATTTCAAAGTGAAATGAATATTCAAATGAAGGAAAATATATTGGTTCATAATTACAAGGATCTCCTTATTAACATTGGGTTTAGAGTGCAAGAAGATACCATACGTGGGTCAGCTATAATAATTAAAGATTTAACTTTAATAAGGGTCTTTCATGAAAAAAGATATGAAGACCACATGGAGAGAGCTACTGCGCATCAAAGTCCATATATTTCAATGGGTGGGCCTCCTAATTGTGTTCTTTTAATTACCTTGGTGACACAAACCAAATATGTTATTTTAGATCCTGGATCAAGGCATTTGGGAAGTAGCTTCAAGCTTAATTTCAAAAGTTCGATTACCAGTCATATTGAGCAAGGTGGAGAAAAGGTTTTTGGGCAGTTTGTGATGATAAGGATAAACCGGGATCGGGTTGATATTCCATTTGATCCGGGTGGCTTTGTTTTGAAGACAAAACTCAATGACGAGTTTTTTTTCGAAGACGGGGGAGTATGATGCAGAATTATCTTTTAATTAAAATTATGATTTTTAATATTTTTTATTATTTTGTGTTTATTTAGCTTCCTAGTTTATCTTTTCATTGTTTAGTATAAATAAGGATCCAAGGTTGTTTAGATGATTAGTTTTTTGATTGATTATGAATTAATAAGAAATTTGTTCTTGGAACCTTTGGTTCAATTATCGTCTTTGATTATCATAAAGTGTCTTGATTGCTTCCAAAACTGCAAATGATGTCGATTCCACGGCTTTATTCAAATGGCTCGAGAACACAATGATTTCATTCAAACGATTCGAACCGAATGATTCAGTTAACAAGCTTAAAATCTTACAATCTTTAATTCAAAAAACAATCAGCTAAGCAAACAAAAGACATAACAACCTTATTTATAAATAAAAACAAACTTATGGGCCGGGCCGACTAATGGACCGGATGCTCCTGCATCATACTCCCCCTCTTGAAAAAAAACTCGTCCTCGAGTTTTATTTTCTAACAAAGCCATGATGTAGTCTAAAATATACATTAATAATGTAAATATTTCCTACACTTTGAGTGGCTTTTGAGTTAGTATCCATTCAGTGTTACTACAAATTGGTTCACATTTAGATTTCAACAGTTTACAGAGACAACAAGCTAATAGAATCAACATTCAATCAAGTCTCATATTAATTTTATATGTTATTATCTTTGGTGTTTTTATTGAGTTAATTCTAACGATCAAAATGAATATAAATAAATAAAAAGAGAAAGAAAGTTGAAACGCATTACCCCTCGTTAGATTTGGAGTAAAACAAGTTGAGATCTAATATTTGCTAATACTTATTATTTTCTTAAATAGAGTTGCATTAAACTACTGGCCGATATGGACCAAGATTTATAAAAATATAGGGGATATCAGCCACAAGTTCAGGAAGTCGGTGGTGGAGGGAATATAAAGGAAAATATAGCCAAAGCACAAGAGGGGGGGGGGGGGCTGTTGAGTTTTATTTTGGAGCCGCCGCAAATTATTCAGGTAATTATTGGAGTTGGAGTTCACGGCTGATTGGAGAAAAACCCTACATTCGCAAAGAAGCCGTAAGCAAGAGAGAAAGTATTTGGTTCAAATAGAGATCGTTTTGGTTCAATACCTACTCAATCAAGCATCATTACTATTCGGTTTGAATTTATTATTTTAATAATGAACTTGGTTTTTGAACTTAATTATTTTAGTTTCTTTGATTTTAAGATGCTAGGCTAAACTTATTAGACTGCCTAGGCTTGTGATGAACCATTGTTTGAAGTTTTATTTTATTTGTAATTTGCTTTTCGTTATGGTTTTATGATTAAGTAAATTGTTTGGTTTATTTGATTGATGCGTATGCGTACTTGGTTTTGGTTGTTCTTGTTTTATTATTCCACAAAATTCTTGGTGATTGTTTCATATGATAGGATTTTGTTAGGTCATCTACTGTGTGTTTTTGAGTAGTTTATGATTGAATTCGAATTAGATCATAGGAATAATATTATTAGTCAAACGAATAAAAGTATGTTGCTAACCTAGAAAGCTGTAAGGTGATAGGTTATTGCTAGATCTTTGTTGATTGAGATTGCTAGATTTAGTTCTTCGTAAGGAGTCCGTCTAGTTTTGATTAATTAATATTGTCTAACGAGTTAATTAAGTTCGGCAAATTACCTTTGATTTCCTCGCTGTAAGGTAGGATTTCATTATAAAGGTACTCTATCATAAATAATTAAATAACCGTAAGGAAGTTTAATATATAAAACTGGTGAGTCTTAAAATTTATTAGAAATCCATAGGTGTCTTCTTGAAGTGTCAAGGGTCCTGTTCGGGTTTTCTTTTAAGCGTCTATTTTACGATCCCAGTTCCATAACGATTATTTTCCAAATATTTGATAACTGAAACTTTGGGGATTCTAGCCTAGGTGGGTTTTCATCATCATCTTATTTAAATCAATTAAAAGTGTCATTTGTTAATTTTACTTGTTTTTTTTATTAATTAGTTTATTTTATTAGTTTAATATAATATAGTTTAAAACCCCCTTTAATAATATATAATAAATAGTCGTGTCAGTTAGTTGAGTCTAATTAGTTAATTTACGTAATCTAAATAGTCTGTGGGTTCGATATCCGGACTTACTAAACTGTACTAGAGTCGACCGGTACACTTGCTGGTTAGTAGTTTTAGTTAAGTTTACGAGTCTAGAATTTATTACTTAGTGTCAAGATTAGCGTGTTTTTATTTGACTACTTTTAGCACATCAAGCCACCTGGATCGAAAGGGACATCCAGCCGATCCAGAATTATTATTATCACAACCCGTATAAACAACTTAATATTATGAATCGTCTCACCCAACTCTAGACTTGTACCACCTGGGTCCCATGGAACATTGGACCGACTCATGTTCATTATCGAGGTAACCTGCTCATATATCTCAGCCCCAAGGCCCCCAACTAAACTTCCATTAATTATAGAAACTCTAGTCTTGGAATGTATCAAATTATTAGCACTATTTGAACTCATCATATTTGTTTTTATTTCAATCTCTTTAATTTGAACAGAAGATTCCGCAATCAATTCCAAAATTTGTGGCTCACCAAATAAAACAACCATTATTATTTGCAGAAAGTATATCTTCAATTTTTGAAAATCCTTTATTTTCGTTATTTTGCAACTTATGTGTCGTAGAACACATCAAAACATTCAAACCTTCATCAATTATTGATGGCATTAATGGAGCTTCCAAACCAACATTGTAATTCTCAACGCCACTAGTAGTCAACCCATCACAATCAGTAGCCACCTCCGTAGAGATTACCACAGACAGAATTCGAGACCCGTTAGCACTCGTCGCACCATCTAGAACCATTGTATACTCTTCCTCATCACTGTAGTTATCAAACACGGGTGGTGAATCATAACTAAAATCACCGCCGGAAGGATCAGAAAATAAACACTCATCTTCATCATAGTCAATTTCGTCTTCCTCGAATTGGGGGTTGTCTTCCGATAAACACTCTTTTGGTTGGCTTGGTTCATAGAACCGGGGTGGGTGACAGTGAAATGGATGCTGCTCTTCGTCGTCACCTTCGTCCCAGACGACAGTGCTCGACTCGGTTTCCGCTTTGCGCATCTCCCCTTTCAACTCGAGATCTCGGATCCTCTGTTGGAGTCGCTTAATCTCTTGTTGTATTTCAAGATCTCGGACTCGTTTTCGGAGCCGTTTGATCATCTTAAGATCCCGTGGTTCGGAATTGACTCGTCGCTGTCTCGATCGGCGACTCTGCGACTAGGGCGTCGATCTTCACCACGAGCACGTGAACCGCCAATGTTTCTGTCGTTGCATCGGTAGGCGACTCTTCGAACAAGAAAACACTCGCCTTCACGTAGAGCCATTTGAACAACCATGAGCTTTGATACCAAATGATGCAAATTCCACAGCTTTACTCAAATGGCTCAATGACACAATGATTTCATTCAAACGATTCGAACCGAATGATTCGGTTAACAAACTTAAAAACTTACAATCATTAATTCAAAAAACAATCAACTGAGTAAACAAAAGACATAACAACCTTATTATTATATATATAAAAAAGAGAAGTTTGGCGCCGCTAACTAAGTAGCGGCATCAAACTTGTCAATACCATTTTGATTTTCTTTCTTTTTCTGTATTGGTAGCATAGCGAACCTAATGTCAATTTTTGTTTACATAACGGAAACAGACTAAATTCGTGTAAACTCACTGCATCAACGTCCGAGACTGACAATGCTAGGGTTTGATGCCGTTAGGTTTTTTTTGTTTTAGTTCCGGTACCATAACGAACGTAACGAAAACCGACCGGATGCCAATTTTCTTTTTTATTTTTTCTTTTAGTTCCGGTATCGTAACGAACGAGAAAGAAACCGACCATATTCGCCTAAAGTCACTACCTTTTGTTTTAGTTCCAAAAATCACCGTAAAGAAAACCAACCAACTGTCATTTTTGTTTTAGTCATGGTATCGTAAGAAAGCGACTGAATTCACGTCGACTTATCATCTCAACGCTCGAGACCAACAACGCTTGAAATTTACCACCACTCAGATTTTACCGACCTGTCCGGCGCAACGCGCCGGTAAATTCCTAGCTTATAAATAAAAACAAACTTATGGGCCGGGCCGACTAATGGACCGGATACTCTTGCATCAAAATGGTTTGTAGAAGAGGGCTTTAGTTTGAAATTGATAACATTATAAAAAGTGGGAGGAACAAAGATAGGAAAAAAAAACGCAAACGTGGAACTCTGGAAACCAGGAAGAAAAATATTCAATTCAAGTTAATAATAAAGAAACATCGATCGAAATTTGAGGTATGAATTAGGTTGATGCTTTTACAAATGGTAAAATAACTTTTGTAGTTGCTTTTTTTTAAATCACAGTTTGGTTTTGCTTGAAGCTTTTGAAATTTGCTATTTTGAATCCATTACAACATACGCTGGGTGGAGTACAAATTACACCGTTTGGGCCGTATTAGAAAGCTAATTCTATCTCTTCATAGTATTCGATTCAGGTAATGGCTTGGATTACCTTGATTGCATGTTCGCATAACTCATTGTCCAAAGTTTACCCCATTTTCAGGTTCTCATTTTCTGCTGCAAGTGAATATCGACAAATATGTTATTTTTTACATTGTAATTGTTAATTCATCCTTGATTGTTATTACAGTTTATTTGGGTTTAAGTAAAAGATATTAACTTATGTTTTCTTAGGTAGCGTTTGTTATGCAGTAATGACATACGGAATGGAATGATTTATTACGTGGGAATGAAATAAGAGGTGTTTGGTTGCACAATGGAATGGAATCATCCATTACACATGGAATCCCATTCCATCAAAACCATTCCTTCCCACCCCCTCCTTTTTTTTCATTCCATTCCTCCTTTAACCTACTTTCTCAACAACACCATCATCTAACAACAACCACCGCCACCACTATCATCTGACCACCACCGCCACTGTCACCACCACCACCACCTCCGCCGCCACCACCGTCGCCGCCACCACCACCTGACAGCCACCGTCGCCATCACCACCTACACCACCACCACCTTACCACCCAAGCTACCACCGCCACCATCGTCGCCATAACCACAACAAACATTGTCACCGTCGCCACCCGACCATAACCGCCACCACCACTATCACTGCCTGGCCACCACCACCGTCATCACCACCCTACCACCGCCATCACTACTAATGCTACCATCGCTTGACCACCACCACCACCATCCCCCACCCCCCGCCTGACCGCCACCGCCACCGCCATCGCCACCACCATTTTCATCTCCAGAGCTACCACCACCGTCGTCATTTCAGGTTGTTTTTTTTGTGTGTGTTAAAAATTTATATATTTTGAGATAGGAATATTTTAATTATTTCTATTTCATTCATAAAATTTTTTTCAGATACCAAACAACATAACGTAATTATTCATTTCATTTCCATATATTAACCAAACAAGACAAATGAATGGTAATGATCCATTTCATTCCTTTGTCCATTCCATTCCTTCTCCCATTCTATTCCCCCTTCACTCTATTCCTTTCAACCAACCGATTCTTTGTGTGATTCATTTTAATGATGATGTTTATTTATGTGATTCTATGCTTTTTAACAAACCGATTCTCCAAATGCAAAGTAATTGACAGGTAATGAAAACTCTTGATGATTATGATGAATGATACAATCTCTAAGCCGGTATTTACTAAACTTTTTAAATTGTTTTTAATAAATTGTTTATTATTTACATTTGTTTCTTTTCGTTTACTTATGTTCATTCCTTTAAAAATGCATATAAATATAACACATGTCAAATTGTTTATACTTTAATGCTGTTTCCGGTAGGCTTCTACTACAACAAAGGATTTATATCCTCATCCCATTAGATTGGGTTTAGGTTTAGCTACGGGTGTTCATGATTCGATTTTAAAATGTGAAACTGGCAAACCGGCCAAACTTTCTGTTGGTCGTTTCAAAAATTTCAAAACGTAATGAATTGTTTGGTTTACAGGTTAAAGTTCTTAAATCGTATAAAATCGAATCGGACCGTAAGTCTTGAACATATTTTAGTTTTTTTTATAATATATTATATAACCTATATTTGACATTTTATATTTTAACTTAGGTGCTATAAACTTAAAACTGGCCTAACACTATTACTTTACTGAGCAACTTATAGTTTGGTTAGTTAGTTTAATTCAACGGGTCTTTAAGTCATATTGTTAGGTTTATAATTTGGTTTTTATGTCTAAATTGTATTGGATTTTTAAAAAATCATAATAAAGTAACGATAAGTCATATAATGAGATGCCGTATTCTACTTCAAAAATTAATTCGGACTATGATCAAATGATTTTTGGAAATCTAGACTGTGCTGTAAGCTTATTGATATTCTTCTATACCTAAGTTTTTTGTAATCTTAATCCTATTTTCCAAAAAAAATAAATAAAAAATAAAAAATATTTGTTGATTGTTTCTATATTTTCTGAATAGGATATTTACATATGCAAGTCAACATGATTGTTCAAAATGCACGTCAGCATGAAATTGAACATCTGGATTTTTTATTTCGAGATCATGAACTTTCCTGAAAGGTAACAAATGTTATACAAAGATATGGTTGGTATTCTTGATATGAAAACTTCATTCTAAGTTGTTTTTTTTTTAAAACGTTTGTTCTATTAGAGTTTATGAAGCTATTTCAAAAATTGATTCATAGAGTGAAGAATTACACATAGATTTGACTTCGTATTTTGACTACTTGTTGACTATTTTGGGGAACAGACATGTGTATGAAGTAATGGTAATGGGTTGGATTTAGATCAAATTGATCGTCAGTCTAAATGGATGGAAAATCCATTTTTTCTAGATTATTTTTTTATAAAGTCACTTATGAGTTTAACATTTCTTATAAAAATGTAGTATTTATTAGTAAAACCCATTTTGTAAAACACGACCCACCTTATAACTTTGTAGTTTGTTTATAGTGGAACCATTTGAGTTTATGCATATTTGATATCATTTTAGGAACATCTTTTTTATGGGTAAAGTTAAAATACAAAGGGAGACAAAAATGATTAAATGAGAAGTGTGAGAAGAAGTTGTGACCACACAAAAACCCCTTAAAAATAAATTTAAAAAAAATAATAAAAAAATTATAACTTAAAATATCAATAAAAACGAAAAAAAATTAAAATGTTCCGCCATCATTCACGTTCAATTTTTTTTTTTAAATACAAAAAAATTGACGAAAACACACAATGACGAGATCAAAGACACAATGATGAAAATGAACAAAAGACACAATTATAACTAAAAAAGACACAATAGATCGCAAAATATAACACAATGTCGAAAAAATATAACACAATGGCGAACAAAATATAGCACGATGTTGAGTAATATAACACAATATAAAGAAAAAAGACACAATGTCAAGGAAAAAAATACACAATCAATGAGAAAAATAGAGAAAAATAAACACAAAACACAATGATAAACAAAAAGACACAACGACTTTTTTTACCTACCATTGTGTTTCTTATGTGAGAACAAGATAGTCGGTGCAAACATTTTTGTGTTTTTACATTTTTCGTTTTTTTATTAAATTTTGAGTTATTATTTATTTATTTATTTTTTTAAGGGTTTTTTTTGTATAGCTAAAAATCTTTCTCATCATTCTCATTTTATTTCCCCTTTGTAAAATAACCTGGCCCCCTTTTTTATATATACAAAAAGGCTAGGGAACAAATTTGCTAACTTTTATCATGTAAAACACTTTTATTTGAATTACTAAGAGCCAATGATAGTCTTGATATGTCTGGAGTTGGTTTGCTTATGAGCAATCAGGTTTTTAGGCATCGGACAATGTGTGTTGTATTATCTAGAGTTAAAAACAGAGACGATCTAAAAGTAATCATATTTGGCAAAGATCAAGAAAACTATGAATAAATCTTCAAAAGTTGTATATAAAAAAGTATTTACATATTTATGAATTGTAATTAGTAAACGCAAATTTTCTTTTATTATTATTGTCATAATTATTATATAATAATACATGCTTTCACATAATAAATTATATAAGTATTAGTTAAATTAATCTTTATTTTTATCATTTGGAGCATTCTATGTATTATACGGGGTACTAAACTAGTTTGTTAATATATTTTTAACAACACTCGAATTGATCACACGAAAACAATCAATTCATCATATATAATAATTCAACAAATATGAATGTTATCAAGTCCAGCAGACTAAGAAAATGCACATGAAGACATTCAACTAAGAAAATGCACACGAAGACATCAGTTCATCATAAGAATCCAAGGAACAAATGATACACAAACCCTACATCCAGCTGTGATCACGAATGATTTGACCATACATGCTCATAGTAAACGTTGATGAATTGCAATTTTCAAGCAGGATTGCATTGTCATTAAATATCCTTCGCCATCTATCATTCTCTGACATTCCAAGATGGATTATGTATCTAAAATCGTTCATAACCGGTAAGTCACATAAAACTGACAAATGGACACACAATATGTTGAAGTCGTTAAAGAACGATAAACACGATAAAGAAGAAGAAAAGCATAAAGAGAGAATTTATTATCTCAGAATGAATAATTACAAACGAATAACAAAACTATATATATATATAGAGACACACACACAAACATATACGGCGTATATATGCATAACATATACGACGTATATGTTAGATATACGCTCACACCCCCTCAAGTTGGAGGTTGAGAAAACCCCAACTTGCATAAAAGCTCATGAAAGTGAGGCACTAGTAAGCTCTTTGTAAAAATGTCAGCGAGTTGATCCCGCGTCTTCGTATGCACCAAAGTCACGAGGCCTTCTTGCAACTTCTCGCGAACTAAATGACAATCGATTTCAATGTGCTTAGTCTGCTCATGAAAGACAAGATTCTTGGCAATATAAATTGAAGCTTGACTATCATGTTTGAGTGTGACAAAAGTAATGTTAGGAACATTAAACTCCGTGAGAAGTCTTGTCAACCAAGCAAGTTCTGCAGTCACTCGTCGAATTGATTTGTTCTCGGCTTCAGCAAAGCTCAAAGAAACCGTAGGTTGCTTTTTAGATTTCTAAGAAATTGGAGAACCACCAAGAGAAATATAAAACCCACTAACCGATCGACGAGTATTTGGACAATCAGCCCAATCTGAATCACAAAAAACCTATAAATCAAAGGAAGGATTGTTGTTGAAGAATATTCCTTGAGATAAAGTTCCTTTGACATATGAAAGAGTATAAAGCGCTGCATTCCAATGAGACATTCTCGGATCTTGCATGAATTGACTCAGAAATTGAACAACAAAAGCGATAGCAGGTCTTGTGTGAGTAAGGTATTTTAAGTTTACCAACAAGCTTCCTGCATTTTAATGGTTCGTCAAGAACAAGTCCCTCATGAGCTTTAAGCTATAAATGATGAGGCAATGGAGAATTGGTGATAGAAAGATTAGAAATGTCAAATTCAGAAAGCATGTCTTTAAGAAACTTGCGTTGACACACGATAACACCTTTAGTGGTGTAAAGAACCTCCATGCCCAAGAAATAATTAAGCGTTCCCAACTCTTTGATTTTGAAAGAAGTATCCAAGAAACTCTTCAAACGGTTGATCTCCTCCTTATGGTTCCTAGTATCCAAAATATCATCAACATAGACCACCGATGACCCCATAGATGTTGAAAACAACGAATGATCATTCTGGGAACTTAGATAACCTTTTTAATTTTTAAAGCATAAGATAATTTTCCATACTATTGGCGAGAAGCCCGATTCAAACCATATAAAGATTTTTGAAGTTTGAGCACCTCATTATGAGGAAGCTATATACCAGGGGTGGTAACATATAAATCTCCTCATCCAGATCCCTATGATTATGAGCTGCATACTAGAGGGTGGTAACATATAAATCTCCTCATCCAGATCCTGATGTAGAAAAGCATTGTTAACATCAAGTTGAAAATGAGGCCAACTTCTTTTAGTTGCGACTGCGACAAGACCGCGAATAGTAGTCATCTTGATAACGAGTGAAAATGTCTCATTATAATCAAATCTTTCTTGTTGAGTATCACCTCGGACCACCAATCTTGCTTTACAACATTAGACACTCAATGAGCAACAATAATTACTGATTTGATGCTAGAAAATTGAGGCCGCAACAACGTAAGTGTAAGTAACTGTAGACATCGAATCTTGGACACCAACACTGGAAACTTGACAGGCACTTTGCCACAAACACCAAAGCAGCAACGAGATGCACTCCATATAAGAAACCGCGCTGTCTTTAGAATCACAACACCAAGCTTCGAACGTAGTATCAAAAATCTCATCTTCAGAAAGAACATCAAGCTTTGAAGGGAGTTGAATGTCACACCTCGACCAAAGGCAGCGGAACATGCCGAGGTGTAACGATTGCCCATAAGCGCATGACACTATTTTAAGCGACAATATTTAACAACTCATTTCATTTCATAACATCGAAAAATGTCACATAACAATAATCATAATTCAAACACTACAAAATATAGCAAAACAAATATTGTTCATTTTTGCTAATATCCTAACGGTATTTGTGACGTTGTCTTCACCAAACTCCAAAATCAACCTAGATGCAAACCTGCAACATTTCATAAAATAAAGTTTG
The DNA here is from genome assembly GCF_021521415.1 of Bidens hawaiensis. NCBI lineage: Eukaryota > Viridiplantae > Streptophyta > Magnoliopsida > Asterales > Asteraceae > Bidens > Bidens hawaiensis. The sequence continues at coordinate 436,670 of NW_027492334.1, forward strand.
TCAACACAAAGGTTGGTGAGCAATTCATAGTTTTTGAGCATATATGTATATTATAGAAAAGCCACAATCTTGTATACGAAACAACAGATAAATAGCAATAATTTGGATAATATGAGGTCGCTAATAAGAATACATTAGCGGCACCGTCTATAAGAGAATACCAAATAGATTCGGATTTTATGAGGTCGTTAATAAGAATACATTAACGGCACCGTGCTATAAGAGAATACCATATAGTTCACGGATTTATGAATCAACTTTCCAAAAGCGGTAAAAACATAAGCATATAATCATGTAAGCATAGAACACCAAATCGAGCATTTATTCAAGTAAAATATATAATAACGTTTGTGGTTTAAAACTCAAGTATAAAACATTTGATTTGAATAAGTATGAAATGTCACCCCAAAACAAAAGATAGAAAACGGGGTATGAAGTTACTCACGTTCAAGTAATAAACTTGAAAAGTTGGTAATTTGAATATTTGCCGGAACGACGTGTTTAACGTATGAAGCCTAAACAAAAGAAAGTCTTGGATTTAGAAAGGTTGTATTTAAGGCCTTTAAATAAAATAATTGTTGCAAAAAGTAAACAATTAAAGTTTAAGGTTTAAAATGTAACTATTTAAGAATTTATAATAATAACCCTTTAAAAATGTAAGTTTGCTCGAAACCGAGTTAAAGTATCTAACCTTAATATTTACTTAACCTATGTTAAGTAATAAGGTGAGAAAAATGCTAAATGCAAGTTCCTTTGGGACAAAGATACTAAAACGGGTCTTTAGCGAGTGTTCGGGTTGTTGGTTCGGGTCTTGATAATTGGTCAAACCCAAAGTCAACTTTCCAAAATAATGAATGTTATGAGATAACTCAATAAAACTTAACAAGACTTAACCAAGTATGTAGTTCTATTATTTTAGAACTAACAACGCACGTTAAGCGAGTGTTCGGTTTTGTCGGTACAAACTATGTTATGAGATCAAGTTGGATCCAACAATTCCAAGTACTTAAGAAAATAATTAAAATCAGTTTGTAAACTATTTTTAAAGAAATATACAAGTCTTGATAGCTAAAAACACACTTGCGTGTCTTAAGCGAGTAAAAATCGGATTAGTTCGTTTTCCATCTCACAATATGTTCCTTGATGGTTTCCACATGCCCGAATATCATAGATCTTGTATAATAATTTATAAATAAAAAATATTTAAGTTTTACAATTAAAATGTTTACAACAAGTCTTTTAAGCAAAAGTTTCGGTTTGGTTCGGTTTCCTTCTCCAAACGAGTTCATAGATGGATTCCACATGCTTAATATCAAAGAACTTGCAACAATAATTTTAGAAACTCAAATGTAACATTAAACATGTTTAAACAACTATTTTTAACAAAACTAGTAAGCAAAAGTTTGGTTTCCGGTTTAGAGCTATATACGGTTAAACCGAAGCATAGACTCTTAGAACCCACACCATGGAACTTGTAAATAAACTAAAATGAGTAGAAGTTAGTTATAAATAATATGTGCAAACAAGTTATGTGTGTGTGTATATCAAGAACACGAAGTCCTTCATAAAGCCTTGCCTTACGAGGTCCGAAACTTAACCAACCGGAGTCGGAGAAGTAACTACCAAAGGTAACAAGGGGTGTGTATTATATATATATATATATATATATATGTTGTACCACCATAATCAAGTATAAATAATGTTAGAACAAGGTTAGCTTTTAGTTTGACCTTAAGTAGTCAAAATAGCAAAATGTTGAAGATGAATACTTGGATTTAGAGAGATGTTGGAGAAGATGAACAACTAAAATGGTGTATGGAGCCTTGCTTTTATAATGGTAAGAGCATGGTTCATACAAATAGGGTAAAGATGCATGTAATGGTTGAAATGGTCAAACAAGTTTTTGGTAAATGACAATAATAGTCCCCAAAGTTTGGTTTAAGTCATTTTTAAGGAGTTTTAAAGACCAAAAAGGATGTTCTCAAGACCCAACAAGTGTAAAACAATATTGTAACATAAAATCCATGATTTTGATTATATCATAAGCTTTGGTTTACAAAATGGGTCGGTTTACATGATAAACGAATACAAACGAGACCCAAAATTGACGAATGTCACAGAGAAAAACAAGCACAACACATGTAACCTTAACTGGATCACTCCATGCGGCTAAAAAAAAGTACAACAATACAAACACAAACCATGGAACAACAAAGATTGTTCAAATACATGACCATAACAGTCATTAATGTACATAAAACTCAAAAGTTACTACTATAATTCAACTCTAGATTTGATAAAACTATTACACTGAAAGTATAAGCAAGGATATAAACTTGATGTACATAATAGAATAACAAAGTGATTTGTGACACATGTACTGAAATAATTTTCATGCTATAACGGAATTAGAAAATGACCGGAATGTAAAGAAGAATAATACAAATTAGTTTATGTTTTGCAATTTCACAGATTTGAAACTTACGCAAATAGAAGAATAATGCCTCTTTGTTTCTGTTCTACAAGTCCATAGATTTGAAAATTTCCTTATGTAAATAGCTCATTGTCTCATTATACTACTTAATTCATGGTCTGTCAGTTGATTTCAAATGAAATTAAAAAATAATCCTAAGATGGAATTATCAATCAATTTATTTCTATGAAGTATTAATATGCAATTAACTACGTAATCTGACAATCCCGTCGAGAAACGTTGGCTTAAAAACATGTTACAGCGTGGTACCCGTTTACCTTGTGTTTCGACGTGAACACTAAGCTTTGAATAATTTCCTAAAGAAATAATAATAATAAAAGATGAAAACATCCCGGACCAGGAGGGACTAGAAGATTATTCCTAAGGGGCCTAAGTCACGATTACATTCCCATAATCCCAATTTTACTACGAAACCCAAGATTTCCGATCGAATTCAGTCGTCAAACACGCAAAAACGATGGTAGGATCTCCAAGATTGTCGTCAGTTGAATGGAAAGTCACACCATATTATGTGGCGCAGTTCCAAAAAGTGTTACAAGAATGGGTTATGAAAATCGATCGCATCGGCTTGAGGGGTGTGTCTACTTCTGTCTCTGGAATGATCTTATTTTTCGAAATCAATGTCGGAATTGTTAGGAAAGTGTCTTGGATAAGATTCTAAGATGGCCTATGCGGCCTCTTTCAGGGTTGGAAATCTACAGACGGCCTATGGGGCCTTTTTCAGAGTTGGAATCTTCAGATGGCCTATGCGGCCTTGACGTGTGTGAATATATATATAAAAATTTAAGTAAAAGTTCCACACAAATCGGGTTTTAAAATAGGTTTTCACCTACAACTAAACCGCACACGAAAGGCAAGTGTACCTATAGTTTGTAATAAAGTGTCGGTAAGAACCGAGTATCAATCCATGGACACGACAAATTTCTAGTACTAAATCTTTGTAAATGACCAATCGAACAAGTAAATCTTAACTTGAATTTTTAATTAACTAAATTTGCATACAATGAAAATAAGCAAGTAAAAACACAAGAATATAATCAATCCAACTAACTACCTAGACATGAATCCACTCTACTAATATTATAAAATAGCAATAATATGGTAAAACATCATGAACCTAAACATAAATACTAGATTACAATAAAGCAACCTAATACTAGCAAATAATCATCATGATGGGTTTTCAATCAAGAGATAAACATAGACTAACTTGTTTGTCAAAACAACAAAGTCTCATAATCAAAGGAAAGCTAGCATGAACAACATTCTAACCACCTAAGATTACACAAAAGTAGCCAAATTCATGAAATTAATATAAACTTACGAAACTTTAACTAGCAAGTCATCACCAAGTCAAGAATAATAACAAAACTCATCAATTTTCCAATATTAAGTGTAGGGTTTCATACTCATTGATGTACATAGAAATATACATCTTTTCAGCATCAAATAATCTCTAAAAACTGCAATTTCTATCTAATAACATAACATAAAAGGCTACTTATCATAATAAAACGTAAATTCAGGTGAAACCAAACCTCAAACGAAGAAACAAGCAAAAAGACAAAGAAAAACAGAAGAAAACACAAGAAAACAAAGAAACACGCCCCCATGTCTCAAGAAACACGCCCCCATGCTTATGGAACAAGAAAATACAAAATCTGAGAACAAAAGCACGGGGCCGTGCTCAGCATGCACGGGGCCGTGGACGGGAATGCAGAAAAGACAAAGAAGAATTGAGCACATGTCACTAAAAAGCACGGGACCGTGCCTGCTAACCACGGGGCCATTTCCAGCTCACACAAAAGACAAAACAAATCTGGCACATGTCATAAAAATACACGGGGCCGTGCCTCACCATCCAGATTGCCTATAAATAGTGGCTCATAATGCATTCATCAAGTGTGCCTTGAAAAGATTTCTATCCGATTCTCTCTTATAAAAACACACACTAACACTCACCTTGAAGATCTAGTGAAGAGTTTGAAGGTTTGGAGGTCATCACCACTAATCATCATCATCAACCATCATCCCCATCATTAAGAAGAAGGATTCATCTACATTTGGTTAGAGTGTTCCAAGTTTAATCATGTATTTGTTATTATCAATCATCTTAATGTTCATCATAATGCTCATTATGAGCTAAACTCCTTTTACCATCTAAAATTTATGAAGAAGCTTTGTTTTACTTGATAATTAATCAAGACATGTGATGTAGTCTAGTTAAGTACATGGTTATATTACAATTATCTTTTGATGAGAAATGTTTCACCATCTTAAATCACTAATTCAAAGTTGGTTGTTGTCAATCTCTTTGGCAATCGTTCATGATCGATTCATGTTCTTGAAAGATAGAAATACTTTGATACATTATCGAAACATGGATCCTTATATTGTACTTAGAAATGATGAGATATAAGTTATGGTGTATTTTTCTAAACCTTGGTAATCCGAAAATGGCTTTGCTTAGGATATCAAATTAGTTAAAGAAACCATATGTTAATGGAATGTGTAATCATAACCTACTTAAATCAACAAAGGGGAGGTTGTGTGATGAACTACAATCACCCGAAGTTGTTAGAATTGGTATTCGAGAAATTGAAGTCAATCCTAATCTTTCTACTTAACGAAACTACTTGCCAACTTAAATTGATATCATTGAGATGGTATGACATTAGGAAAGGGTAGACTTTAAAATGCGCATATCATCTCCTTAGTCCCAAAGATGCTCACTTTGGGTTAAGGAGTTATCTATCATATATTGCTACGGTAAGTTTATCACATGTCTACATATTAATTATCAATGCTAAAATGGAGTGGATTCTTGATCTTAGATGGTAACCTTTGTATAATTGAACAACTCGTTTTGAATTTCTTATCTTGGTCACCTATATATTATATATATATATATATATATATATATATATATAATTATTTATATTTTATAAAAAGTTCAAAAATTAACCTCAGAATGATTAAAACCTCCGATTGAAGTAAAACAACGATTTATTATTAGAAACCTTTGTGTCCACGGATCGATACTTGGTTCTTACCAATACTTTTCTACATATACGATAGGTACACTTGCCTATTTTGTGTGTGTTTAGTCTTTGTAGAAATCACTTTTATAAATTTAAAACACGATCTTGTGCAAAAGCTAAATATTCAATCTATCATATTTTATACAAACTACATAGCACGCATCAAGTTTTTGGCGCTGTTGCCAGGGACACGGTACGTTTCTAAGAACGATCCAAGTTTTAATTTAATCATTGTTTATAGTTGTACAAATTTTTAACTTCTATTTCACTTTATTTTTAATTTTTACTAAACACTAAAATATAATTTTACGGCTAGCCTACTTTTTTACCTTTATTTACCTTAACTTTACTCTAGTTTAATTAAGACCTTAGTTTAGTTTAGTTAAAAATAGCGTAGCATAACTCGTAGTTTAATACGAGACTAACCTTTTAGACTAACTTTAGCTAACTTTTGCTTTAGTGTTTAATTTTGATTTAGTCCCATGTATGTCCTCTACTTTTGAGCCTGAGCTTGTTTCTTCAATTTCTGAACCGGAACGACTCTTTTATCGACGAACTCGTAAACGGACTACAGAAACCACAGAAGCAATCAAAGACGAAACAGTAGACGCCACCACATCAGGAGAAAATCAAACCGAAGAAATGATGGCGGCCCAGAACAATGAGCCGAACATGAGCCAGTATGCCAAGCCAACTCTTGAAGGCTACGACAATGGAGTGGCTCCACCCGAAATCACCGAAAATTTTGAAATCAAATTAAGCACCATTCATATGGTGGAAAATTCAGTTCAATTTCATGGTCTCCTCGACGAAGACCCTCTTTCTCACATATCTCGATTCTTACGAATCTGCGGAACCTTTAAAATCCAAAATTGTTCAGAAGATCAAATCAAGCTTAAACTCTTTTCGTTCTCTCTAAGGGGCCAAGCCCTAGAATGGATAGAATCTTTTTCCTCTGGTTCCATTACCACTTGGGACCAGATGATTGAATAGTTTCTCCTCAAATATTTTCCGCCCGACAAAACTGCCAAATACCGAGCCAGCATTACCGGATTCCGGACCGATGATGATGAATCGTTACACGCAGCATGGGAAAGATACAAAAGTCTTTTAAGAAGATGACCACATCATGGACTGAACGTATGGTTACAAGTTCAAACTTTCTTTGACGCACATTCCAGTCAAAACAAACAGGCCATCGACCAGATCGCTGATGGAGACCTGGGATCCAAATCACCTAACGAAGCATTTGAAGTCCTGGAGAAGGCCGCAAAGAAGAGTTTCGCTTACAACCCACCAAGATCTACACCTACCCATAAAGGAATACACCACGTTGATTCCAACACCCTTGTCACAGTACAGCTTGAAGCTCTTTCTAAAAAATTCGAACAACTTCAAGCCGAGCTATCAAAAAACAGACTTACTTGTGACACTTGTGGAGGAAATCATAAGACGAGTGACTGTAAACAAGTCATTATGGCCATGGAAGAAGTCGATTTCATCGCTCGACAGAACAATGCTTTCAGCAATAACTACAACCCAGGTTGGAGAAACCATCCAAACTTCAGCTGGAAAGACGGAGGTAACACTCAACCCCTACCAGGATTCGAAAAGAGACCGATGAATCAATCCTTCCAACCTAAAACTCAATACCAAGACCCAAGCTCGAGTAACCATCAAAACCCGAGCTACTCATAGATCGAAGAAATTTTAATCCAATTAATGACCAAAACAAATGAAGCAGAAAAGAAAGCCGACTCAAGAGCTGTTGATATCAGCGGAGTATTATTAAAACATGAAGCCGCTCTCAAAAGTCAAAAAGCATCACTTCAGAACTTAGAAACCCAAATCGGACAAATTGCCCGACAATTATCCGAAAGACCACCTGGCGCCCTTCCAAGCAACACAATCACCAACCCGAATGCAACAGCTAACGCCGTTACATTACGAAGCGGTACGACCACTGTTGTCTCACCAACATCAGAACCAGTTATGGAGAAGAAGTCTCCTGATGAAATGCAGGAAAGGCTGACCCCAACAAGCATAATCCAACCTAAGGAGCCAGTCCGAACTTATGTTCCACCTATTCCATACCCTGGAAGACTGAAGCAGGAGCGATTGGAAGCCCAGTATGGGAAGTTTCTAGAACTCTTCAAACAACTCCATATCAACATCCCTTTTGTCGAAGCTATTGCTCAGATGCCAAAATATGCCAAGTTTCTCAAAGAAGTGCTGACAAACAAAAGAAAGCTGGAGGAGCTCTCGCATGTCACCCTAAGTGAAGAATGTTCAGCTGTCCTCCAAAGAAAGCTACCAACAAAGATGACCGATCCAGGGAGCTTTACTATCCCTTGTCTCATAGGAAATTTATCTGTTAGCAATGCCCTGGCTGACTTAGGAGCTAGTATTAATTTAATGCCTTATGCAGTTTTTGCAAAACTAGGGATAGGAGAACCAAAGCCCACCCGCATGAGCATTCAGTTAGCTGACCGATCCGTTAAATATCCTAGGGGCATTGTTGAAAACATGCTTGTCAAAATTGACAAATTTGTTTTCCCAGTAGATTTTGTGATTCTAGACATGGAGGAAGACAAAAGTGTACCTCTAATTTTAGGTAGACCCGTTTTAGCCACCGCAAAGGCTATCATTGATGTTTGCACTGGTAAACTCACTCTCAGGGTCAATGACGAGGCAATCACTTTTGACATAGGAAAATCTATGCAATATCCGCAACAACACGATGACACTTTATATTGTGTTGACATCATAGACTCCATCGTAAGTTGCTATATGCGAGATTCCTCCATTAATACTCCCATAGAAACACAAGTCTTAGACAAAACACTCAACAAACCCATTTTAGAAAACGAAAATCTCAACAACAATTACCAAGAAGAATCAGAAATAATATGCGAAATCAGTGAAAATAATGAAAAATCAAAACCATCAATTGAAGAACCACCTGCCTTAGAGTTAAAAGAACTACCAAACCATCTCGAATACTGTAAGGCCCCGAACCCGGTGACCCTACTTTAGCGTCGGATTTACTCATAAACACAGTTCTTCAAATCAGAGTTTATTAAAACTTTTCGCGGAATATAAAACATCAACCATTTGTTACAAAACATTAAATCTTTTCTTTGATACCATAACACAAAACTTTATATTTAAAACATCTTTACTTCTTTCTTCAGATGCCAGCCGTTCAATCCATGCCGTGTGTCATCCTCATGCTAACTCTATAATCAGCTCACCTGCGTGCATACTAAAAGTCAGCTACGCTGAGTGAGTTCTAGTTAATCGAACGCCATACAATACATACACATACACACATATCCGTAGATACATATCCATACTTCACTAGTTACCCTTCTGTTCTACATACATACTTGCTACCATACATACATACATATCTACAATCACTAACCTCAGTCTACCGAGAGTACGTTCATAGTTCACCGTCTATACCTGTACTCAAGGTCGTGAACACGTACAAGGTTCGCAGTCCTTACCTATGTTCACCATTTATGGTACGTACAAGGATCGCGGTCCTTCCCTATACCATAGTACATCCACAACACGTACAAGGTTCGCAGTCCTTCCCTATGTTGCAACCTAATTCATAGCACGTACGAGGTTCGCAGTCCTCCCCTATGCTACAAAATCAGCACGTATAAGGTTCACAGTCCTTTCCTATGCTGAAATACATCCACAACACGTACAAGGTTCGCAGTCCTTCCCTATGTTGCAACCTAATTCATAGCACGTACGAGGTTCGCAGTCCTCCCCTATGCTACAAAATCAGCACGTATAAGGTTCACAGTCCTTTCCTATGCTGAAATACATCCACAACACGTACAAGGTTCGCAGTCCTTCCCTATGTTGCAACCTAATTCATAGCACATACGAGGTTCGCAGTCCTCCCCTATGCTACAAATACAGCACGTATAAGGTTCACAGTCCTTTCCTATGCTGACGCCTATCTACATTACGTATAAGGTTCGCAGTCCTTATCTACGTTTACATATATCATCTACTTCACGTATAAGGCTCGCAGTCCTTAACTACGCCATCACCAGCCGAGTCTATGTCCGACAGAAGCTAGAGGGATTTGCCATCCTAACTTACTATGTCGAACGTAGAACTCACATGCCATTCGTGTACCTATATACACATACTTACATTATAACATAAGAACACTCTAGGCATTCTTTACCTCATTCATTTAACAACCATACCCCTTGTCATTACGTGCAATATCCGAAGATCGTTCACGCCCCGACAAGTATTCATTTGAAATATTCATACATCTTCGATATATAATATTCGTACCTTTATTTTTAACCTGACAGTACGCGCAATATCCGAAGATCGTTCGCGTACCGACAAACAATCATTCATATCTATCACACATATCACATATGACATACACTTATCACTTAGGATAAATGTATTAACAACACATCGAGTATGCACACAGCCCCGAAAACATAACAAGGAATGGGGCTAGAAACTCACCTGAACTCTGCTTCTTTCTTCTGATAGCTGTAAATCCCTTCTTTAACTGAGCTCGGCTAACTGTACAAGTTACACGTATCAATACTCGCCTGATCTAATCTGGTGGCCTAGTATTAGCTTACTTTTACTTATCGCTTTTAATTTATTTCCTAATCGAACTCGGCTTTAGGCGAAGTTAAACTTTAGGCGAACTTAGCTTTAGGCGAAGTTACCAGCTAGGCGAACTTAGATTTACAGCGAAGTTGCCATCAGGCGAACTTAGCTTGCAGGCGAAGTTAAACCTTAGGCGAACTTAGCTTTAGGCGAAGTTACCAGCTAGGCGAACTTAGCTTTACAGCGAAGTTGCCAGCAAGCGAACTTGGCTTCAGGAGAAGTTGTCATCAGGCGAACTTGGCCTCAGGCGAAGTTACCAGTTAGGCGAACTTAACTTTACAGCGAAGTTGCCATCAGGCGAACTTAGCTTGCAGGCGAAGTTCATCAGGCGAACTTACCTTGCAGGCGAAGTTCATCGCTTTGAAGGCGAAGTTGCCCAGATCAGCCGCTGTTCGGTTTCTGTCCAGCATTTTTGGGCGATTTTAACACCCTTGCTATGGTTCGACATCACCCACTACGTTCCCGACCATTTTCGGTCGTATCTACAATATAAAACTTAGATCTTTAAACTTCAAAGATCAAGAATCATACCTTTTTGAGCTTGTTTAGATCTCGTTTAACTTGTTAACACAACTAATCGCTCTCTCTCTCTCTCTCTCGGATCTGCCCGTTCCTCTCCTCGGATCTGCTCGGTTCCGGCCGCCGGCGAAGTTGTGGTGTAGTGTGTTTTTGGAATGTGTTTGGAATAGGTGGAAATGGAAGATATTTTTGGGTTTAGGGGATATTTATATCCCTGAAATCCCATGGATCTAAGGCCCATTCTCGTTTAACCCATCTCAATTAATCCAAGTCCATGGTCCGCTCCTTACCCGATATTAATTAATCACGCGAAATCACTAAACATAACTTCCTTTATTCAACATTAAAATTTTAGGATGTTACAAATACGCCTTTCTAGAAAAAGACTCTCAACTCCCAGTAATTATTTCATCTCACCTTTCCAAAGAAGAGAAAGACGAACTTCTTAAGGTTCTCAAAAACCATAAGAAGGATATCGCATGGAAGATCATGGATATCAAGGGCATCAGTCCCTCCTTTTGTACTCACAAAATCCTCATGGAAGAAGAATACAAACCCGTGGTCCAACATCAAAGACGTCTCAATCTTAACATGCAAGATGTGGTGAAGAAGGAAGTAATCAAACTGCTTGATGCCGGATTAATCTACTCAATCTCAGACTCACCTTAGGTAAGTCTCGTTCAGGTAGTACCCAAGAAGGGAGGAATGACGGTCGTAATGAACGAGAAGAACGAACTAATACCCATGAGAACCTTCACAGGCTGGCGAGTTTGCATTGATTACCGGAAGCTTAATGATGCCACAAGAAAAGACCATTTTCCACTTCCTTTCATAGACCAAATGCTCGAACGATTGTCTGGAAAAATGTTCTACTGTTTTCTTGATGGATTTTCCGGATACTTTCAAATTCCCATTGCTCCTGAAGATCAGGAAAAAACTACTTTTACATGTCCATACGGAACCTTCGCCAACCGAAGAATGCCATTTGGACTATGTAATGCTCCAGCCACCTTCCAGCGTTGCATGGTGGCTATCTTTAATGAAATGATCGAAAACTCTATGGAGGTTTTCATGGATGACTTCTCAGTCTTTGGAGACTCTTTCGATCATTGCCTGAAAAACCTAGACAAAATGTTAGCTAGGTGTGAAGAAGTAAATTTAGTGCTCAACTGGGAAAAATGCCACTTTATGGTAAAGGAAGGCATTGTTTTAGGACACAAGATTTCTCAAAACGGACTAGAAGTTGATAGGGCCAAAATAGAAACCATATCCAAACTTCCGCCTCCAACTTCGGTCAAAGCCATTAGAAGTTTCCTAGGTCACGCAGGTTTCTACCGCCGCTTCATAAAAGACTTCTCAAAAATCTCAAGACCTATGACCAAACTTCTAGAAAAAGACGCACCATTCTTCTTCTCTGAGGAATGTGTTGAGTCATTCAATACACTAAAGGACGAACTTGTCAATGCACCAATCATGACCACACCCGATTGGACCCTTCCATTCGAAATCATGTGCGATGCAAGCGACTTTGCAGTTGGAGCCGTACTCGGACAACGCAAAGAAAAACACTTTCACCCAATTTACTATGCCAGTAAAACTCTTAACGATGCACAAGAAAATTATACCACAACAGAAAAAGAGTTACTAGCGGTAGTATTTGCCTTTGAAAAATTTAGATCATACCTAGTTCTTTCCAAAACCATAGTTTACACCGATCATGCCGCAATACGATACCTATTCAACAAACAAGATGCCAAACCTAGACTCATCCGGTGGATCCTACTACTCCAAGAATTCGATATCGAAGTTAAAGACAAGAAAGGAGCAGAAAATGTAGCCGCAGACCATCTTTCACGTTTAGAATGTCCAACCCCCGAAGAACTTCACAAGGAAATTATCAATGATAATTTCCTACATGAAGTCCTCATGCACATTCAAGACGTAATAAAGGAAAAAGACGAAAGTCCTTGGTATGCCGACTTCGCAAATTACTTAGCTTGCAGGATTCTCAGAAAAGGACTTACCCATCAACAGCGAAAGAAATTCTTCTCCGATCTTAAGTTTTACTTCTGGGAAGATCCATACGTATTTAGGATAGGTGCGGATCAAGTCATTCGTAGGTGAGTAGCAGGCAAGGAGGCCTTAGACATTCTCAAACACTGTCATGAAGGACCAACAGGCGGACACCACAGTACCGCCACCACGGTCAGAAAAGTGTTTGATTCAGGATTTTTCTGGCCCACTATATACAAAGATACACAAACTTTGATCCAAGCATGCGATGCTTGTCAAAGAGCCGGGAACATCTCATCGAAAAATAAGATGGCTCAAAAGGGCATTCAAATTTGTGAAATCTTTGATGTATGGGGAATAGATTTCATGGGGCCGTTTCCTAACTCATTCGGAAATAAATACATTCTTGTAGCAGTCGATTACGTATCTAAATGGGTAGAAGCACAAGCTCTTCCCACTAACGATGCTCGAGTAGTTGTACGATTTCTGAAAAAGTTGTTTTCAAGATTCGGAACACCAAAAGCCCTCATCAGCGACAGAGGTACTCACTTCTGTAACACCCTTATGGACAAGGTCTTAGCACGATATGGGGTTCACCACCGCCTGGCAACACCATATCACCCGCAGACCAGTGGACAGGTGGAAGTCTCGATTCGAGGAATTAAAAGAATTCTGGAAAGAAGTGTGGGGATGAATCGCAAAAATTGGGCAAAAAAATTAGATGACGCATTGTGGGCCCTTAGGACGGCCTACAAAACTCCCATAGGAACGACACCCTTCAAGCTCGTTTACGGGAAGGCATGTCATCTACCAATAGAATTGAAACACAAAGCCTACTGGGCCCTTAGAACAGTGAACTTTGATCTAACGTCCGCCGGAGCAAACCGGGAAGATCAAATTCGTGAGCTCGAGGAATTAAGAACAATGGCCTATGAAAATTCCTGGTCCTATAAAGAAAAGACTAAACGCATACACGACACTCATTTAAAAGGAAATAAAGAATTTAAAATCGGCGATCGTGTACTGCTATACACCGCTCGTTTACATCTTTTTCCAGGAAAACTGAAATCCCGATGGTCAGGTCCTTACGTAGTGGAAACAATTTTTGACTATGGAACCATCGAAATTTCAAATTCAAACGGCCAGAAGTTCAAAGTAAATGGACATCGATTAAAACCATATATCGACGGTCCATTCGAAGAAGTGTTGGAGGTATAAACCCTCCAAACTTCTTGATTAAGAACGTGAGGAAATTAGGTCTGGCCAAGACCTTCTCAAAACTAAGCCTTGTAAATAACTGAAAAAAACAAAAAATATTTATTCTTAGAAAACATAAAAAACACAGGGGCGTGCTCTCAAAAGCACGGTCCCGTGCCGAAAAATACGGGCCGGCATCTACGCTGCAAAAATCTCAGTCAGACTGGTTTGTAACTGAATTGTCAGACTAAAAACACGGGGGCGTGCTTCCATAAGCACGTGCTTGGTTTCCTGTTTGGTTATAAAAGGCACCTTGTGTCATTGCATTCCTTGCACAAATCAAAAACAAACCAAAAACCTCTGAAAATTCAGCATACCAACTGAGATGAATGAAGCAATTCCCGTTTCCCGACATCCGAGAAATGATGCCCGCCATGTTTCCAAAACCGAGCTCCTTTTGAAACTTCAAGAACTCGTGAAAGAACTCACCGAAATGAATCTCCTTGCGGAGATGCGTCTCGTACAACTCACCGAATCTGTGGAAAACATGAAAATGGAACTCCGAGACATCAACGAGCAACTCCAGTTTCAAGTTCTCGGTTTCACGTATTTTCCACCACCAGGACCATTCGGAGGAGGAGAGCCTTTCGGGGAACCATAGGAAACTTAATTTTATGCTTTTATGTGTAATCAAGTGCATTAAGCACAATGTGTTAGGACTTCGGGCTTAACCCGACTATTTTCTTAGGAAACCCGGGCTTATCCCGAAATTGTTCTAGGATCTTTATTTAATGAAAAGTAATTTTTAGATGACCAAACTTCCAAATTATCACAATAAACGTCATTCTAAAAATTCCGGATAGTAAATCATGTTGAAAAATTAAAATGAAAAACACTGGGACAAAAAGCACGGGGCCGTGCTTTCCTAAACACGGTGCCGTGGTCACCCTAGAATCTTCAGCATGATACGCGCTGACTCCGTACAATTCTCTGACTCAGGAACATTTATTCTTCTAGCAGCACGGGGCCGTGTTTCCTAATGCATGGTGCCGTGTTCAACTTTCCAGTCTCTATATAATGCATGCATAATTTCACTATTCCATTCACACCAAACAAAAATTACCTAAATGGAAGGAAAACGGGTTGAATGGAAGCCAATGAAAAAAGGGAAACAACGTGAATCTTCCTTCCTCGAGGAACAAGTCATGCGACTCCAATGCATCGTAAGAGATCAAGTTGAAAGCAATATGCAAACCGAAGCTCGAGTAGTCGAGTTGATTAACAAAGTTGACCTGCTTAGGTTCGAAAACTTCCATGTTGTGGATTGCCACCACAAGGATGTGACTTCCAAACTTAAACTTCTCAACCGAGAAATCGTCACGCTCAACAAAAAGCTTGACGAACTTTTGGAAGCCAAACGAGCACCACCACACATCCAGGACTTGTTCGGAAGTGGTGGCCGTTGAAGTTTCTACCTTTGTTTCTCGTTTAAGTTGTTTCCGCTAGAACAATGTGTTAGGACCCGAGAATTGTTGTTGTACTTTTCATTTCATCTATCTTTAATTATGTCTTTACTTTTATGTTCTTAATGAAATATAAGATGTTTTTACCAAGTTTAAAATAACCAGAAAATAAAAACCCAGTTAAAAACAAACCAGCTCGACAAATAAACAAAACAGTACTATCTGCACTATGCAGCACGGTACCGTGCTTCATGAAGCACGGGGCCGTGTTTTTTGTGTCAGGGCAGTTAAGAGTTTTTAACTTAATAAAATAACTTTCTATCACTTCAAACCCTATTTTTCACTACCGGTTGGTAGTATTTCATGAACTTTTTATGTGTTTTAAACAATTTACTTTTCATCGTACTTGTTTGTTTATTTTTATGTTGATTTGGATATTTTATGGCCGTTGGTGCCAAAGACATTATGATAGGTTCTAACTTAGCCCAATAGGGCTAGGGATGGATGATTCCATACCTAATTTTCATCAGTTTATGCTTGGTTGTTTGTGGTTGTTTGCAGTTTTATATTATACAGGTACAAAAACAGGAAAACGGACAAAAAACAGGGGACGCACTGTCGAAATTTCGTTAACTCGTAGGGAAGTAACTCTCCATTTTAACCCAGAATACTCAACTAGAATTTTTATATTTTCATGAATCTTATCACATTGAGGACAATGTGAGATTCAAGTGTGGGGAGGGGAATTACTTGACCAAATTGTTTGTCCAACTAATTATAAAAATCTCTAAAACAAATATATTTTGCAGCAAACAAAGATTATTCTAAACCTAAAAAGAAAACCAAGAAATTTTTTTGCAAATAACCAATCATTACATAAAAGTGAAAAAGTAAGAAGAAGTTTTGTAATATTGAGAATAAGTTTATGCAAAATATGGCGTTAATACCCAATTCCTCCATTACTGTGAGATAAAACTCATGCCATATAAATATTTTTTCGGAAGCTTTGAGTGAGTCATATGTTTCGTGTGATTTAGAACTTGTCGCAGTTATTCATTTCAACACCGCACGAAGCGTTGTATAAAGAAGAAGGTAATATTTACACAAACCCATTACCAAAATTACAAAACCCAAAAATCCGATCACCTTATCCATTTTGAACCAGTAAAATACAACACTGGTCTTTTACCGGCAGACCCTAAAGAACTGGAAATGCATTCTTTCGATTTCAATTTCCTTTGCTGCATACACTTCACAAAACCTAGGTTGCCTCCAGAACTTAGGGAGAGAATCTTTCTCTTTAGCAATGAGGTGAGGAAAAAGTGGCGCCAAAACGAACAAAGGCCACCATTCTGTGGAATTTTCAAAAATCGCAATGACGAGAAGAGAAAAAGATATGAACGATGCTTAGGTTGCGGAAACTTGTCCCACGAAGGAAGATGTAGAAAAAGTCAAACTCAGTCTCAGCATGAATATACCGAACTAATGAGGGTGGGGGCTATTAGGCTCAAAGCCGAACGATCCATTAGAGTTGGAAGTTATATTCATAACAGGATTGAGGAAGAATTAATCCACATTCTCGATAAAACTGGTCTTGACGATCTGACCTTAAAAGAGTTATTAGGTATATAGTATTTACAAAAAAAGAAAATCGAAGAAAAGGAGCTAACCATTGAAGACATCTCAAGACTCCCGACAAACAGCTGGAGTTGTTTTTACCATTAAACCTTGAACCACCACAAAATACCAATCCCTACTCACACTAAACCGGAACCCCTTTTTACCTTCTAATCTATGCAACCCTTCAAAAGGTGGAGATTTGAACTTGTTACAAGCTTACTTATCACAGGTTGCATTTTGGCTAAGAGTGTTCACATACCTACATCCCAGGTATGATCAGATATAAAAACCGAGTGTGAGTGAACATTGCGAGAACGTGACGTTTTGCATAAACAGAAGCTCATAAAAACAAAAGTTCTCTCTTATTTATCACTAACATAAAGATTGGTTATTTTGTTTCATCTTCTTGGAGCTCGCTTAAGGAATAGCTATAATCTAAATTTGCTATTTTTAGAGAACATTTATAAGACGATTTCTTGAGGACAAGCAATGTTCAAGTGTGGGGATGTTTGATGTACATAGAAATATACATCTTTTCAGCATCACACAATCTCTAAAAACTGCAATTTCTATTTAATAACATAGCATAAAAGGCTACTTATCATAATAAAACGTAATTTCAGGTGAAACCAAACCTCAAACGAAGAAACAAGCAGAAAGACGAAGAAAAACAGAAGAAAACACAAGAAAACAAAGAAACACCCCCCATGTCTCAAGAAACACGCCCCCATGCTTATGGAACAAGAAAATACAAAATCTGAGAACAAAAGCACGGGGCCGTGCTCAGCATGCACGGGGCCGTGGACGGGAATGCAGAAAAGACAAAGAAGAATTGAGCACATGTCACTAAAAAGCACGGGACCGTGCCTGCTAACCACGGGGCCATTTCAGCTCACACAAAAGACAAAACAAATCTGTCACATGTCATAAAAATACACGGGGCCGTGCCTCACCATCCAGATTGCCTATAAATAGTGGCTCATGTTGCATTCATCAAGTGTGCCTTGAAAAGATTTCTATCCGATTCTCTCTTATAAAAACACACACTAACACTCACCTTGAAGATCTAGTGAAGAGTTTGAAGGTTTGGAGGTCATCACCACTAATCATCATCATCAACCATCATCCCCATCATTAAGAAGAAGGATTCATCTACATTTGGTTAGAGTGTTCCAAGTTTAATCATGTATTTGTTATTATCAATCATCTTAATGTTCATCATAATGCTCATTATGAGCTAAACTCCTTTTACCATCTAAAATCTATGAAGAAGCTTTGTTTTACTTGATAATTAATCAAGACATGTGATGTAGTCTAGTTAAGTACATGGTTATATTACAATTAACTTTTGATGAGAAATGTTTCACCATCTTAAATCACTAATTCAAAGTTGGTGGTTGTCAATCTCTTTGGCAATCGTTCATGATCGATTCATGTTCTTGAAAGATAGAAATACTTTGATACATTATCGAAACATGGATCCTTATATTGTACTTAGAAATGATGAGATATAAGTTATGGTGTATTTTTCTAAACCTTGGTAATCCGAAAATAGCTTTGCTTAGGATATCAAATTAGCCAAATAAACCATATGTTAACGGAATGTGTAATTATAACCTACTTAAATCAACCAAGGGGAGGTTGTGTGATGAACTACAACCACCCGAAGTTGTTAGAATTGGTATTCGAGAAATTGAAGTCAATCCTAATCTTTCTACTTTACGAAACTACTTGCCAACTTAAATTGACATCATTGAGATGGTATGACATTAGGAAAGGGTGGACTTTAAAATGCGCATATCATCTCCTTAGTGCCAAAGATGCTCACTTAAGGTTTAAGGAGCTATCTATCATATATTTCTACGAAAAGTTTATCACATGTCTACATATTACTTATCAATGTTAAAATGGAGTGGATTCTTGATTTTAGATGGTAACCTTCGCATAATTGAACAACTCGTTTTGAACTTCTTATCTTGGTCACCTATATATATTATATATATATATATATACATATAATTATTTATATTTTATAAAAAGTTCAAAAATTAACCTCAGAATGATTAAAACCTTCGATTGAAGTAAAACAACGATTTATTATTAGAAACCTTTGTGTCCACGGATCGATACTTGGTTCTTACTAATACTATTCTACATATACGATAGGTACACTTGCCTATTTTGTGTGTTTAGTCTTTGTAGAAATCACTTTTATAAATTTAAAACACGATCTTGTGCAAAAGCTAAATATCCAATCTATCATATTTTATACAAGCTACACAGCACGCATCACTCATCAATAATTATATAACCAAGTTAGTTTTTACTAGTCATTCCTTACTTAGTAATGTAAACACAGATTTCATGAACATTCAAAGTTTACAAACAAACATCTAGAACATAGTTTTCCAACATGAATGCCTAAACATTTGCAAAACTAACAAGGTTATGTAACATAACAAGCATGAACACCATCAATATCAACTTATAAATTCAACCATATTCTTGAAAGAAAACCACTTTACCAAAATCATGCATAGATAATATATCACATTAATAAGAGTTTCAATTTTGTCTAGATAGCAAAAGTAATCAGCCCATAAGGCTTAATACAACTACAATCAAACTAGAAATAAGCTTACAAAATATGTTCAAGAACAAAGGAATGAAAACTAAGATCAAGTAAGGATTGAAGAATGGAATGATGGATTTTGAGGATGGTGGAAGCCTTCAAACTCTCAAGGAACACATAAACTAATTTTCAAGGGTTGAGAGAGAATCACCAAGGCTCCACACACCAAAATGAAGTGAAGACAAGTGTTTATAAGCTTCTGGTCAAAGTGCATGGTCATGAACAAAAAGTGCATGGTCGTGCACTATTTTGAGTAAGTCAAACTTTCACTTTCGGCAGCTCAGAGTTGTAGGTTCCAAAAAAGTGCACGGTAATGCACAAAAAGTGCATGGTCGTGCGTTTCCGACACTAGCTAGTGCACTTTCAAAATTAATGTGTCTTGTCCTCGGCATCGGATAGTGCACGGGCTCGTGCCCTCGGAAGTGCATGATGGTGCACAAAAAGTGCATGATGGTGCAGTTTCACTTTTGGCACGATAGTAGATGTGCACGGGTTCCAATAAAGGTGCACCGTCATGCACATAAAGCACATGATGGTGCCGTTTCAGAGCATGGTCATGCACTTTCCTAGCATGGTCATGCACTTTGGCACGTTATCAGATGTGCACGGGTTCCGATAAAGATGCACCATCATACTCATAAAGTGCATGATGGTGCAGTTGCTCAGCATGGCCTTACACTTCCTTAGCATGGTCATGCACCTGCTCTCTGCATGGTCATGCACTTTCTTAGCATGGTCATGCACTTTTGGCAGATTCTTGATTTTTGTTCGAAAAACGCCATCTATTCATCGTTTCTTCGTCGGGCGGGTGCCCAGACCTGCAAATTCATAAATAATTCAAGTAAGTACCGAATACAACGAATTTGCATGGAGTTTTACCAAAATAAGAGGAGAATTTGATACTAAAAGGTGTACACTTTGTGTTACATCAGACCTCTTTCAGTTAGGAATTGGACCCACATGCTAAACAGAGAAGGGGTGTAGGTGACGATTTGTGCTTACTCTGTGTCGAGCTGGACCTCACTAAAATATTTTAGAGATCGGTTGTATCAAAGAAGCTTGCATCCCCCAAAAAGAAGTACCAAAGTTTAGTCGGAAGAGTCAATAATAGTAATTTCTGAAAAGAATGCAAAAGCAACGTGACAAGTGTCAATTTTTACCCGCTAATTAATTTCCCATGAATGATTCATATCCCAAATTGTCAGGACTTGGTCAGCTACCGCAGTCGAGGTGATGATTACAGCCAGATTGCCATTTATAATCCTAAGATCGGGTGCAAGTTCACCTACAACTCCCTCCGTAGAAACAAGGGGGGCTGCTCGAAATTGCTCGGAAGCAAAACTGAACGTGCAAAGCCCAAAACTACTAGTTGTTGACTTGGTTATCGCATATAGATCGCCGTTGAGCTCAATGCCATTCTTTGTAACGATCTCGGTGTGTTCATGGAGGGCTAAAGCATGGCTCCAAGTAGACGACTCGCCAAGCGTATACGAATAGAAAGTGGTCAAAAACTCATCCAAAGACCACACCATAGTGACAGCTTTCAACAACCCATTCACAGCCCCAAACCCCATCAAAGTGAAACTAGCATCGGGGCAAATCTCATTTGGAACCGGAAGTGATAATACCTTTAGATTAATCAGATTGTATATGAAAATAATAAAAGATTGTGGTACCTCAGGAGTTAGACTTCTCTATGTAACAAGAACAAGGCAACATACCGAAGAGACCGGTTGTAGCTATCTGTTAACAAGTTCAACTTCTTGAATAATTTTAGCACCAACAATATCAGTAGTAGCAGCGCTTGGCACCACAAGAGGAGGAGCTTGATCATGATCTTAATCAACCAACATCGCATCATCAAAATACCCCAACAAGGTGTCAAAATTTTCTTCGGTTGGTTCAGGACCATCGTACACATATAGCGGGATCGGTACACCAAAACCACCGTCCGCTGAGAATCTCATCCAAGATATTTTCTAACATTTCCGACGTTAGTTTCGGAAAATAAGATCATTCCGGAGACAAAAGTAGACACACCGCTCAAGCTCATGCCATCGATTTTTCATAACCCATTCTTGTAACACTTGTTAGAACCGCGACACATAGTCTGATGCCAGCAACATTTCTCGACGAGATCGTCTAATTACATAGTTAATTGCATATTAATACTACATAGAAATAAACTAATTGATAATTCCTTCTGGTTACTGATTAGAGAACACATCACCAATGGAGAGATTTTAGGAAACGTTCTTCGTTTTAAAGAGCTTGCAGCCACCACAAACCAATAGTAATGATTTTAAATTGTAGCAAACTGATGGTAACTTGATCTACGTGTCTCACAAATAGACATTAGGAGCTGATCTGAGCATTACACACTCCAAATACACAGAACCCATCACAACCGGATGGAGCTAGTGTTGTTCGGTTCCAGTCCTAAACCACTAGATTAAATAACAACATATCGTTCTTTACTTATTCATTATTAGTACAATTGCAAATCCAGATAAGGTCTAAACCTGTGTTGTTATCGAGTTAATTTAGTTTCACACAACCAATCTTAGCTATCATGCCGGGTTCACGATTTGACATATTGTTCCAGATCTAAAACAACCCATATCGATCATTAATTCATGTAAAAAAAAATTTAAAACCATTTAACATGGTTAAACAGTTCTACATATTTATATGAATACTACCGTATATAAGGCCTTGACAAACACTTAAATAAAAGTATTTGTAGGTGATAATTAGGAAATCCCTAAATTTGATGGCCTTCGATGAGTAATTGTTGTTGATGTATCGATATTGAGAACGACAAGAAATCTAACGCACAAACATAAACACACACACACACACACACACACACACACACACCGGAGGAGAGGTCCCGGGCAACCCCGTGCGCCATCTCCCCAAACACAAAAACATAAACTTTTATTAAGATTGGTGACCTGCCATACGAGTGCACCCTACATGGAAAAAGTCTAAGTAACAAGTTGAAACAGGACATATAGGATACCAACTAAAGATCTATTACTTCCAATTTCTTACAAACCTTATACCTTATGCCCCATGAGTACTGCAATTCATTTCTCATCAGTACATCAACATTAAGTTTCAGAGCTGATCCAACTTTGACCAGTAACAACAGTTGTGATGATCCATCAAACAATCCAACAGATTAGCAGCTGAATATATAAACCGAATCACGAAAATCAAAGGATTTCACCGGATATCAGAAAACCGGCAATCAGGTAAATAAATAATTCATTCGAGCTCTCACAGATTGTTAAATTACGAAACCGCTAGATACTTTGGGTGTTGAGTCGAATCGGACTCGAGAAACTCGAACATCGATTCCATTCGTATTCGAATTTGAAGTTTCGAATTCGGTTTTTAATCATTCGAATTCGATTTAGTAATCGAATACGAATTTAAGATTTTAAATTCGATTCGTTGAATACCCCTACTAGATACGAATATAATATGTGGAAACCAAATAATATGACACAATTATACGATAACGAATACCTATACCATAAGATAATCAATAATCATCCTTTAAACAATCAATATATGTTTCTGCTTTTAATTATTCTACTAATAGAAAGCAAAAAAAGAATCAAAAAGGAATATTCTACCAAAAAAAAAAGCCCACCTCGCCAACGAAACAACTTTCACTTCAAACTTCAAAATGAACCCTTAAAGTCGTGTTACACTCACCTCGCCAAATAATAAACAAAGAAACAAGTTTCCCGAAATCAACGCCGAAAATGTTAGGAAAATGTCTTGGATGTGATTCTAAGACAGCATATGCGGCCTCTTTCAGGGTTGGAAATCTTCAGACGACCTATGCGGCTTCTTTCAGGACCCACATGCTAAACATAGAAGGTGTGTAGGTGATGATTTGTGCATACTCTGTGTTGAGCTAGACCTCACTAAAATTGTTCAGAGCTCGGTTGTCACATCTCGACCGAAGGCGGCAGAACATGTCGGGGTGCAACCGATTGCCCAAGAACACAAGACACTATTAAAGTGAAAATATTTAATCAACACATTTAAATTCATAAAATCATAAAGAGTCACATAACTTGTTCATACAATAACCGAATTCAATCATCGCAAATAATATATTGTTAGTTTTGCTAATATCCTAATAATCTTGATAACATTTTTCTTCAAGTTCTCGAGTAAACCTAAAGTCAAACCTGTAACATTGTAACATCCCGTTTTCTAGTTTCAGTTAATAAATGAAAATACGAGTTATTATGAGTCGGGCTAGTGTTCGGTTAAATGGATATGGGTTATGGACTTGGGTTATAAAAGAAAGAAGGAAAGACCATGGGCTTAAGCCCATGATCCATAATTATGTAAGTCATAATTACCCATTTAATCATTCATTTCACACATATTCCATACACCACCAAAACACACACTTAAGCTCTCTCTCCAATTTCTCTCCTTTCTCTAGCCGAACCAAGATAGAAAAACTGATCCCGATCCAAGGTAATAATAGTATGATGTTGTATGAACTTAATCCCATTAGATATGGTCACGAAATGACTAGCTGACACCGTTAAACCGTTTAAGTCACGAGATCCGGATAGAATCGGGTATAAACCGAACCTAAGATGAGTTTAGGGATCACCCTAGCTCAGATCTGGATCGAACGGGGCGGAAAAAACGGTGAAAAACGGGTCAAAACTCGTTTTTCCGGCGAAACCGCGTTTTTCCGGCGACGGCGCCGGAAATGGTACGAGGAAAAAGGGTAATGTCAGAGAATGAATAGACATTCTCTAACCTAACCCTAGTTCGTTAACGGGGAGTTAACGAACTAGAGGTAATTTGTTAGTTGATTTGTTAAAGGAAGCATAACGAACTAGCTTTAGTTCGTATCCGATTCGTTAAGGGAAGAAGATAATGAATTTCCCTTGATTCGTTATAGTCATTCGTCAAAAGAGATGACGAATTAGAATATCCAATTCTCTACATGGACCGGTTCGCTATATGGACTGATTCGCTAGAGGGTCCAGTTCTCTATAAGGATCAATTCGCTAGAGGGTCCAGTTCGCTATAAGGATCAATTCGTTAGAGGGTCCAGTTCGTTACAAGGACCAGTTCGTTATGATAAGTCAATTCGTTAAAGAACTGAGTAACGAACTGAAAGTTTAATAAAATGACAGAACTGTCCCTGGACTTATAAAAGAATGGTTTAATTACAAAGAAACCCTTGAACTTTTTGGGTTAGCAAATTAAATAATGATTCAAAATTCTAATGGAAAATGTGTTAAGACAGTTAATGGAATTAAAATTTGGGAAGTTGACTTTGGGTTTGCCCCTTGGACTTTGCCCCTTGGACCCTACCAAATAGAAAATTCCAGCCAGGGGCTCTGCCCCTTGGACCCTGCTAGGGGCTGCCGCCCCTAGAATCCCGCTGCCAGGGGCGCTGCCCCGGACCCCCGTGCGTTGAGGGTAATAATTAAACTAGAAAGACGATATGGGTAGTGATAGTTAATTTATACGTGTAATTGTTATACAGTTAGTCGTGCACAGCTCAAGAAAGGAATAACTATAAACGGTGAACGTAACCGCATTCAGGTGAGTTTCTAGCCCAATTCCTTGTTATGTTTTCGGGGCTGTGTGCATACTCGATGTGATTAGTTAGTAAACTTATCCTAAGTGATAAGTGTATGCCATATATGTATTATGTGAAATGCATGAATGATCTCTTGTTGGTACGTGAACGATCTTCGGATATTGCATGCACTGCCAGGTAATGGTTTGATGATATATATGTTGTAGATGAAGAATGAATGATGTATGTGCGTATGAAACTTACAATTATGTATATAGAAAAGTATGGTATGGAGGTATGGAAGAAAGGGCTACCGGACCCTAATAATATCCGAGGATGGAGGGTACCGGACCCTAAAAATATCCGAGGATGAAGGGAGACCAGACCATAATAATATCCGAGGATAGAGGGTACCGGACCCTAATAATATCCGAGGTATGTAGGGAGAAATGCTCTTTTATAATGTAAGGTTAGATATGAATATGTATGGACGAATGATGAACAGGTTTTGTATGTAAAGCGTACATTCGGGCACGTATATGTGGATATAAAGTAAGTTACGTGATTAACTAGAAACTCACTCAGCGTAACTGACTTTTAGTATGCACGCAGGTTAACAGATGACAGCTAGTTTGAGGTGGACACGTGGCAGGATTGAAGAGGCTGGCATCTGAAGATTTTCATGATGTTTTGAATGTTTTAATTTATGTTATGTTTTAAAAGACAAATTATGGATATTGTAACGAATGGGTGATGTTTTATATTATTCCACGAAAGTTTTAATTAACTCTGATATTTAGAACTGTGTTTATGAGTAAATCCAACCCTAATGTAGGGCACCGGCAACGAGGCCTTACAAACATCGCATAAAATAGAATTTGTCAACACAAAGGTTTGTAACCAATTTCATAGTTATTGAACAATAAGTATATAATAGAAAATTCCACAACTTGTATACGAAACAATAAATAATGGCAACAAATTAGATAATGAAATCGTTACTAAGAATACATTAACGACGCCTTGCTATGAGAGAATACCAAATAGCTTCGGATTTATATGAAATCATTAATAAGAATACATTAGCGACACCTTGCTATAAGAGAATACCAAATAGCTTCGGATTTATATGAAATCGTTAATAAGAATACATTAACGACACCTTACTATAAGAGAATACCAAATAGCTTCGGATTTATGAATCAACCAACCAAAAGCGGTAAACACATTAGCATGTAAGCATAGAACACCAAATCGAGCATTTATTTAAGTAAAATATACAATAAAGTTTGTGGTTTAAGACTTAA
The DNA here is from genome assembly GCF_021521415.1 of Bidens hawaiensis. NCBI lineage: Eukaryota > Viridiplantae > Streptophyta > Magnoliopsida > Asterales > Asteraceae > Bidens > Bidens hawaiensis. The sequence continues at coordinate 463,208 of NW_027492334.1, forward strand.
GTTTAAAACATTTAGTTTGAATAAGTATGCAATATCACCCTCAAAACGAAAGAGGGAAAACGGGAGATGAAAGTACTCACATTCAAGTAATAAACTTGATCGGTAAATTTACGAGTAAACGAAAGGATGAGGTTTAACGAGCAAAGTCTAGATGAAAGGAAGTCTTGTATTAGAAGGGTTGTCTAGGAAGTCTTTAAATAAAATAAATTATAATAAACGCAAACAATTTAAAGTTTATGGTTTTAAATGTAAATATTTAAGAAATTATAATACTAGTCTTTTAAAAACATAAGTTTGCTCGAAACCGGTTTAAAGTATCTAGCCCTTAATATTTACTCAACCTATGTTAATTAATAAGGTGGGTAAAAATGCAAGAATGCAAGTCCCTTTATAATATAGATACTAAAACGGGTTTTAACGAGTGTTCGGGTTGTTGGTTCGGGTCTTGGTAATTGGTCAAACCCAAAGTCAACTTCCCAAAATAAGGAATGTTATGAGATAACCCAATAAAATTTAAGAAGACTTAACCAAGTTTGTAGTTATATTGTTTTAGAACTAACAACGTCTGTTAAGCGAGTGTTCGGTTTTGTCGGTCCAAACTTTGTTATAAGATCAAGTTGGATAAACATTCCAAGTACTTTAAGAAAATAATTAAATTCAGTTTATAAAATATTTTTAAAGAAATATGCAAGTCTTGATAGCTAAAAACACACTTGTGTGTCTTAAGCGAGTGAAATCAGTTTAGTTCGTTTTGGTTCGGTTTCCATCTCGGAATAAGATAAAAAATGGTTACCACATGCACAATATCAAGGAACTTGTATAATAATTTATAAATGATGATGCTTAAGTTATACAACCAAAAAGTCAACAATAAAGTCTTTAAACAAAAGTTTGGTTTTCGGTTCGGATCTTGTTTCGGGTTAAGACCGAGGTTAGATTCTACAAATCTATAATCATGGAACTTATAAAAATGATTTTTGAAGTTTAAATCTAACATAAACATATTCATACAAGTATTTAACAAAACTAGTAACAAAGTTCGGTTTACGATTTAGAGCTATTTACGGTTAAACCGAGGCTAGTCTCTATAAACCCATAACCATAGAACTTCATAAATATGATATACAAACTAAAATGATCAGAAGTTAAGCATGGTTAATAAGCATAAACAAGTTATATAATTATATATATATCAAGGACTACGTAAGTCCTCCATGAAGCCTTGCGTTACGTGGCCAGACACTCCAACGACCGAGACCGGAGAAGTGACCACCAAAGGTAACAAGGGGTCTATAATATATATGTTGTATAACAATCTTCAAGTGTTAATAAAAGCTAATAAGTTGATTAAAATGAAAGACTATGGTCAGTTTGACTTTGGAAAGTCAAACTGCCAACAACATGAAAAACAACCTTTAAATCTTAAGAATTTGAGAGAGAAAATGAAGTATGAGCAGACATTAATGAAGGAGAAGGTCTTGTATATATAGGATAAGATTTAAGGGGTTATGCAAGAGGTTTAATGTGTAAAAATCGGATTTGGATAATAGGGTGTAAAGAACAAACAACAAACAAAACATGAAACAGATCTGATGCTCTTCGCGCCGCGCGACCAGCTTTCCTACCCTGGCCGCGCAGCGCGGCGTGGTGGGTTGGTCCAGCTCGTCTTGCGTGGTTCATTTTGCCACCCGAAAGTTCATTTTCGATGTAACTTGAGCGTTTTAAAGGCGTTTTCGAATCCGTAAAAGGGGTTTTCCAAATTGAACAAGCGGGAATGATTTAGTAACATAAAATCCAATATTTTATATATTTAAAATGTTCGGGATATAAATCGGGTCGGTTTACATGATAAACGAATACACAAACGAATACAAATAAGACCCGAAATTGACGAATGTCACATCGGTTTACATGTTCCTTAAAGATTTCACATCAAATTTATCCCGCAGAGAAAAAAATAATCCGGTTTGGGTTGTCATATCTAACCTGTTTAGTTAAACAAACAAAACTGGGTTATGTTTGGGCTGCCATGCGTTAGCATGTTTAATTAAACGGGTCGTATTCAAGTCGACATGTTTTTGTTAGGCCGCATACATCTCAATTGCAACCCTTCACAATCCAAATGTTTAGCCCATTTAACTAAACGGGTCGTATTCGAGTTGACCCATTTAATTAAACAGATCAACATGCCAATCCTTTTACAACTTAATTACAACCCATTACATTCTGTCAACCCGTATGGCCCGTTTAAATAAACAATTTAAATGTTTTCAACACAAATAAATATACGTTACCGTGAAAAAGTCGGTATCTTTCATGATCCATAAAAAGATAATAGTCATTAAAGCTAAGTAACCACCAAGAGCAACACCAGTGGCAAAGATCTCTTTAAGCTTCCCGTTATCAGAAAATGAAGATGTTTTCTCTCCATCATTTGAGATTGCCATGATAATTCTTTTAAAATATATCGCGTATCGGTAAACATTAAGTGACACAAACGATAACTACAGTTGTTAAAAATGAAAATTAATCGTCGTTAAGGATTGCGATAATAAGCACCATGAATGGAGATAAGTCAAATTTCCATATCAAAGCGATAAACATAAACCCAAAACGATACGAATGGTGATAGAAACCGCATATATCTGAAATGATAAGATGGATAATTTAGTTATGTTTTCATAAAAACTAATTTTCGGTTTTGTTTTGTTTTGTTTTGCGTGTAACTCAAATCGAACCGAAGTTATTAGTTGTCTTTTTTTTGAGTGATAAGTAATTTAAATTTTATAAATTGTAACTCATATATTTTACGCCCAAATGTATAATAATAATTTAATCATTAACTAAATTTGACGTCCAAATATATAATAATAATTTAATCATTAACTGAATATAAACAGCCGTATGCACAAAAGTATTATTCTAGGCCAATATATCTTTTCGGCCCATAAATTTCAAGGGAAAATGGTTAAAAAAAAAAGAAAATGAGAAAGAAAAACCGAAGCTTAACCAAACCCAAACGTTTTACAATAACTCAAATTTACTTGTTGCAGTTTGTTCCTTTACAATCTTAGTTTGTCAAAAATGATCGTTTATTTGTTTTATGTGATAAAATTTTGAAAATAATAGGGTTTTTGAGAAAAATGGTTAACCATTTTAAGAATTCAATAATATAAGCCAGTTTCTAACCGGCGGTTGTTGATGGACCTGTTAGAAATCGGTTAACCGGTTAGCTTGTGCACCTCTATGTAACATCACTTAAGTTTAGGCCAAATATTTTTTTTATAAATATTTTATAAGCTTATCTACCTATATGTACATCACATATTAAGCATATTATATGGAGAAAATGGTGATTATACCAATCCTATGAGACGCCGTTAAAGTTCAATGTAGGTTAAGAGAACAGTTACCGCGCGCGACCTTAACCTGCAATTGCAATCAACATTATGATGTAATTATAAACAATAACGAAACTGACAATTTCAATTGAATTTAACGGTTATATGTGGTCATGAAAAACATATTCCAGCAGTGTCAAATGAAATGGATTACAACATAAAAAACTTCATAAACACTAAAAATAGAAATGCATCGTTATGATATGGTTTAGAGTGAAATTCATAAAAAGAAAATATCGTTGCATTACTGATGCATCCGGTGATACCCGGCAAGTAAGTCATAAATCGGGATGAATCAATGGTGGTGTGGCCATAATATTAAAAACGATTATTAAATAGAATTCATTTAAGAGTTTTAACAAACACCTGGTGTGCAATAATGATGCTGATACATAACGAAAATATATACTCCTTCCATCCCATTATAAGCGTCATAGTTTGACTTTTCAAGTCTTTCTTTTGCAACCTTGACCGTAAATATTTTTGTTCCTGTCATATAGTACTTGATGAAAATTATATCAATGTAAAATACATTTAAACCCCAATCCATTCATATATTTTACATCAGGTATTATATAACACAAACAAAAGTATTGTCGGTCAAAGTTAAACAAGAAATACTTGAAAAATCAAATTAGGACACTTATAATGGGACGGAGGTAGTAATAGCAATTGAACATAACAAAAATATATAATAACAATTGAATCAACCCACGTTTCATGTTCAGATGCTGATACATAACGAATATATATAATACCAATTGAACAGTTGGATTGAATCCATGAGATCCACAAAATAATCAAGAACCAAAGTGTTACCTGTTAGACGGTTGGGTTGGTAGACGGTGTTGTGCTAATTTTGGAGGTGGGCTGTAGAAGAATTATATACATAATTGATTCTGTTTCAATTGAAGGTGGCGGTTTCATCTGAACGGGAGGTTTGAATTGAATGTGGGTTTTAATTGATGTATATAAATGAATCAAACGTGGGTTGATGTATAATTAAACGTGGGCTTAAATTGGGGAATTAATGTAACATATAGTGGATGTACTTGAAGGACGCCGAAGACATGAAGGGTGCCGGAGAGCAAGTGGGAAGTCACCTGAGAATGAACGTGAATTAAATATAGCGGCGTCTCCTCCTTAAATTTAGCAGCATCTGAAAATCAGCAAAATGTCAATTTTGTCCATCAAAAATCTTTTATATGTAATATAGATAAAGGATAATGGTGGACCGCACAAAGCAATTAAACAAACGTGGGCCGTAGCTAGTGAGCTCAAATCTAAAGGAAAGAAAAGGAGGTCACGTTTTGGAGGGGTTTCTTTTGGGGGATCCCACTTCCGTAAAAAAATATAAAAGGGGGTTCGATATAATATAATGAAGGTTGCCTGTGAAAGGAGCTCGCACAACAGAAGGGCGGACGTAAGAAGGTTTTCACGACATAATTATTTTGGAGCTTAAGAATTTATTATATTTTTGGTTTGAACTCATTTATTTATCTTTCTTCCAATTTCTTGACATGAACTCAAGTAATTTTGACTCTTTTATTATTACTATGAGTAGCTAAACTATTCAAGCTACCAAGGTTTGGTGAATTAACGATGTGCTAATGATTGCTTTGGGTGTTTAACTAGCGTTTGACTGATTTTCTATTGTCAAGTTCATATTTTGTGATTCTATTATGTGGTTGCTACTGTGTTTGATTAGCTTTGATCTTAGTTATAAGATCCTTAATATTGAATTACCTCTTTTCTCCTAGGATAGTTATGGCTACGAGCCTTAGAGGGATTTTTCACTTAGACACGGACCAAGTTGTAATTCGTTAGGGTACTTAGAGAATCAAATGTGCCTTATCATTCTTTCTAGACGCAGTTAGGGTTTTTAGCAAAACTGACCGTGGGGACCTACTTACCCTTATCATTTTCTAGTTAGTTTATCATTAGAACCTGGTTTCATAGGCTTGTTGACACCCGAACATCATTGATAGTCGTTAAGGATCCTTACCTATGTGGTTCTCGTTCATCATATATATGAGTTATGTTAGTTCCGTTAAGTTTTTCCGTTAGTTAATTTAGTTTAGATATATAAGTTAAACAAATATATTATTTAGGCATGGCTTGGTTTGGGTTAGTGATCTGAGCCACCTCACGTGTCTTCGTGTTTGAAACTCGGACTTACTAGACGGTGCTGCTACGCGACCGGTACACTTGTCGTTTATGTGAAGCTTTGTTAGGTTATCCGTTTTATTTTAAGACTTAGTGTTGAATTGCGAGAATTAGTTATTAATATTTATATATAGCTTTTCGCAAAACTGAAACAAGGGGGACTACTCAAAATTGCTCGAAAGCAAAATTGAACGTGAAAAGCCCAAAACCGCTAGTTGTTGACTTGGTAATCATATATAGATCTCTGTTGAGCTCAATGGCATTCTTTGTAACGATCTCAGGATGTTCATGGGCCTATAACATGGCTCCAATTAGACGACTCGTCTGGGTATAGGCATAGAAAGTGGAAAAAGCTCATCCAAAGACCACACCATCGTGACAACTTTCAACAACCCATTTACAGCCCCAAAGCCCATCTAAGTAGAACTAGCATCGGGGCAAATTTCTTTTGGAACTAGAAGGGATAATACATCTAGATTAATCGGATTGTATATGAAAATACTAAAAGCTTGGGGTACCTCAGGAGTTAGACTTCTCTATGTAACAAGAACAAGGCCACAGACCGAAGAGACCAGTTGTAGCTGTTTGTTGACAAGTTCAACTTCTTGAATAATTTCAGCACCAACAATATTAGTAGTAGCAGCGCTTAGCACCAGAGGAGGAGGAGCTTGAGCTTTATCTTGATCAACCAGCATCGCATCATCCAAATACCCCAACAAGCTATAAAAAATTTTCTTTGATTGGTTCAGGGCCATCGTACACAACAAGCGGGATCGGTACACCTAAACCATCGACCGTTGAGAATCTCATTTAAAAGAGTTTCCTAACATTTCCGGCGTTGGTTTCGGAAAATAAGATCATTCCGGAGACAGAAGTAGACACATCGTGTCACACCCCGCGAAACCAGAAATATGTAGGCGCGACGTTAATGGATAATCACAGCTATTGATTAACGTGGTGATCCTACATGCGATGCGATGCTTGTATATGTCCACAAATTTCTTCTTGATTTTAAAAATCTGAAAAACATACTTTAAAATCAACATAATATTGGTGAGTTCACAGGTTTTAAATGTATGATTAAACCCGTTGTTTTGAAACTATTGAGTTTCAAATGTTTAAAATGTATAAAACAAGTAATAATTTCTAAAATATATGCTTTCATGATTAAATCGTTTATCAAAACCTTATGTTTTGAAACTATTGAGTTTCAAATGTTTAAAATGTATAAAACAAGTAATAATTTCTAAAATATATGCTTTCATGATTAAATCGTTTATCAAAACCTTATGTTTTCGTGACCACAACGTACTTTAAAACTTTTTCATATTTATATAAATAAAATGTTTAATACTTATCTATGTCTTTGTGAATAAAGCGTACATTGGAACTTATTTATGAAGTTGAAAACTTTGTTTGTTACGAATGCATCTTTCCGATGAAAACGTTGTCCCAAAAAGTTTGCATTTACGAATTTAAAAGTCCTTTTAGGTAAGTGAGTGTATACAATGCAATATGATATATACGATAACCTAAACAAGATTGATAATCCTCCGTAGACTAGCTAAGAATAGGAATTGATATATGGCAATGAGCCTACAATCAAACCCAAATCCATATGTATGCCCGATAATCGTGCCATCACGGTGTGAATTATAGAATGTATGTTCTCATTAACACGTCAGTTAGAGCAACTAACCATGAGCGGATGATCAATCCCGATAGTACTATCCACATATTCCACGGCTAAACCCATAGTCAATGATTATCAATATTGATCCGAAGATCTTAAGGGCCTCATGTAAATCATGCTCACATAAAGATTATGTGTCTTACTTACTAATTATCGTATTAAATAAGTTTATGTAAAGTATCAAATAAGTTTATGTAATATTACGAAATAAGTTTAAGTAAAGTTATCAAATAAGTTTATATAATGTTACGAAATAAGTTTATGGGAAGTTATCAAATATGTTTATACAAATTTACCAAATAAGTTTATGAAAGGTTATTAAATAAGTTTAATATAAAGTTACAAAATAAGTTTATACAAAGTTACTAACTAAGTTCATGCAAAGTTATAAAAAAAAGTTTAGTATGTTTCTCCCCCTAATTTGTAAAACAATAAAAGAGAAAAGGGTCTGTGAAACTCACATTTGCATCCGTGAGTAACGTGTAAGAGTTCTTGTTTGTATTCGGCCTACATGTTTCCTAAGACAGCTACAAACTAACTTAGGGTCGGTTCAACATATTAAACACTTATGTCGGTTTATGCTATGTGCTCACCCAACGACCTAGACTTACTTGTAAGACGACTCATTGGGGATACGTTTATGTTTATTGTAGTTCATTTAATGTAGAGGCGAATACAGAATTTAGTTTTACAGTGGGCACAATACGCTATACGCTGGGATGGCCCAAACATTTTAGGAGCCTAAAGCAATATAATATGTTGGGGCCCGATTCTAAAGCTTATTGAATTTAAATTTTATATGTTTGTGCATATATATTATTTGTTTTGCTTTCTTTCTTTAATTTTCGCTTTAGTTTGCACAACATCTCACGGTTTGTATATTAAGAGTAAACTATTATCATTATATATAAATGATGAATTATGTCTAAGGTTCTAATTTAATCAAAATTGGTCCAAAAGGGTGTCACTTGAACAATCTTGTTTGAATTTTAGTTGGTAACAAAGTAATGGTAACAAATCAACACAATTATATAAGAGTGTAAAAAATAAATGCATTGTTTTAGTTTACGTATGAAGACATCACCAATTCACTAAACAAGTAAACGATCAAATCATTAATTCACTAAATGAGCTAAAAACGATCTACAAAAAATTATGTAAACAAAGAAAGTTAGGCATGTCCCGTACGATTTAGAAGACCGTAAAAAATTATAAACCAATAATCCGTAAAAAAGGCACTTATAAGAAGATTAAAAAATTTAGAGAAGGGATGGGCATAACTTTATAATAACGTTTAAAAAAACGCCTGACTTGATTTAACATACAAATATAAAATACAATAAAAACTAAAAACCGATACTCTGCTATTTAATTCATGTAATATAATCTACAGTAAAAATAACTAGCTAAACAAAAGTAATTATATTAACGAAATGAACATTAAAATAAAAAGAACATGACAGTAAGAAAATAGTAAACAAACATTAAATAATTATAAAATATTACTATTTTAAAATACTTTAATCAGACCATCATCTTCTCACCACAAATTCTTCACTTCATCTTTTACACTTAAAATGAAACTCCTCCTTAACTATCGCTCACTGGAAAAAAGTCAAACAACACCATTCTTCTCGCTTAACCTTAAACGCTCCACACAAATAATTTGGAGGGTGGGAATTTGGGCTTAAACAAGAAGATTAGGGTATTAAGTACATTAAAATTATGGGTTCGAGTTGGAATGGACGGTGGGCATTTGCCCACCTAACTAATGAGCTAAATCCACCCTTGGGTTAATGAATATATAACTCTCACTATATATTTGTCCTTGTAATTTAGATGATAGAGAATAATATATATGACATTATATATTTACTTTAGGGAAACACTAAGTTAAAAATATATATGTAACAATATATATTTTTATAAGCCATTCAAGTAATTTACTTGTAAACCAAAATACACTACATAAATTATTTATGTAATAAAACTCATATATAGTAAAAAGTAACATTTTAACAAATTGCTTTAGATAGGTCTCTTGTAAACTATCTTTTATAGAAACTCTTTTTACGTATAGAAACCCTTTTGAAACAACAAAGCAACTCTTTTATACATTTAAAGATAAGTGTTACTACCATTAAAGTTGGTTTGTTCAAGAATAACACACATCTATAGATCTATGTTTCATAACTATGTTTTAAGAGACATAAGTTTAGATTCATACTTTTATAATATGTTTTAAGTTACCTTTTACTATATCTACATATTTATTAGTTAGTTATTTTTTATCACTTCTACTATTGGGTGAGCACTTGTAACATAAACTCTTAAATGAAAGTATATAAATTAAAAAATTTAAGTTAGATATGTTCTCACTTTGAGTAGATCTTGAGCTATAACACCAACGTGAAGTCCTCATTAACACTTGCACTTGGGTATTGTAACTATTTGAGCATAAAGTGGTGTCGATGAAACCTAGACGGGAAAGGGGTAGAGTTTGGGGTGAAAATGGGTTCCAATGCTTGTGAAATTTGGATATGCTGTACTTTAATGAAGTCCTAGAGAATAGGAAAAAGTATAAACGGATTTGGATTTCTTTTGATACCTCATATTGAGATGTTAGAACAGCAGCTCCGAAATCCGCGCAGTCTGGAAACGAAGCACGTTTGGAGGTCGAATACTTGGCCAAATCAAGTGAAATGAGTTGGGGATTTTACTGAGTTGAAGTTGTAGGGAGTGAAATATCATCGCCCCAAATGGACTGTACGTTTGGACAGAACTGAAAATAGTGAAACTGAGTTGTTCGCTTCCTATCTTCCCTTTGCTTGTTAGTTCTTCAAACACTAAGATTGGAGTACTGTAGAAAAGTTTATGGTTTACAAGAGAGAAGGAAAGGTGTGGTGGTAAAAGAAAAAGTGTGTCAAGGGATGAATGTTTATCCTTGAGCTGAATCCGTTAAGGCCTTGCGATCCAAGGGTTATGATCGGTTTTGATGAGATCAATGGCTGGAAATTGTTCCTTTGTTTTGGATAGGGTGTTTGTGTTTGTTTATACTCACATAAACCTGAGATTTTGGCTCCTAATGTTTTAGCTTTCAGATTTAGCATCCCAAAGAATAAAGAAGTCAAATGATCTTTCTAGTTTACCAAAAGTGTGTTTTGCTTGTTTGGTGAAATTTTTGTATTTGATTATTAGAATCTGTCAAAAAGTGCTAGGGGTATGACATAGGTACGGGTTGGGTAAAGGTGGTAGTGGTTGAAATTACTTTACAACTCTTGTTTTGTCCTACACCCATTATGGTAAAGCTTTTTGGGCAAAATAGGTCAGAGCCTCCAACTTGTGAATATCTTGAGTTTAATGCATGCATGCATTAGAATAGCATGCATGCTAATCGATTTTTTGTATAGATGTGAGTTAGAGTTGTTTTAAATTATTATTAGGTAACTATGTTATAATTCATTTAGATGATACCCTCTATTAGATATAATCTTGTATTATATTCATCAAAGGTTGTGTTTACTATGTTTATATAGGTGTAGTAAAATTACTAAGACACTATTAGGTTTTTGGTTTAGGTGTACACGATTTTGTTTACTAACTTGTAAAGTACCGTTATGCTTCGGGCATGGTTCATGGTCGTTATTTGTATACAAACATAAATATAAAATATTGTATTGCTCTTTCTATAAAATATAAAAGTATTGTTTTAATATTTGAAATTTAGTATCACCAATCGTCGTGTGGGTGTTTGCGCGTGACGCGATAATGCCTATAATCACCTAACATGTATGATATATGTGAATGCAACTTTTGCTAATTTAATGAATATGCATATAATCTAGGACATTTATATAAGGTAATTATGTCTACTTATTGTCAAGGAATTGTATGGATACTGCGGGTTGTCACACATTGCTCAAACTGATGCGATCGATTTTCATAACCAATTCCTGTAACACTTGTTGGAACCGCGGCACATAGTTTGGTGTGACCTTCCATTCAACTGGCGGTAACCTTGCAGATCCTCCCATCGTTGTTGCGTGCTTGACGGCTGAATTCGATCAGAAATCTAAGGTTTCGATCGCTGTAAAATCGGGATTGTGGAAATGTAATTATGACTTAGGCCCCTTAGGAATACTTTTTAGTACTCTTCTAGTCCCTCCTGGTCCTGGATATTTTCATCTTTTATAATTGTTAATATTTCTATGTTTGCATCGGAACAAAAGGTAAACGGGCAACAAGCTATAACTTGTTTTTAAGCCGGCGTTTATCCGACTGGATCATCGAATAACATAGTTAATTAATTGCATATTAATACTTCATAGAAATAAACTAATTGATAATTCCTTCTGGTTACCGGTTGGAGAAATACCTAAACTTGATAGTGTTCGATGAGTAATTATTGTTGATGTGTTGATATCTAGACCGACTAGAAATCAACGCACAAACAGACACACAAACACAAACACACACACACCGGAGGAGAGGTCCCGGGCAATCCCGTGCGACCTCTCCCAAACACAAAATCATAAACTTTTATTAAGATGGGTGACCTGCCATGCGAGTGCACCCTACATGGCAAAGGTATAAGTAACAAGGTATAATATGACATATAGGATCCCTACTAAAGATCTGTTACTTCCAATTACATACAAACCTTATACCTTATGCCCCCATGAGTACTGCAATTCAATTCTGATCAGTACATCTACATTTATACAATAACAGTACCTATACCATAAGATAATCAACTAATAATCATCCTTTAAACAATCAATATATGTTTCTGCTTCTAATTATTCTACCAATAGAAAGCAACAAAAAAAATCAAATAGGGATATTCTACCAAACCAAAAAGCCCACCTCGCCAACGAAACAACTTCCACTTCAAACTTAAAAATGAACCCTTAAAATTCGTTTTACACTCACCTCGCCAAATAATAAACAAAGAAACAAGTTTTCCGAAATCAACATCGGAATTGCTAGGAAAGTGTCTTCGATGAGATTCTAAGACGGCATGTGCGGCCTCTTTCAGGGTTGGAAATCTTCAGACGGTCTATGTGGCCTCTTTCACGACCCACATGCTAAACAGAGAAGGTGTGTAGGTGACGATTTGTGCATACTCTGTGTCGAGCTAGACCTCACTGAAATTGTTTAGAGCTCAGTTGTATGAAAGAAGCTTGCATCCCCAAAAAGAAGTACCAAAGTTTGGTTGGAAGAGTCAATAACAGTAATTTCTGAAAAGAATGCAAAAGCAACGCGATGAGTGTCTATTGTTACCCGCATAAATTTCCCATGAATGATTCATCTCCCAAATTTTCAGGACTCGGTCAGCTACCGCAGCCAAGGTGACGATTACAGCCAGATTGCCATTTATGATTCCAAGATCGGGTGCAAGTTCACCTACAACTCCCTCCATAGAAACAAGGGGGACTGCTCGAAATTGCTCGGAAGCAAAATTGAACGTGCAAATCCCAAAACCGCTAGTTGTTGACTTGGTTATCGTATACAAATCTCCGTTGAGCTCAATTGCATTCTTTGTAACGATCTCAGATGTTCAAGGGGGTCTAAAACATGGCTCCAAGTAGACGACTCGTCAAGGGTATAGGCATAGAAAGTGGTCAAAAGCTCATCCAAAGACCGCACCATCGTGACAACTTTCAACAACCCATTCACAGCCCCAAACCCCATCAAAGTAGAACTAGAATGGGGCCGTTTGGAACCGGAAGTGATAATACCTCCTGATTAATCGGATTGTATATGAAAATACTAAAAGCTTGTGGTACCTCAGGAGTTGGAACTTCTCTATGTAACAAGAACAAGGCCACAGACCGAAGAGACCAATTGTAGCTGTCAGTTGAAAAGTTCAACTTCTTGAACAATTTCAGCACCAACAATATCAGTAGTAGCAGCGCTTGGCACCATAAAAGGAGGAGCTTGAGCTTGATCTTGATCAAACGACATCGCATCATCCAAACACCCCAACAAGGTATAAAAAATTTTCTTCGGTTGGTTCAGGACCATCGTACACAACAAGCAGGATCGGTACACCAAAACCAACGTCCGCTGAGAATCTCATCCAAGACACTTTCCTAACATTTCCGGCGTTGGTTTCAGAAAATAAGATTATTCCGGAGACAGAAGTAGACACATCGCTCAAGCTGATGCGATCGATTTTCATAACCCATTCTTGTAACACTTGTTGGAACCGCGAAACATAGTTTGGTGTGACCTTTCATTCAACTGGCGGTAATCTTGGAGACCCTACCATCGCTGTTGCGTGTTTGGCGGCTGAATTCGATCGGAAATCCAAGGTTTCGCAGTAAAATCGGAATTGTGGAAATGTAATTGTGACTTAGGCCCCTTTGGAATACTTTTTAGTACTCTTCTAGTCCCCCTTGGTCCTGGATATTCTCATCTAATTGTTATTATTTCTTTTAGGAAATTATACAAAGCTTAGTGTTCGCATCGGAACGCAAGGTAAACGGGCAACAAGCTATAACTTGTTTTTAAGCCAGCGTTTCTCGACGGGATCGTCAGATTACGTAGTTAATTGCATATTAAACTTCATAGAAATAATCTGATTGATAATTTCATTTGGATACTAGTTACAGAACACATCACCAAGGGAGAGATTTCAGGAAGCATTCTTCGTTTTAAAGAGCTTGCAGCCACCACAAACCAATATTAATGATTTTAAATTGTAGCAAACTGATGGTAATATGATCTCTGTGTCTCACAAATTGACATTAGGCGCTGAGCATTACACGTTCCATATACACCGAACCCATCAGAACCAGATGGAGTCCAGTCCAGTCCAGTCCGGTTTCATTCCTAAACCATCAGGTTAAATAACAGATCGTTCTTTACTTATTCATTATTAATAGAATTGCAAATCCAAATAAGGTCCAAACCCGTGCTGTTATCCGGTTAGATTCAGTTTCACACAACCAGTTTTACCTATCATGTCGGGTTCTCGATTTTCTGGATCAAAAACAACCCATACCGATCATTAATTCAAGTAAAAGTTTGTTTTAAAACCATTTGACATGGTTAACCAGTTCTATATTATTAGATGATCGCTACCGTATATAAGACCATGATAAACAATTAAATAAATATACATGTAGGTGATAATCAGGAAATACCTAAACTTGATGGCGTTCGATGAGTAACTGTCGTTGATGTGTCGATATCGAGAACGACTAGACATTCAACGCACAAACAAAAACACACGCACACGGACACACACACACACCGGAGGAGAGGTCCCGGGAAACCCCGTGCGACCTCTCCCCAAACACAAAATCATAAACTTTTAATAAGATGGGTGACATGCCATGCGAGTGCACCCTACATGGCAAAGGTCTAAGTAATATGACATATAAGATCCCTACTAAAGATCTGTTACTTCCAATTACATACAAACCTTATACCTTATGCCCCCATGAGTACTGCAATTCAATTCTCATCAGTACATCAACATTGATTTGCAGTACATGTCCAACTTTGACCAGTAACAACAATTCTAATGATCCATCAAACAATCCAACCGATTAGCAGCTGAATATTAAACCGAATAACGAAAATAGGAGGATTTCACCTGATATCAGAAAACCTACAGTCAAGTAAATAAATAAATAATTCAATCTAGTTCTCACAGATTGTTTAATTACGAAACCGCCAGATACCAGGGGTGTTGAGTATTCGAATCGGACTCGAGAAACTCGACATCGATTCTATTCGCATTCGAATTTGAAGGTTCGAATTCGGTTTTTAATTTTTTAATCATTCGAATTTGTATTCGGTTCGAATTCGATTTAGTAATCGAATACGAATTTAAGATTTTTAATTTCGATTCGTTGAATACCCCTACTAGATACGAATATAGGTTGTGAAAACCAAATAATCTGAAACAATTATACGATAATGCTAACTATACCATAAGATAATCAACTAATAATAATCCTACAAACAATCAATATATGTTTCTGCTTCTAATTATTCTACCAATAGAAAACAACAAAAAGAATCAAATAGGAATATTCTACCAAAAAAAGCCCACCTCACCAACGAAAAGAATTTCACTTCAAACTTCAAAATGAACCCTTAAAAGTTGTTTTACACTCACCTCGCCAAATAATAAACAAAGAAACAAGTTTCACTTCAAACTTCCAAATGAACCCTTAAAAGTCGTCTTACACTCTACAGCTTACCGAAATCATCGGGTTCCTTCAGATAACTCACTATGGTAGCATTTATTTTTAAAACAAAACTTCTAAAATATAGCAGCATCTTCATACTAAAAAATCCTTCAAATATTTCATTAAACATGACACCAGCAATCAAAGTTGCGGTATACTCTTTATTGGTTGTCCAGTGACTACAATCTTAAATCGAAGCAACATCCAAATGAAAGATCAATGAGCCACTGAATGAGGATCTGCATTCTGAGGATCCCAAACATACCCAAGATCAATTTGATACCATCAGAATTAGTTTTTTTTAGAACAAGACCTTACCTTGATAATAAGAAAAATGGGCTAAAAAATCTCATATATCCTCACTGAGAACAGTAATCACTGATTCAACGCCAGAATATTGAAGCCGCAACAACGTAAGTAATTGTAGACCACGAATCTTGGACACCAACAGTGGAAACTTGACAGGCACTTTGCCACAACCACCAGAGCAGCAGCGAGATACACTCCATATCAGAAACCGCACGGTCTTCAATGAAGTTTTTTGAGAAATTAAATGTTCAGCCACATTCATTAGACATGATTGGTGTAGTAAACGCTGTCATAAATGGTGTGACTGACGGGGTAAAAAGGAGTTGGTCGGATGATGAGTTAGTGAGTCCCGACTCCCGTGTTGACTGAACAATGAGATCCGTGAGGTTTAATAAACGTCATCACTTGTTCTTTCGTGATTTCATGCACTTAAATGTGGAAAAATTTCTTTCTTTGCCCCGATTGCTTCTGCTATTGTTTTTTTTCCTATGCGCACCCCCAAATTATTATGGTAACATGGCTGAGCACACCAAAAAGCAACGCTAAATGTGGTTAACATGTTGTAGCTGATACGTTGGACGCAGGCCACGCATCCCTTTAATGGTTTGAAGAGTGAGTACAAAAACCTGTCAAGAACCACCATCTACTTCACAAATCGCAACCCTCCGACCAAGATGCCAATGTATGTCACGTATACCTCTTATGACAAGCTCTAAAAGCTATATATAAGGTGTGGAGGGGGAGATGAAAACATTGTGAGCCACTAAAAAGGTCCAACGATCTCTAGCTACTCGAACATTATATTATAATAGCTTATAATAAATTAAAGCAGATCTGGATGGATTCGAACCACCAACCTCCCAGAGATAAACCCTGGGTGCTCTTACCAATTTTCAGCTCACAGATCTAGAATATTCAGACTCACAGCTACTAATTAAGTACTATCAATCATCTTGTATTTTACTTCATAAAATAAAATTTAACGTCTTAAATCCATTCCTCAACATAACTATTATTTCACAAAAGATTTCAACTTTCCGTGAAGAGTGACCAAACAACGAAAATCTCTCCTCACCTTTACCACCTAAAGTGCACTACCAATTTTATGGAATTTTATTAGTACAAAGGAGCAACTAAAAAATAGAGTGAACTTTGAATAAAAGGAAAGAGAACAAACATGTCATGTTAGCCGTTCGATGGTAATAAAATATAGTGTACTTCAAAATAGCAAGTCATGTTAGCCGCTTGTTGGCAGAAGTTTTCAAAAATGACTTTCAATAACCCCAACCCAGCCCGTAAACTATACTTTACCTTGTTTATTATATATTCAACTTTCATCTGTTCAAATAGAGGTGCGCAAACCGGGTATTTTCATAAACCAGAACTATAACCGGATAGGAACCGGTTCCGGGTATGGTCAACAAAAAACAAAACCATGTCAGGTAGAAACTGGCTCCAGATAAAATCGGGTAGTTGTCCGAGTTTTCTGGATTTCTCAGGTTCGGTTTTGACCATGTATTTCCGGCTTCAGTTATGGCAGGTCCGGGTTGGTTCCAAGGAGAAATCCAATACCAGGTCATACTCACGATCAGGTATGGATCCGACTCGTAACCAGGTATTCTGTGCACCTATACGAGATATATATAAATTTATATGTACAAAATAATAATTTCCAGAATGTGTGATTACCGGAAGAAAAAAAAAATTAAGGCACTAGACACTGGTTAAATCAGCTGCTGTGAGACCCCTAAAGCAGCTCAGTTCAGCGTAGTGTTGTAATGCTCAAAACCTAAAACTTCATAACCAAACTAATCCAGACCTGGACTGGGAGCCTGAACACAAATAATCCGGAGGAGCTACAAACCAAAAAAGCTCACCTCGCCAAATATAATAAACATAAAGAAAACAAGTTACACACTCTGTAAGTCTTTTTAGTTTTACACTCCATGGCTTACCAAAACCTCAAGTACCTTCAAATAACTCACTATGGTAGTCTTTATGAAATACAACTTCTAAAATATAGCAGCATCTTCATACTAAAAAATCATTCAAAAAGTGCAT
Organism: Bidens hawaiensis; assembly: GCF_021521415.1. Lineage (NCBI taxonomy): Eukaryota > Viridiplantae > Streptophyta > Magnoliopsida > Asterales > Asteraceae > Bidens > Bidens hawaiensis. The sequence continues at coordinate 481,045 of NW_027492334.1, forward strand.
TAAACATGACACCAGCAATCAAAGCGGGGGTATACTAGCTAGTTGTCCAATGACAACAATCTTAAATCAGAGCAAAAAGATCACATCCGAATGAAATGAGCCACTGAACGAGGATCTGCATTCTGAGGTTCCCGAAACACACCCAAGATCAATTTGATAACATCAAAATCAGTTTTTTTTTTAAACAAGAGCTTACCTTGATAACATTAAAACAAGAGCTTACCTTGATTACAAGAAAAGCAGGCTCAAACCAAAACAAAATTGCTTGTATCATGTATCCTCAAAAGAGCATGGATTTGACGCCAGAAGATTGGGGACGCAACAACGTAGCTGTAGACAGCAGATCTCGATTGAACTTGACAGGCACTTCGCCACAACCACCAGAGCAGCAGCAACATATACTCCAAAATCAGTAAGTGTAGACAACGGATCATAGACACTTAACAGCGTAAACTTGACAGGCACTTTGCCACCAGAGCAGCCAGCTACACTCCATAATCTAATCAGAATCCACACCGTCTTCAGAAGCAAAACACCAAGCTTCGGACATTATTAGATATCCCATCTTCAGAAAGAACATCAAGCTTTGAAGAGAAATGTAACCTTGACAAGATCAATCCCTGCGGCTCAAAAATTATCTCACAACTGATACAACAGTACAAATACATACAAACCAAGAACAACAAAATTTTGTTCAAATACATGACCCAAACAGTCATTGTGTACATAAAATATAAGTTACCACTATAACTCAAGATTTCAATAAAACTGTTAACAGTCTGTGAAAGCACTAAACAAGGTTCAAAAAAACCACAAAATGAGCAAGTATACAGAATAGAATAATAAAACGATTTGTAACATGTACTGGAATAATTATAATGCTATAATAACCTGAAATTAGAAAGTGACTGGAATGTAAAGAATACCAATTTGTTTCTGTTCCGCGAATTCACAGATTTGAAGCATACGTAAATAGAAGAATAATAGCGCTTTGTTTCTGTTCTGCAAGTTCACAGATTTGAAAATTTCATCTTCTCATTATACTACTTAATTCATGGTCTCAGTTGATCTCGACACGAATACTGGTTATTGGTTAGAGAACACATCACCATAGACGAGATTTCAGGAAACGCGCTTTGTTTTAAAGATCTTGCAGCCAACAAAAGAAAGAGCGATATACGTTCCAAATACACAAAACCGGTTGAAAACGGATAAAGTCGTCCTGTCCCATTCCGGTTCAAAACCATATTATTATTTTTACTTGTTCATTATTAATTTCAATCATAGTTGAAAATGAAATCCGAAATCAGGTCTAAGCCTGTAACACAAGACCTGTCACAACCTGGTCATAGTTATCTGGTCAGGTTTCAGTTTCACACAACCCAGTTTTAGCTATCTGGTCAGGTTCTCAATTTCACAAATTCTTCCGGAATGAAAACCCCTACCGATCACTAATTCGTAGAAAATATAGTTTCAAAACTATTTGGCATGAATAACCAGTTCAATATATTAATTGTAGATAATAATGGTTACGGTATATAAGATCATGATAAAAAGTTAAATAAAAGTACCTGTAGGTGACAATCAAGAAATACCTAAACTTGATGGCTTTCGATGCGTAATTGTTGTAGATGTAGATGTGGCGATAAAAAACCAACGCATAAACAGAAACACACGACACAGGAGGAGAGGTCCCGGGCAACCCCGTGCGACCTCTCCCCAAACACAAAAATATTAAGTTTTATTAAGACAGGCGACCTGCCATGCGAGCGCACCCAACATGGCAAAGGTCTAGGTAACAAGGTGTAATAGGACATACAGGATCCCTACTAAAGATCCGTTACTTCCAATTACATACAAACCTGTTTGCTCATCATCAATTCTCATCAATACATCCACAATAAGTTGAATCACAGGTCCAATTTAACCAGTAACAACGATTCTGATAATCCATCAAACAATCCAACAGCTGTATACCAATACTTAATCACGAGAATCGGACAGAAAACCTGTAATCATCACAAAAGTTATATCAAGCTGACGAACAGTAAATAATTACAAAATAACGGTGCCTATATTATAAGAAAAACAACTAATAATCAATTAATTAACATATAGCAAAATTAGGTCAACCGTACCTTCCATACACCAATCGTGTGCAGAATATCGAAGATCTGAGCTGCCGATAAGCAAATCCACACCGATCAAGCGTAAATCGAGAAGCTAAATCAATAACTCGCGTCAAAAATCATCAGCTACCAGCATAAACGCCAATCAATCCAACGAGATATGAGGCAGCTGCATCAGATCCGTGGGGACAACACGTTGGTTGAATCGAAGAGATGAACATGAGATCCGAAGCTTCTTCCGAGATGAACGACGAGATGTTCACTCATTTTAGCGCGAGATGAAAGCAAGGAATATGGTAGGGTGGGTATTTATAAAGGTAAAGGCAAAACTGGACGGATGAGATTTGATATAAGATTTTCATCCGACGGCTGAGGATGAGGAGGTGACGTGTGGTTATAAAAGTTTCCGCTTGAGGCGGTTGCACGAGAAACTTGACAATAATTTGTTAATTGGGAAAAGAGGTAGAAATTACCAACCGACTCGTTCTCATTCAAACCCTACGACCCGATCCGACCCGTTAACACGCAACTACCAACGCCTTCCTGTATTGAGCGGCCCACCAAAAAATTTATTTATTAATAAAAGACAGCCCATATGATGGATGATATGCACATGCATTACAATAAAATACAAATACAACACGTTTTCTTTTTGACAAAAGCACAATCATTAAAATGTTCTCCTAAACAATATTAAAACGTAGCAATATTTTATTAATAACAAAAATTATTATTATTTTATAGACATTAAATTTTAATAATCTTAACTTAATATAGTTGGTCGATAATAATTTTAGACTATATTTATTCATAACCCAGCCCGACCTAACTTTTTTTTATAAAATTAATTTCTCTCTCTTTCACCTACTCAACCCAACCTAACCAAACTTTCCACACTCATTAGCAACCCAACCTTCATTATTATTAATTAATTATAGATTATAATTGGTGTTTTTTAATTAAAAGTGATTAGAAATATAGAAAGTTTTAATTTTATTTCAAAAATAAATAAAAGTTTTAATTTAAAAAATAAGTGATGATAATATTTATTTTATATTAAATATACATTTTTTAAAACAAACTTTGTTTTTAATTAATTTTATACTGTTGTGTTCATAAAAAAAACTAAAAAAGATTGTATTTTTATATTTTTTTTAAACTTAATTATTAGAAGTTAATAAAAAAAATCAAGATTAGAGATAAACTAATTATTGTAACAGAAAAAAAGAAAAATAAACTAAAAATACACTCATTGATGTGATGACATATGACAATGACACATGTTGCAACCTGGGTTGATTTCACGGCTAGGTTGCACAAGTTTTCAAGATTTTTAATTATTTTTTTATTCAAATATTGCCATAACCTCAATATGAGGTTGCCAATGAGAGTAGTCTTAACTTTGAAAATAACTGTCATTGGTCCGAACGTTCACACTATTTGTTTTCATTGTACCTTCGTTAAAAAAGATTTAATGACATTAAGTTTTTTTCAAAATTTCAAAATGATATTTTAGGGTTTTTGATCGGAATAACAATACAAGTTGATTTATGTATAACTTACCTCCAAATGATGGTCCAAATGACTAAATAATGTTTCAATTCTTATGTGTTTAAACTTTTAATTTACAAAAATCAAGTTGTTTGAAGCGTCCTTTCGAGTTAAGTTTTACATCAAGCAAACAAATTTGGTGTCGTTAAGTGTTAATTGCGCCACTTGGCGGCACCGTATTGGTCCTTGAATTTAGGTTTCTTTTTCGTTTTAGTTCTGGTACTATGACGAACATAACATAAAGCAAACAAATTCGCGTAGACCCACAACATCAAGGACCGAGACCGACAACGCACAGTTTTTACCAACCTCACCCCACCTCATTGGTCCACCTCATCTTTTAATATTTGTTTTCATTTTTAAGCTCTGGTACCGTAAATAAAGTAATAGATCCGACTAAACTCATGTCGAGTTACCGCTTCAAAGCCCGGGATTGACAACGCTTGGGTTTTACCATCGCCGTGGTTTACTGAACAAAGAAACGTCGTGTCACACCCCGACCAAAGGCGGTGGAACATGCCGGGGTGCAACGGATTGCCCATAAACACAAAACACTATTTAAAGTGACAATATTTAATCAACTCATTTATTTCATGAATCAAAAATCAACACATCTCGTTCACACAAACAAATTGAATACAAGTAACAATTATATTGTTCGTTTTACTAATATCCTAATGGTCTTGGTAACGTTTTTTCGTCAAGTCCTCGAGTCAACAAAAGTCAAACCTGCAACATTTCATAAAATAAAGTTTGTCAACACAATGGTTGGTGAGCAATTCATAAGTTTGAGCATATAAGTATATAGTAATAAAAAGCCACAAAACTTGTATACGAAACGATAAATAAAAGCAACAATATGGATAATATGAGATCACTAACACATTAGCGACACATGCCATAAGAGAATACCAGATGGTTCAACATTTTTATATGAGGTCATTAATAAGAATACATTAACGGAACCGTCTATAAATAGATTCGGATTTCATGAGGTCGTTAATAAGAATACATTAACGGCACCGTGCTATAAGAGAATACCAGATAGTTCACGGATTTATGAATCAACCTTCCAAAAGCGGTAAACACATAAGCATATAAGCATGTAACCATAGATTACCAAATCGAGCATTTATCTAAGTAAAGTATACAATTGTTTGTGGTTTAAGATTCAAGTATAAAGCATTTAGTTTAAATAAGTATGAAATGTCACCTCAAAACAAAAGATAGAAAACGGGGTATGAAGTTACTCACCTCGATTGATAAACCGGGAATAATAGATAGAGATAAAATAATGCACAAGCTAGCGAACGAGAAAGAACGGATCCGACTTGAAACGACAAACACCTTAAAGAGAATAAATAAAATAATATTAACATTGATATTTCGTGAAAGTAGAACTAAACTTGATATTATATATTGAAACATATAACGAGGGGTTCGGTTTTTAAACGGGTTGAAGCATAATATAATATTAAACTTTAACAATACCGATATTAATGATGATAATAATAATAACATTAATTATTATTAATAATACTAATATAGTATAATACTAATAATAATAGTTAAAGAATAAAAATCTTAGTATTAATTAAAGTGTCGTTGATAATAATAATAATAATAATAATAATAATAATAAATAATATTGATAGTAATAATTATATCATACTCGATGTTGGTTCGATTTCTAAACAAGTTCACAAAATAAATATAATAATATTATTGCAAATGATTAATGATAAAAAAATATGATTTTAATTAATAATAATATTACGATCATTAATAATAATAATAACTTTTAATATTTATAATAATAATGATAATAATAATAATAATATTAATAAAAAATAAATATAATAGTAAGTTAAACATAATAATTTTAATAATAATTTTTATGTAGTGATATTAGTACTAATATTAACCATAATTTGTTAAGTATAAAAAATAATACCAAAACCGGTCTAGGATGAGACTTGAACCCGTGACCTCTAGTTCAACAACTAACGTACAAACCAATCGAACCAAGATAACAATTGTTAATTAAACCGGAATTAATATATCCATTACTAGGTTGTTCATCTTTTACCCAAATCAAACCAACTCCATACCCATCCAACCTGTTTCAAAGAATATAACCGATAAATAAAACCGATTATTAACAATTTAGATCCGATATTTGATATGTGAAAATTGATAGCCACAAAGCCTCAATTAATTTATCTTTTAGATGTTCACATGGTCGTGGCTCTATACTGTGAAGAACTCGAGCCGAAGCAGCCGGAGATCGATGGCAGCAGCCGGAGAGAGAGAGAGAGAGAGAGAGAGAGAGAGAGAGAGAGAGAGAGAGAGCACGGCGAGAGTAGAGAGAGAGAGCTGAGGGAGCTCACCGGAAACGCGACCGGGAGAGGGAAAGGGCTCGCCGGAGCTAGGGAGTCGCCGGAAAAACGAGACAGGGAAGGACAGGGTGATGGCGTTGGAGTTACGGACCAGAGGGGTGTTGGAAATAGTGGACCGATTCGGTTAATTTAACGCATCCGACTGAGTTACGACCCGCGAGAGTTACACCTTGGGCAACGAACCAAAATCCGCTTAAATTGTTTAACCGGTAATGACGTATGATTTACGATCTATTATTTATATTAGATATAAATAATAATTGATAAATAACATGCATTATTTATCAATATGGACTTTCAAATAATTATGTGCTGAATCGTAATGGGCTTAGGTCGTTTATATGTTGTACAGATTAAAAACAAGGGATTAATATATTAGTTGAAAAACCCTATCATTAATATAACATAACAAGAAAAGAAACCAATCAACCAAAAGGAGCCATCCGATCCCCACATAAGCTGCAGGTCACATCGCTTGAAGCCGCTGGGTACTGCCGCAGGAAGCCTCGAAGCAACGTCGCCGCCGCCGTCACTATCACAGGTCGCCGCCGCCGCTGTCCATTTATTAGTTCGTCGCCTAGCGCTTGTTCATTGAACCTCGGTGTCTCAACCGGTTATTCATTAACTGAGGTAAACTTAAATATTGTTGGTTTAGATTTACGTTTAATTGGTTGTTTCGTATGGTACTCGTATTGTATGTAACCGGATCCTTTCCGTTAAATGGTGATTACTCGTTTTTATATTCCGCTGCGTATTCAATTATTAACCTGATTAATAATTATGAAACCATTTTAATTAAACCGGGTTTAATTGTTAAACCATTGACTGATCACCACTGGAACCCAACAGTGGTATCAGAGCCTTGGTTACAACATACGAGTCGAATCCGGTCTTTTCACCGAATCTACGTCATAAACTTCAAGCTAGTTGAAGTTTTTAATCTAGATATGTTTTTTGAGCAATCTTGGTTTTGTCAATTTTTATTTATTTTATTTGATCAAAATATTGATTAACTTTATTTTTTATTGAATATGTAAATCTGGCCCGACCTTGTGTGATTGGTTGTTTGATTTTGGTCATATGGATGGTTCAAAGTTGTATTTTATTTTTTGGTTTTATTTTATGGTTTTTTGGCCACTTTGATGGTTCAAGATTGTAATAGATAGGGTTTGGTTTTTCATTATATGTATTTTTAATATTGTAATGAAGAAGACTCGAAGGAAAACCGAGGACGAGCTTGTGGAGTTCTTGAAGTCAGTGAGAGTTAGCAAAGATGACCGGATGCACCAGGAGTCCATCCTTGTGGTTGTTTGTGTTGTGACCCCTTGACCCGATTGGTCTTGCTAATAGGCTCTAGCAAGACCAATCATCTTTTGGCCATTTAAGATTTACATATTCTTGTTTGCTATTGTGGTTGCTTGCTTGATTATAATAGGTTATAATACCACCAACCTAATACCAAATACATTAAAATAAATTTTTAATCAACCAATTGAGTTTTTGCAAAATTAAACTAAATTTGATTTTCCAAAACCATATAACTTAATAGTTTTCTATTAACTTAAAATTGGTTAGACGTATCGCGACAAACTTAGTTTTTAATAGGTTATTTAAAACTAAGTGTCCTGAGAGATGAAAGGGTTTATCTTTTTTGTCCCGATAATAAATACAATAAAATTTGACTTTTACTCTATTTGGTAATTATAAAATTAATCCCAATTTAAAACCAATAGTTTGTGCCAATCCTACTACAAGTCACACTTGAGGCATACTGCAAAATTTCGAGTGTTTGGAGCTAAAGCACCGCACCTAGCCTATCCCATCAAGGTGAAAGCGTTTCGTTGACACATCCGGCGCTTTCACACGTCGCTGTAGTAGGACAACTATTACTTTACTCTCCTGTTACGTGCTAAAGCTGTCTGGAGACTTAAAGTGGGCAAAGATGAGGCTAAACGTATCTATACAGACAAACGTTGTCCCTATCGGCCTCATAACCGAGAGTTGTGCTCTATTCACAATTGACAATCGTTGCCAGTTTGCCTAACCACTTATTAATGTTGTGTGCTATAGCTGCCTTTAATAACTGGAAGCCAGATTCTCATGCTCCTATTTCATTAATGTTATTGGGTCATTAATAATAGGATTACAACATCGAAAATACTAATTAAATTTACTTTTGCTTTATTAATCAGATGTCTTCAAACGAAAATTCACCCTACGCCCTTAAGTCTATCATTGAGAAGGAGAAACTGAACGGTACCAACTTCATCAACTGGAACCGCAACTTATGACTAGTTCTTACAATGGCAAAGCGCCTGTATGTTCTCGATGGACCTGTTCCAAACGAGCCTGAAAACAACATAGCTGTTGCTCGAAAAGCTCTTGACAAGCATAGGGATGACTTGGCTGAAGTCTCCTGTATTATGCTAGCCACCATGACTTCTGAGCTTGCTAAAGGCTTAGAAGACATTGGTGCCTATGAGATGCTGGAACAACTGAAGGGCATGTTCCAGAAACAAGTCCGTCAGGAACGGTTCGATACCATGAAACAACTCATAAGTTGCAAGATGGCAGAAGGGGCCCCGTCAGTTCGCATGTTCTTAAGATTGAGGGGCACATCGATCAGCTCAAGAAACTTGATTATCCCATGCTTGATGAGATGGCATCGGATTTCATCCTCAACTCTCTCCCCAGCTCTTACGACCAGTTCGTAATGAATTTCAACATGAATGGCTGGGTAAAGACAGTGCCGGAGCTGCACAACATGCTCAAAACGGCTGAGATGAGCATTCCTTCTAGGACCAATCAAGTTTTGATGATCCGATCTGCTGGTGTAAAGAAGCCAAAAACCAAGAATCAGGGTTATAAGGGAAAAGGCAAGAAGAAAGTTACTGTTGCTGCCAAATCTGCCACCAACACTAACAAGAAAGTTGCAAAGACACCACCGCCGCCTCCTGAGGAACGCCAGTGCTACAAGTGCAACAAGATGGGGCACTGGATGCGTAACTGCCCCGAGCATCTAGCTGAGCTTGCAAAGAGGAAGGCCAATGGTGAAGGCTTTTCTCGAGGTATTTCCATATACGTTATTGAACTTTTCACTGTCTCTAGCAACACATGGGTATTTGATACCGAATGTGGTTTCCACATTATTAATATCTTGCAGGAGCCTGAGAAGTGGAAGAAACTTAATAAAGGCAGCATGGAACTCATCGTTGGAGATGGGAAGAGAGTACCAATTCTGGCAACTGGAGTTTTTCATTTTACTTGTCCATCTGGCCTAGTTTTTCCTTTGAATAATTGTTTGTATGCTCCTGGTTTGACCAGAAACATCATTTCATTTTCATTGTTGCTTGAACAAGTTTTTAAGTACATTTTTAATGGCATGGCTATTTCTGCTTACTTAAATGATATCTTTTATTTTGAGGCTAAACCTCGAAATGGTATTTATGAAATTGATGTTCAAACTGATAATAACGTATATCATCTTTCAAAACGTATCAATACTAGCATCAATGATACTTTTCTATGGCATTGCCGACTTGGCCACATAAGCAAGGCAAGAGTTAAAAGACTCAAATCTGAAGGGATTATTGAATCCACATGACCGGACTCATTTGATGATTGCGAATCTTGCTTAGCTGTCAAACTCGCCAAAGACTCCTTCACTCATAAAAGTGAACGAGCAAGTGATTTGTTAGGACTCATACATTCTGATGTATGTGGACCTTTCAGAACCATGACTAGAAACCATGAAAGATACTTCGTTTCTTTTATCGACGGTTATAGTCGATACGCTTATGTGTATCATATGAAACACAAGCACGAAACTTTTGAAAGGTTCAAAAAGTTTCAAAACGAAGTGGAAAAACAACTTGGTAAAACCATTAAAATACTTCAATCAGATCGAGGTGGAGAGTATCTCAGCTCAGAGTTCATCACCCATCTAAAAGAGCATGGAATTGTTTCACAGCTCATTCCACCTGGCACACCCCAATATAATGGCGTGAGCGAGAGGAGAAATCGAACTTTGCTAAACATGGTTCGATCGATGATGTGTAAAACTAACTTGCCTCACTCCTTTTGGGGTTACGCCTTTATGACCGCCGCCCGCATTGTCAATCTAGCTCCAACTAAGAAGATAGACAAAACCCCATATGAGATATGGCATAAGGGAAAGAAGCCCAAATTGTCTTACCTTAGAGTATTGGGATGTGATGCTTACATCTCAAGTGAGTCTGATGACAAACTTGATCCCCGCGGTGTAAAATTTGTTTCCGTCGGATACTATAACCAAAGTGGTTATTACTTCTTTCATTCTGATACAAATACGATTTCTATCAAGAGGAAAGGCCACTTCCTTCAGAAGAAATTTCTCAATCAAGGAACTAGAGATAACATTGTCGACCTTGAAGAAATTCAAGAACCACAAACAACCGCTGAGGAAGTTGGAGTGTCTGATCAACAAGTTGTTGTTGCTGATACATCAGACGTGAACACAAGCGTTCGCAGAAGTAGTAGGACTCCCGTAACAAATTCTAGATACTTATGGCATCTAAATGGTCCCGAGGTCTTATTAGTAGCCGAGTCTGGCGACGAGCTTCTAACTACAAATCTGCTATCTTGGATCCTGAATCCGAGAAATGGCAAGATGCCATGAACGCCGAGATGCAATCCATGCAGGATAACCAAGTTTGGAACTTGGTTGAGCTACCCCCGATAGTCGGGCAATAGGGAGCAAATGGATTTTCAAGAGAAAAACCGACATGCATGGAAATGTGCAAACCTATAAGGCACGGCTAGTGACGGGTGGTCCATGGGACAATCTTAATTGATTTAAAAGTCGTAATAATCATGATTTGAATTTGTTTATTTTGTGGAATTAGATAACTACGGTATTATTGGTGAATTGTAGGCTCAAAGGAGGTTCCGGGGCTATTATGGAGTATACCGAGGCAACCGAATGAGCCGAAGACGCACGAGGGGTCAAAAGAAGTGAAAACGAGAAGGTGCGATGGAAGTCCACCGTGGGCCACGGTCCAGACCGTGAGCCACGGTCCAGAAGTCCAAATTAAACAGAAGCCACCGTACCGTGGCTGGTACGGTGGCCGTGGAGATCACCTTGACCCACGGTTCCACCGTGGGCCATGGTCCTGAAGATACAAGAAGTCCACCGTGACCCACGGTGTAGACCGTGGGCCACGGTGCAAGTCGTAACAGCCGTTTTCTACATTATTTTTACTCGTTTTTGGGCTGTCTTTTCACTTATTCCTTCATTCTAAACTACCTAGGGGCGACTTTTTGAGAGCAAGAACAATACTTTGGTAATTCTTATCATTAGTTTGGGTTTGTGATTTGTATGATTACCCTAATTGATGTGATGTTGAATCAAACTATGTGTGGCCAATCATCTTTATGTTCTCTCCCGAATTGTAAGGTTTTCAATTGGATTACTTGTTATTCGCTTATGTTATTTGTGGGATAATATTTTGATCTTATGAATATATTGCTATGGTGATTGTGAGTTTGTATTGTAATTGTTAGTATGATTTGAATTCGTGTTCTTGACTATCCGTTCTTGGTGCCATAGGCAATCGAGATTTAGTATAAGAGAATTAAGATTAACAATACTAAACTGATTTTTGAGTGACAACCTTACATTTTTGTAATCCAAGTACTTAGTCCTCTTTTATCAAAATCAACTGCATTTTCACAAAACTATATTCGTGCAGTTCATTCCACAAATAAACTTGATTAACATTGGAAACCTAAAATCGGGAGAGAGCATTGTTATTTATATTGTTAAAACTCGTTTATTACTTTAACTATTTTTATCAATCAAAACCAAACAACCAAATCATTGAATTTACATTTTGCACTTAGATTAAGTTAGATTAATTTCATAGCTACTTTGTAACACAATTTCTACAAACTCCCTGTGTTCGATCCCCGCTTATCGCTATCTAATTAGTTATAATCGGTTTATTTTTTAGTGAGTCTTCGACCTCACGTCAGCTAGTCGCGAAAGGTTTTACTCAAACTCAAGGTGTTGACTATGATGAAACCTTCTCGCCCGTTGCTATGACTAAGTCAATAAGGATATTACTTGCCGTAGCCGCGTACTATGACTACGAGATATGGCAAATGGATGTCAAAACCGCTTTTCTTAATGGACATCTTTCTGAAGATGTTTATATGGTTCAGCCTGAAGGTTTTGTCGATCCTAAATATCCTAATAGGGTTTGCAAATTGAATAAGTCCATTTATGGACTTAAGCAAGCATCTCGAAGCTGGAATCTTCACTTTGATGAGAAAATCAAAGAGTTTGGTTTTGTCAAAAATGAAGATGAGCCTTGTGTTTATAGAAAGGCTAGTGGGAGCACTATATCATTCCTCATCTTGTATGTGGATGATATACTGATCATTGGAAACAACATTCCTATGCTTAAGGAAGTTAAGCACTGGGTGGAATCTTGTTTTGCCATGAAAGATCTTAGGGAAGCCGCATATATTCTGGGAATAAAGATCTATAGAGATAGATCTAAGGGGATTCTAGGGCTAAGTCAAAGTACTTACATAGACAAAGTAATGGCACGCTTCTCAATGGAAAACTCCAAGAAAGGAGCTGTTCCAATGACTAAAGGAACCATGTTGAGCAAATCGCAATCTCCGGCAAAGGACATTGAATCTAAGCATATGCAAGCAATTCCATATGCTTCAGCGGTTGGTTCTATCATGTATGCTATGTTGTGTACTAGACCAGACATCTCGTATGCCTTGAGCATGACCAGTCGTTTTCAACAGAGTCCTGGAATGGCCCATTGGACTGCTGTAAAGATTATTCTAAGGTACGTGAATAGGACCAAAGATATATTCTTGGTGTTTGAGGGAGTGGAAGAGGAGCTCACTGTAAGGTGTTACACTGATGCTAGCTTCCAGACTGACCGAGATGATTCTCGCTCACAGTCAGGTTTCGTTTTCACTCTCAATGGAGGAGCCATTTATTGGAAGAGCTCCAAGCAGAGTGTAGTGGCGGATTCTACCACCGAATCCGAATATATAGCTGCATCGGATGCTGCTAAAGAGGCTGCTTGGATGAAGAAGTTCATCACCGATCTCGATGTGGTTCCGAGTATTCGCAAACCAATCGAGGTGTTCTGTGATAACACAGGTGCTATTTCTCAGGCCAAAGAGCCCAGATCTCAACACAGAGTCAAGCACATTCTAAGGAAGTTCCATCTCATACGGGAGATACTGGAACGAGGTGACATCATAATAAGCAAAGTAGACACAGATCAAAACCTAGCAGACCCGTTCACTAAACCGATGACTCAGGACAAGCATGACCAACACAGGGATGCTATTGGTCTTAGATTAGCTAGTAATTTGTTTTGATTTAGTATTTCGGTGTATGAACATTTAAACAGTTATACTTTTAAGTTCACTTTTGATTTAATGGTTAAATACAAACGTTGAATATTATAACTGTGTTCATTTTAATAGGTTTAATCCATGAATATTGTATTCTAAATTATCCGTAGTCGGTCAGACTCGTGGGAGCGATTCTGAATTAAGACTATTCTGACTTTGGACTCAAAGGGTTAACTTCCAAACTCACAGACTGATGTACATATAAATATACATCTTTTCGGCATCAAATAATCTCTAAAAACTGCCATTTCTATCTAATAACATAGCATAAAAGACTACTTATCATAATAAAACATAATTTCAGGTGAAACCAAGCCCCAAACAAAGAAACAAGTGAAAAGACGAAGAAAAACATAAGAAAACACAAGAAAACGAAGAAACACGCCCCCATGCCTCAAGAAACACGCCCCCATGCTTCTAACATAAGAAAGGACAAAATCTGGAAGCAAAAGCACGGGGTCGTGCTTATCACGCACAGGGCCGTGGACGAGAATACAGAAAAGACAAAAAGAATTGAGCACATGTCACTAAAAAAGCACGGGGCCGTGCTTATCACGCACGGGGCCGTGGACGAGAATACAGAAAAGACAAAAAGAATTGAGCACATGTCACTCTAAAAAACACGGGGCCGTGCCTACCAACCACGGGGCCGTTGCCACCTCACACAAAAGACAAAACAGATCTGGCACATGTCATAAAGATACACGGGGCCGTGTTCATCATGCACGGGGCCTTGTCTCACCATCCAGATTGCCTATAAATAGTGGCTCATGTTGCATTCATTAGGTGTTCCTTGAAAAGAATTCTCTATGGTTTTCACTTATAAAAACACACACTAACACTCACTTTGAAGATCTAGTGAAGAGTTTGAAGGTTTGGAGGTCATCACCACTAATCATCATCATCAACCACCATTACCATCATTAAGAAGAAAGATTCATCTACATTTGGTTAGATTGTTCCAAGTTTAATCATGTATTTGTTATTATCAACCATCTTAATGTCTATCATCATGCTCATTATGAGCTAAACTCCTTTTACCATCTAAAATCTATGAAGAAGCTTTGTTTTACTTGATAATTAATCAAGACATGTGATGTAGTCTAGTAAAGTACATGGTTATATTACAATTATCTTTTGATGAGAAATGTTTCACCATCTTAAATCACTAATTCAAAGTTGGTGGTTGTCAATATCATTGGCAATCGTTCATGATCGATTCATGTTCTTAGAAAGATAGAAATACTTTGATATATTATCGAAACATGGATCCTTATATTGTACTTAGAAATGATGAGATATACGTTATGGTGTATTTTTCTAAACCTTGGTAATCCGAAAATGGCTTTGCTTAGGATATCAAATTAGCCAAAGAAATCATATGTTAACGGAATGTGTAATTATAACCTACTTAAATCAACCAATGGGAGGTTGTGTGATGAACTACAACCACCCGAAGTTGTTAGAATTGGTATTCGAGAAATTGAAGTCAATCCTAATCTTTCTACTTTACGAAACTACTTGCCAACTTAAATTGACATCATTGAGATGGTATGACATTAGGAAAGGGTGGACTTTAAAATGCGCATATCATCTCCTTAGTGCCAAAGATGCTCACTTAAGGTTTAAGGAGCTATCTATCATATATTGCTACGAAAAGTTTATCACATGTCTACATATTACTTATCAATGTTAAAATGGAGTGGATTCTTGATTTTAGATGGTAACCTTCGCATAATTGAACAACTCGTTTAGAATTTCTTGTCTTGGTCACCTATATATTATATATAAGTATTTACATTTTATAAAAAGTTCAAAAATTAACCCCAAAATGACTAAAACCTACGATTGAAGTAAAACAAAGATTTATTATTAGAAACATTTGTGTCCACGGATCGATACTTGGTTCTTACCAATACTATTCTACATATATGATAGGTACACTTGCCTATTTTGTGTGTGTTCAGTCTTTGTAGAAATCACTTTTATAAATTTAAAACACGATCTTGTGCAAAATCTAAATATCCAATCCATCATATTTTATACAAGTCGCGCACACGCACATCACAGACCTCATTGTGAATGACGTTGGATGTAACTCGCATCAAATCATCTTCATGGATCTTAGTCATAAGATGCATTTGATATTGGTATGCTCATTTAGTATCCTTAGACCTGAGATACATATTAGAACTTTCATTTACTAAAGGTATTCTTTGATCAATGTCAACCGCTGTCACGTAACTGCCAGTCATAAAGGCATTGGTTGGGAGTATTCTGAAGTTCAGTGGGAGTTGTATGTAATCAAGATGGGATTCCGTACTCTTACATGATATGTAACAATTAGACATCTTGGCGTCTTCATTAATTCAAACTGGTAAAGTGTGAGGCCTCACCCAAACTTACTGTGTGTTTGATTGGACCACTTTGACTCGAGAACGAAAACGATAATGATTGAACGCCATATGAGATTGATCTGATCCATGTCTCATTGTTCAATTGGTGTCTTATATGGAAAGGATAAATGATAACGATTACTATAAACTCATTATCTTGCAATAGTGTATTCCAAGATGTTTTGGTTAATGACTTTAAAGTGTCATAACTTGTTGGGGGTAGTCATGTGTAGCTAGAGCACCGCTGGCTGTCTGCGTTAAGGAATTTAATCGAAAGCCGTCCAGGTGGGAGACTGTTGGAAATAGTGGACCGGTTTGGTTAATTTAACGCGTCCGACTGAGTTACGACCCGTGAGAGTTACACCTTGGGCAACGAACCAAAATCCGCTTAAATTGTTTAACCGGTAATGACGAATGATTTACGATCTATTATTTATATTAGATATAAATAATAATTGATAAATAACATGCATTATTTATCAATATGGACTTTCAAATAATTATGTGCTGGATCGTGATGGGCTTAGGTCGGTTTATATGTTGTACAGATTAAAAACAAGGGATTAATATATTAGTTGAAAAACCCTATCATTAATATAACATAACAAGAAAAGAAACCAATCAACCAAAAGGAGCCATTAGATCCCCACATAAGATGCAGGTCCCATCGAAGCAACGTCGCCGCCGCCACCATCACAGGTCGCCGCCGCTGTCCATTTATTAGTTCGTCGCCTAGCGCTTGTTCGTTGAACCTCGGTGTCTCAACCGGTTATTCATTAACCGAGGTAAACTTAAATATTGTTGGTTTAGATTTATGTTTCATTGGTTGTTTCGTATGGTACTCGTATTGTATGTAACCGGATCCTATAAGGTTCCGTTAAATGGTGATTACTCGTTTTTATATTCCGCTGCGTATTCAATTATTAACCTGATTAATAATTATGAAACCATTTTAATTAAACCGGGTTTAACTGTTAAACCTTTGACTGATCACCACTGGAACCCAACAAGGGGAGGGGGATACGGCCGGAATCGGAGGTCGGGGAGACGGGGTGGCCAGAATCGGAGGTGGCGCCGCCGATCGCCGGAAAGCCGACGCCGGAAATGAACGAGAGAAAGGAGAGGGGCGGCTGTGGTTTTTTTAAAATAAGTTAGGGTTAGGGTTTGTATATATATAATACATATTTTCAAATTAACCCCGTTTCAATTCAAGTTTAATATGAGTTTTAAATGTTTTAAAACTTATAACGACTTTACAAAAATCATTTTGAACCCCTTTATGTTTTTTTTAACGACACTATAATATGACAAACATCGATTTATTGATGATCGAGGTCTATAATAATATTATATAATAATTAAATAAGGTTCTAAAAATGCTGAGTCGGGTTTACAATATGAAAGTTTACAAAATGAATATTAATCGAGACTCAAACTTGACGAATGTCACACGTCGAATATTTAAATTTTTTTTATATGTTATTCTTTTTATATGTTAGTTTGACAATTTTATTTTTTGGTTTTTAACGCTTAAGTTTTGCTGACGGTTTTAATACCGTAACGAGCGTAACCGATAATGTCTGAACTCGCTTCGACTCACCATCGTAACGTTCGGGTTTTACCAACACCCGAATTTCAACGTTGGGGTTTCACAACATTTTTTTTACTTCCGGTACCGTAATGAAACTCGACTGAATGGCAATTTTTCTGTTTAGTTCCGGTATCGTAACGAACGTGGCGGCAACCGACCAAATTCGGGTAGACTTACTGCATTTTGTTTTAATTCTAGTACCTTATCGTACGTAAAAAAAACCTACTTAACGCCAATTTTGTTTTTGCTTTAGTTTAGGTGCCGTAACCAATGTGACGGAAATTGACGAATTTGCGTATACTCATCGCTTAAACTTTCGAGATCGACAATGCTCGAATCTTCTCAACACCCAAGTTTACCGACTGACGCCACTCAATTGATGCACCTCAAATTTAAAATGTTCTTATTTTATTTTTGTTTTTAGCTCTGGTATCATAACGCACTTAACCGAAAATGACTGAATTTGCGTCGACCTACCGCTTCAACGTCCGGGACTAACACGTTTGGGTTTATCATCGTGTTAGGTTTTACCAACCTGTCCAGCATAACACGCCAGGTAAAACACTAGTTATTAATATTCGGAAGAGAAAATCACTTCGCAATTATAATACGACACTTCAATTTTTATGTGCAAACAAAGAAAAGCTACTAGGCTAGTAGTACATCACCAAAAAAAGAAACACATCACCAAAAACAACCCGTACATCAACAATAAACCCCAAGTTACCAAATGTTAAACCTCCACAGGTCCACTCAACCGATAGAAAAGCCATTCAAGCACTTCACAATCAAAAGAAAACCAAGAGACTTAATATTCTTTACACAACTTAGTGAGAGACATGAACTTAATGCTAAACACCTAATCATTACAAGCTTTACATAAACACCATAAAGTCATGAAGATTAGCCATTCAAGTACATCATTTGCCTTCTTCTATGGAACCTTTAGGAACTTGAGTAACTCCGGTAGGTCGTTAAAACCAAAAACATATATCAAGGATATTTTACACCGTTGAGATATAACATGCCAAGTAGACTAAACAAAGAGTCGATATAAAAATATGTTCCGTCTAACAACTAACCCCACATAATTTACATAAACCTGAATGTCTTATAATGTTTCTTGTTGCTCGCAAAGCCATGGTAGGTAATCTTTCAAATTATGCTCTCCAAGCAAGAATACCCACCTTCTTAGGAACCCAAGGTATTCAATTTCATCATGTAACAACTCGTATCTTCCAAACTAATATCTATAACCTGACCCGTTTATTTATTCGAGAAATTTACCTAAGAAAATAACGTGTGATTCGAGTTACTATTATTTTATTAATATGTGGTATTATAATTATTTAATATACTAAAAACAAATTTGAAAGATATTCACTTTTAACCCTAAACTAAAGTTTTAGCCCTTAATGCTTCCATACCCAACCTAGAAGGGCCTCTTTGCAAATCTGGTCAACTAAAGTGTTATAACCCGTTTACCAGCAACCCAAACCCATAATCAGCACCAAACCCGTATCCAGTTCATCTCCCTTGACCCGATTATTAACTTGTGCCTCAATCTTCGCTCTAAACTTGGAAATTGATTAATGCATATTGTTAACCATTCCATTTACGGCTACCGACACTCGTTAATTATGTTATATCAATCAAAACTTATACGAATTTCTTAACTTATGGCCGACACCCCTCCTCGTTCTTATTATACAGGTAAACAATCATTGTAATCCAATTAAAGATACCAACATCACCCTCATACCAGCGCGTACTAAAGCCCCTTAATCAATTGAAATATCATCTCAATTTGATTCGTGTTCTGGGTCTACTTCCTGCCGTCTGTTCATCGTGCAAGTAGACCATCAAACTATCGTCGTTGAGGTAATTAAGTTATATGGTTTTGATCGCCGTCCTTCATACTATATTAACCCTAACGTTAATTGAGTAAACTCTTAATGATTTACGCGATTAATGAATCTAGGGTTAGGTTATGAACTGGGTGGTCTGGTCTTCTATTTATATATTTTTGTTCTGGTACCTTAACCAACCAAACACCCAGCGCAGTTGGCTGGGTGCATGCTTGCCAATCTATTGAGCCGACCATGGCGCGGGTTCGAGTCTCGGCTATGGCAGATTATTATTATTTTTGTTTTTTTTTTATTTTCTTTGTTTTAATCTAAACGGGTTATGAGTTTAATATAGTTAATGCTATATAAACGTCATACTATTAAAACCGATATATAAATTGATCGTATTTATGAACTTGTGTTAAACATCATATATATATATATATGATATATACATTTATACATAAATATTAATAAGTAATAGATTATTAAAAGTTTTAATATTTAGAAAATAATAATTTTAATTAAATTAAATTTTATTATGTTAATTCACGTATTAAAAATATAGTTTAAGTATTTTATAAAGATCATATTTTATATAAATATCACTATTTATTGTTTACGATCTATTATTTGCGATAATAACTTAAAAGCTATCTTTATTAATAATAAGAATATATATAAACATTAAATGTATTTTTAGTTTAAAATAATTATTTAAAACAAATCTATTTATATGATTTATCCGAAGTCTTATAAATATTTACTTAAGTATTTTTATGAAGTTTTGTATAATTTAAAATAATATTACTTATTAAAAACGTTGTTAAACATAAGTAATAAAGAATTGATGATAAGTCATATTTAATTTCCATATGAACTTACTTGATAATAAACTCCTGAGTCTTTATTTAGTTGAATATTCGTTGTGGACTTTATATTTATTTTCCGCAATTATTCCTTATTAGGATATCTCGTCAGTATTTCCCGAAGAGTCGATCTATCTTTATAGCTTAACAAATTCATATCTCTTGCCTAATCGCTAAGGTGAGTACCACATTCCCCTATTTTACTCGTTTTCTTACGTTTTGGGGACATATGCGTAAATTTACTTTTCATATATACTTATACTCAAAACTGCAACTTTGTCTTATGTGTTAACAACTTATACTTTACTTGTTTATGTGCTTATTTGCTTTGTATGCTTCCGCATTCGGAGAGGTCCAACATAATCTCAGTCTAGTATGATCATACGCCAGTCGTTAGCCTTTGTGCTTCTCGACATCTCAGTTATACTTGCTTATTTGGTTATTTTGTTATTCTCATATGACTTGTTGCAGCTACGTATGTACAACTAAACTGGTGTGTTGCTCACTCAACATGTGTTGTTGACAAAATTCTATTTTATACGCATATGCAGGTTATCGCTTGAATTAGTTGTAAGACTTTGTGAAGATATAGTGAAGAATTGTGTTAGAAAAGATAAAATCAAGAATTAAATTTGTGTTTATTGTTTGTTTAATGAGTTGTATTTTGTATTTGATTTATTTGAAAATTGAATAAAATTAATAGATATTGTCATTTAAATATTGCATGATAGTATCTTGAGAGCTGTGACAATCAGTTCGCGTCCTGGCATTTCCGCCGTAGGTTGGGGTGTGACACATCATGTAGCTTGGATTTAAACTATTTTAACTCTTGAAATCGTTCTTTAATTCTACTAACTGTAAAAATCCTAGACCCCTCCAAGGCCAGGTCCATTTTTGGCCGCTTTTGAGATGCAAAATAATCAATGCCAGAAGATAAATAATTAACTTCTGAAATCTCCTCCGAAGAGAAAGGTAATTTGGACAATCCCCATTGGCATGAAGTATAAATTGCAACCAACTAAAATTGCTTAGCCACACGTCAAAGTAGATGTTCAGGGGCAAATAATCTATGGAACGTTGACCAAAAAGGCTCATAACTAATACAACAATCTGCCCAAAAACATAACAATCCAACATGTAAATAATGAAAAGGTAAGTTTCTTTCACATTGAAAAAATGAAAAAAGTAGCTCGTCCCACGTCACTGAAAAGAAAAACTTGTAAACTTTTTATAAAAGAGAGAGCTCACAAGATTATATTCTTATATAACAAGACATTCTTAGTGGTCTTAGCGAAGGTGCAATGGCGCTCTCGCGAAGTGCGATGGGCCATGTACACATCCTCCTCCGATTGACCATCTCGCGCATATTCATGAACCCATATCACATGATAAGAAACCGCAACATACATTTGACTTGTAAATCATTAGGTATAGCCATCATTTTGTATTACAATACAATGTATAATATACAATGACACGAGAATTATGGTTCGGTTAAAATCAAGAAACCTTTTAATCTTGTTATCAATTTGATTTCATGGTCATTTTTTAGTCTTTGTTAACCATATAATTAATGATACAAGGTGTATACGATTCGGTTAAAATAAAATCAATAAATTGTTAAAACTTATCAATTTGATTTCATGGTCGGTTTTCTACTTGTTATCAATTTGATTTCGTGGCAAGTTTTTCTTTTAAGTTTTGGACGGGTCGGTTTTTCTTTTAACTTTTGGACGGTGTTGGTATAAAAATTTCAAGATGTAATAAACGATTTGGTTTACAGTTTATATAGAAAATTAGGAGTATAAAGCCTGACCATAAATTTTAACAACATTATTTTAAATTAGCTGTTTCATTTCATATATATATTTTTAATTATTTATATATATTTTTTATTATTGGGAATAGAGTGGGGCGAGACACAACATGATATGATGTCCGGACCAATGTTGTTGGAGCTAATGTCGGCCCGGACATTGTGGTCGAACGAGAGACGGTTATAGTCGATTTCATTCGATTTCAAGAATCAAGGTGCCAAGGAAACCAAGAAAGCAATCAAAGAACAGACATGTTATTATCGAGTATGAAGCAAGGAAAGATGCAAGGTTATCATCGAGTATAAAACAACAAAAATATTAAGGCATAAATAAATAATATGGACCTAGTTAGGTGGTTAAATAAGTTGTTATTATTAATGTATTTGTACTTATTTCAATATTTCAAGAAAAGTTACTGTTAATCCTAGTAATGATATATGTAATTTGTCAAGACTTTTTTTAGTTAAGCTTCTATTACAGACACCTTTAAGTATTAATAATATGTTTTTAAAAACTCGTTTTGTAGTCTTGTTTTAGCTTTTAAAACTGTATTCTAGACGGCTTGATTAGCTGCTAATCTAGTAATCTACTCATGTCCTTGCTTTGTATGCTTGCTTTAAGCTTGTATTCAGGCCCGACCCAAGGGTGTGGCTGGGTATTCGACGGCCATAAACTCGACACTTTCATAGGCCCAGAATTTTATTTTTTTTTAAAATGTATTTTTAATGAAAAAAATATATATATAATCAATATTTAAACACTAGCTTGATCTAGTGGCAAAGAAGTATGACTTCTAAACAAGAGGTTATGGGTTCTAGTCTTATTTAAGACATTTTTTAATTTTTTTTATACAAAAGTTTTTTACATAACTCAAATCATAACCAAGTAAGCCAACGTAAAATTAAATCAAGTAAGCCAACGTAAAATTAAATTGTTTAAACACAACAAAATATTCCTTTTACTTAAGGCTCAAAAAAAATTTCGTCTTGTCAAACAAAATTTCGACTAAAACTATTTAATTTCGACTATAACTATTTTAGCTGTCAATCCTACTAATGTTAGGCATATTCTCAAGCTTGTTTTAAGCCAACTAATCAACGTTAATTATATTTATTTAACTTAGGTGTATTTTCCTATGTAGTAATCGTGTTTCAAGCCCAACTCGTGTTATATTTAAGTGCATTTTTTCATGTTGTTTATATAGTATTCTAGACGGCCTGATTGAATTGAATTGTATTGATTTGATTTTCAAATACTGAAAATCCAATCCAAGCAAAGCTGTTAACGGTGCGTAGCTTATGATTTAACATGGATCATATATAATTCAAACACCTAACAGATTCATTCCATTCCACTAGAAATATTTTACATAATCGTCCGAACAAAATCATAAATAATACACGTTCATAGATACACCCAAGGAAAAGAAAAGGAGATATATATCTATTTTTAAGATATCATACACAAACCAAGCATCATCCCTAAATTAGTAACAAATTAACGGCTTAAGACGTAAAATTGAAGGATACTAAAACTATAAAAGCGACACACAGTATTTCAACCTTTTAAGTTCAAAAAAACAAACAAAATAAAAAGTTTTGAACTACACGTCTACACGAACGGAGTGGCATGACATCCTCCTACCTCGTCTTCATGAGTTGGCACTCGTCTGGTGTCGAGCCTTTTCCTTCTCTTTCACCTCGCTCCCTTGCGACTTGTCGTATTCTTCAAAACGAGTACACGATATCAACTCCATCACACAAACAAATCTAAATACATGATCCAAAACTGTATTATACAAATGTACCTGGACAGTTGCCATGAACGATCTTATCTTCATCTTCATGAGAAAGCGACTGGTTGCCTCCGTATATTCCTCCAAAGCCTTCCTCATCTGATCTCGTTGCGTACCCTTCACCAAACGAATGTGACATCACATCCCTAATTCCCACATATATAAAAACACACTGATTAATATTCACTTTCAACTTTATGTAAAAAGTCACATATTTGAGGTGTGAACTTCTCTCTAATTTACGATTCAAAAAAGGACAGGTGAAGGGGTCACAAGTTGCGTCAAAACCCCTTTAAATTAATTTAAAGATTCAAACGATAGCTATAAAATGACAGGCGAAAGGGCCACAATTTGTGGCTCGACCCCTTTATATAAATTACGATTAAAAGGAGTACTAAAAAATAACATGTATAAAATGACAAGTAAAAGAGCAAAAAGTTGCGGCTCGACCCCTTTAAATGGCAAAGGCCACCTATTAAAAACGTATAAGTCATACCCCTTTTTTTCAACTTCCTTAGCTTCTTCTTTCTTCTCCATGTTATCAGTATCAGGCTCTTCGTTTCCCGCGGACGCCTGCTGGAACCTAACAGTTCGGGTGATCGGATATGCTTTGCCGGCGAAGTTGTTCGAGCTAGAGAAGAGGGTTGAAACAGCTGGTTTGGTTTGAGTCGGAAGTGATTTAGTGGCGTTGAACATGTCTGTGTTGCTTTAGTTTTTAAACTGGACACGGTGAGTTGTGGATTTATGATAATGGCAATGGAGATACGTATGTGAAGATATTTACACGTGTCTTCAGGAGTTGACGCGTGTGATGTGTTGAATATGGTGGGTAAATGGAAGTCTGACATGTGTCTTGATAATTGCTGACGTGGATTCTAACATCAAATATGCCTGCCAACCTCCTCAATGATTTATCACTTATCACTCAAATATAACATGATACATCATTGTAACGTACTACATTACATTTTATTTTAGTTAGTTTCTATAAAGATATAAACAAATTAAAAAGGCATAAAAGAACTAAAACAAAATAACTATTAATATTTATAAATCTATAACAAAATATTTAGTCAAAGTCTTGCAAGAAAATCCAAAATTGATTAAAACCCAAGTATTATCTTTTTGAAACCAAACAAATTAAAACATGTAAATCATCTCTCTTCGCTAGTGTCTAATTAAACACTGCATTCCTCATTGTCACAGGGAGTCGTCTTTTAAGTGGCGTCTTCTGTAGCTAGTTTTGTCGTTTTTATGAATTCATCAATGTTAACTTGGTAATCAAAAACTTTTATTTATATTTTTTTTATTATGTTATTTTACAAGAGAGGATTAACCCCAATAAATAGAATGCTCAATAGTTAAACAAGGAAACAAAGAATTACGGAACATCCTATGGACAGTCCTTTTTTTCCTCCTATAATTATTCCTTGATTGAAGTCTTCCATGTTTATCAATAGTTCAACACTCTCCCTCAAGTTGTGTAGTGGGATCTCCAATACCCAACTTGGATAACACTAATTCAAATGCTTTTGTTCCAACTGCCTTTGTGAGAATGTCGGCAAGCTGATCTTCAGACTTCACAAATGGAATTTCGATGGTACCATCCTCAATCTTTTCTTTTATGAAATGACGATCTATTTCAACGTGTTTGGTTCTGTCATGTTCCACCGGGTTCTCTGAGATTTTGATAGCAGCCTTATTATCACACTTTAAACGAACTGGACGCTTGAAGGGAGCTCCAATTTCTTTCATTATTTTTCTCAGCCAAAGAATTTCAGTAATCCCTTTAGCTATACCCCTGAATTCGGATTCTGCACTTGATAGAGATACGACTTTCTGCTTTTTGCTCCTCCATGTTACCAAATTACCCCCAAGGAGCGTAAAGTACCCTGCAGTAGATCGTTTATCATTAGGATCTCCTCCCCAGTCAGCATCCGTGTAAACTTCAGCGTCAAGGTGA
This sequence comes from Bidens hawaiensis, assembly GCF_021521415.1. Taxonomy (NCBI): domain Eukaryota; kingdom Viridiplantae; phylum Streptophyta; class Magnoliopsida; order Asterales; family Asteraceae; genus Bidens; species Bidens hawaiensis. Next base: position 506,830 of record NW_027492334.1, read on the forward strand.
TTGTTTTTCTTAAACACTATACCTCTTCCAATAGTGTCTTTTAGGTATCTAATGATCCTCATAACTGCTTCCATATGATCTTCTTGGGGATTGTGCATGAATTTACTCACAACTCCCACAGCATACGCGATATCGGGTCGAGTGTGGGCTAGGTAAATCAGCTTCCCTACTAGCCTTTGGTATCTTTCTTTATTTGCTGGTTTGACCCCTTCTATTATTTTGAGTTTATGGTTTATCAGCATGGGAGTATCACTGGGCTTGCAATCAACCATTCCTACTTCAGCCAGCAAGTCCAGTATATACTTTCTTTGAGAAATAAAGATCCCTTCCTTTGACCTAAGCACCTCAATCCCTAGGAAATATTTTAATCCCCCAAGGTCTTTCATCTCAAATTCGGTGAAGAGATTTCTTCGAAGGGAGCTGATTTCCTCTTGGTCACTCCCTGTTATAATCATATCGTCAACATATATTATAAGACATGTGATCAACTTACCTCTTTTCTTGTAAAACAAGGTATGGTCAGCATTGCTCTGTTTGTACCCGTATCTTTTCATGGCCATAGTAAACTTTCCAAACCACGCGCGAGGTGATTGTTTGAGCCCATACATAGCCTTTTTTAGCCTACAAACTTCGTTCTCCTGAAATTCATCCGAGAACCCTGCAGCCCTTCCATATACACCTCTTCTTTCAAGTCTTCATGCAGGAAAGCGTTTTTTACATCAAATTGATGAAGAGGCCAGTCTTTGTTTGCCGCTACAGAGAAAAGGACTCTGATAGTGTCAATTTTAGCAACTGTGGAAAAGGTTTCAGAATAATCAATACCGTATGTTTGTGTATACCCTTTGGCAACCAATCTTGCCTTGTATCGCTCAATGGTACCATCAGAATTATACTTGATGTTAAATACCCACTTGCATCCGACTGGCTTCTTCCCTTGTGGTAAAGAACATTTCTCCCACGTGCCGTTTTTCTTCAAAGCCTCTATTTCTTTGTTCATTGCTTCTCTCCATTCAGCTATCTCCTTGGCTTCTTGAACTGTGTAAGGAATTTTTTCTGAAAGGATGGTGGCCAAAAAAACTTTTGCAACATTGGCCACTCCCCCCCTGTTAGTTTCAACCGGGTATTTCGAGGTGCGAGAAACCTGTTCCGGTGAATACCGTTTGGGAGGGATTCCCCTATTTTTCCTTGGAGGAAGAACACTCTGTTGCTCCTCCATATGACTTTCTGGATCATCATGATTAGAAGTATCATTTTGTAAATTATCATGATGTTCTAAGTTGTTTACCTCATTGTTAGTCTCTACCGAACCTGGTGCGGTTTCGGTGACTTCGACCGGATGGACATCGTCTTCAGGAGATTCATTGGCTTGGTTATCCTGTCCCACGGTCGACGAAGCGGGTTCAGCGGCGCCATCTACCGGCTCTGTTTGGACATCCGTCGAACAACTATGATATAGCAGCCAATCGAACCAATCGAGTGACTCACCTAGTTTCTCCCCCTGAGTACTGGATTGGTGGTCAAAAAAATAGGCTGACTCTACAAAGTCAAGGTCCATGGTGACATGGACCCGACGAGTAACGGGGTTATAGCAACGATAGCCCTTTTGATTTACACCGTACCCAACAAAGACACATTTCTCGGCACACGCACTTAATTTATTTCGATCTGTTTTTGGGGTGTGAATGAACGCGGTACAGCCAAAAACCCGAGGAGGTAAAGTCATAATGGATGGGACTTTAGCCTGGGTAGCTAGGACACCTAGAGGAGTTTTATGTCCTAGAATTTGGGTTGGGAGACGGTTAACAAGATAGGCAGATGTAGCCACGGCTTCTGGCCAGTACGATAGTGGAACATGAGACTCAATCATAATGGCACGCGTTTTTTCAAGAAGTATACGATTTTTTCGTTCCGACGTTCCGTTCTGTTGAGGAGTGTTAGGACACGTAGTTTGATGGATAAGGCCATTTTCTTTAAAGAAATCTTTCATTGTTTTGTTCACAAATTCCGTCCCATTATCGGAACGGAGAATCTGAATACCTTTTTTAAACTGAGTTTTGACCATCTTGTAAAAACTAACAAAAATTTCAGCAACTTCAGACTTATGTTTCATGAAGTAGACCCAATTCATTCGTGAAAAATCATCCCCAAATATAACAAAATATCTGAACCGACTATTGGTACTATTTGGAGCCGGACCCCAGACATCGGAATGATTTAACGAAAAAACAGATTTGACTCTAGTATCATTTTTGTGGAACGAAGCCCTATGACTTTTTAAAAGAATGCATGTTTCACAAATCTCCTGAGCGGAGTTATTCGGGAAAAGACTAGGAAACAAAAACTTAAGATAACTAAACGAAGGATGGCCAAGACGTCGATGCCATAACCATAGTTGTCTTTCGGTTGTCCCGTGAGCAAGCATGGCATGTCCCTTTTGAACCACCTCATCAACATAGTAAAGAACCCCGCGTTCAGTACCACGCCCAACGATCTCCTTCGTACGAATGTCCTGTAGAACACAGAAATTAGGATACATAAGTACCATGCAATTGAGTTGTTTTGTAACTTGGCTAATAGATAATAATTTTGAGGAAAGGGAAGGAATGTATAAACAATTATTAATTTTCATTTTTTCTGAGAATGTGATAGATCCTCCCCCTTTGACTTGAATTCTTTCTCCACTTGCCGTTTCAATGTGGGACTTTGATGGTGGCACCAGGTTACAAAAATCTTTGTTATCGTATGACATAGTATCCGTAGCCCCACAATCAAAGATCCAGTTTTTTTCTTTTCTAGAGTGAGACATGGGCTGAACATTAAAAACTTTAGGAGAAAACAACTTAGAATGAATAGTAGAGGGACTTGAGTTGTAATTCTCAAGTCCTGTACCTATTAGGTCATCATCACATGTTGCAGCCACTCCTCCAAAACCACCGCTGCTCTCCTGCGGTTCCTTTTCGGTGGACTCTCCTCCCCTTGTTACTGACGCACCTCACCCATCACCCCTTGAACATTGGTTGTTCTTTGGTTTCTGGCCGTCTTCCCACCATTCTGGATACCCGACTAGCCTGAAACACTGTTCCTTAGTGTGCCTCTTCATCTGACAATGAGTGCAAAAAAGTTTGGATTTATCTTCTTTTTCTTTCAGTCGAAACTTTGTTCTATGTTGTGGGTCCTTGGCAGCCAATCCTAATCCGATTTCGGTTGAATCGTTATCAGAGGGTCCAGATTTTAAGATGGTCACTCTTGCAACCTCTCTTCTGATGGTGGCATATGCCACCTCAACGGATGGGAGAGGTTCTTTCTTCAGAATATCTCTTTTGATTGGTTCCAGTTTGTCATCTACCGCCATGAGTAACTGGTAAAGTCTTTGTTCTTAGGTCTTCGTATTGTAAACTTGAATGTCTTCCGGATCCTTCATTGGATTCGGGTCTCTTCTATCGATCGACATCCAAATGCCTTGTAGTCTACTCCACAAATCTTCCAGAGAATCAGACCCTTGTTTGAGGGAGTTTGCTCGTTTGTGGAGATCGAACACCTGGAGTGAATCTGTTCCAGATCCGTATGTGGTGGCTAAACCATCCCACAAGGCTTTTGCAGTAGGATATTGTGAGACATTATTCACCAGGTTGGATTCAAGATTTTGGATAATCCAGGTGAAGACACATTGGTCATCTTGTTCCCAACGTGAATAACTTGTATCAGTTTTTAAAGGGGGTGACGGATCCCCTGTGACGTGAGAACCTCTCCCCCTACCTCCAATGGCTTTCTTCATCAGTGTTGCCCAGAGGGCATAGTTATCGCCACCAAGTTTAATCCCTAAGGAAAGGTTCTCAGAGTTGGTTGTTGTTTGTTGAGCTCCGAGACCATTCCTTAGGAGTGCAGCAATCTTCATCGTCAATTCATCAGGAACTTGATTGATTTGGGTGTCACCATCCGTCATCTTGTTTGAAGATAGGGCGGAATTCCCAGGATCAAACGCGCTTTGATACCATGTTAACTTGGTAATCAAGAACTTTTATTTATATTTTTTTTATTATGTTATTTTACAAGAGAGGATTAACCCCAATAAATAGAATGCTCAATAGTTAAACAAGGAAACAAAGAATTACGGAACATCCTATGAACATTCCTTTTTTTCCTTCTATAATTATTCCTTGATTGAAGTCTTCCATGTTTATCAATAGTTCAACAATCAAGGAAGTGATCAAATGTGCTAGCAATTCTCGAGAACAAATGTTCCATTTGTTTATACCAATCATAACAATTGAGAGAGTAGCGAATGAACCCAAATGATTCAACATAGCCAAGTAGATTCAATCCGTCACATCATGCTAAACAGTTATACATTTATTATCAATTTACATGATGTTGTATTAAATTTAAATATCATTACGTTTTATAGAAGAAAGTTCCCAAATCCATATAAATATTATAGAAACAAACTAAGTTTTATAAATTATGACTATTTAATTATAGTGAATAACAATATTTAAGGAAAATTCTATATGAGGATGTGAATGCATAGTATGATTACAGCTCGATCATGAGACCCATGAAATTTTGGAAAAAAAATCATGTCACATATATTTAACTCGTATTTCTTTTAACACATAGATTTAGTTCTTCATTACTTTACATCTTCAAGATTTAAACATGAGAAGAAGGTGTTGCTATATGAGCCTATGTCGTATATTCGAAATACTCATTATATTAAAGTGATCAGTGAGAAGCTAATGAAGAACTCCTCAAAGAGCAAATAATACTGGTATCTAAATTTTAAAGAGACGATTTGAAACTAATTATATCAATTGTTTTTAGAAAAAATAACTAGGGAAGAATAACTTTTCTGAGTACAAAGACCAAAGAATGAACATAAAATGGATTGTTTTAACTTTTGATCCACAAATGGATTGTCTAACTTTTGAGTGGATCAGGAAAACCGTCAATGGCTGTTTGTGAGTGATAATATCTACCATGTTGTAGCGTTTTTGTTCATGTCTTTTCATGTTTCATTACTTCAACAAGTGAAAAAAAAGCATAACTTGAACATGCTCCAATTATTAATTCCATTAAAAAGTTATTGGCTATTGAATCTAGTCCATATTAACCACCGATTTGAGATGTTAATCATGGTTCCCTTACAACACTAAACACTTTCTTTTGTATAATTAACACTTTTCTTTTCCATAAAATATTTGTTTTAAGTCCCAATAATCCCTTTCCTTATTATACCTTATAATTTAGCATCAGTTTATATAAAGTTTATATAAAAATAAACAACATAATACTCATACTCGAGAGAACAACTCCTTATGATACATGTTGAGTTCAACTTATTAATAACATAAACTCCATCTTCAAACTTATCAAGATACATCAATACTTGAGATCAAACTTTAACTCAAACTCTTCCCCTATCAACACAGACAAACCCGAAATCTTAGCCATACCAAACCGTCCACCACCACCACCAACCTTCACTCCACCACGTACTTTCGCCCCCAAAGTAGCTAACTCATAACCAGTTGCTCTTGAAACATTTTTCAACCCGATAAACGTCACCTTTTCGATTACCCACTTTTGACTCAATGCAAACCCACCATTCTCGACCACCGATCTCAACACCGCTCTTTTCCCCACAACTTGGCTAGAAAACTTAACCAAACTCCACTTCCCACTTACTCCACCAAACCCCATCTCCTCACCATCATCCAAAAACACCTCACCCGTGCTATTCTCACCACTACTAACCACCACCAGTATGTGAAATGGGGTCATCCTAGCGGCTTTCGTAGTCATGGCTTCCTTTTGTAAAACCAATATATTCCCTTCACGAATATGAACATTTATATGGTCAGCAGGTGCACTGAGCCTAACATGAGCCCCCAAACTGACACTAACCGAACGAGAATAGTTAAACAGATCAAACCAGTTTCCGGATGGGAAGTATGCATCAACCGAAACTGCTCCCGGCTTTAAGACAGGGGACACTAGTACGGCTTTTCCAAGGAGAAATTGTGTGCTAATATTGTAAGTGTTGGTGTCTTGAGGGAATGTGAAGAATAATGGTCGTGCAATTTGAGTCCCCTTTGAATGTGCATTGTACATTAACGTGTACAAGTAGGGAAGCATTTGGTAACGTAACCCGAGCACCTTCCGAGATGTTGTGGCTACTGAATCCCAAAGGTAAAGTTCTTGACGCGCGGATGATTTATCGGAATGGTCTCGTGAGAAAGGATAGAAAGCCCCTAGCTGCGATTAAATCAAGTGAAATCAGAAAGATTTTCCAACTTTTGGCATAATAAAGAACCGAATCATCCTACATATTATGATATGGGTGCACAAATGGATGGGTTGGTAACGAGTCAAACAAGTAATTTCTAGCACATATTAAAATGATTGGACCAATTTAGGGGTTTGCAAAGGCGTTTGGGTCGGTTTCGGGCTCAAACCAAATAAATAACAGAAAAGTTTAGTGTTTAAGTTTTTGAAAATCGTTCAGTTTCAGTTGCAGTTTTTACAATGGGTTCGACTCGGTGTGGGTTACCTCGTTTTATCATTCGGGCTTAAACTTTTGTGTCAAAATATATTGGTACAAAGTAATGATCAATTGATTATTACACGTTAGGGCTTAAAATTTTGGTCCACACCAATATTAATTTATTGTAAGTTACTTAAAAGTAAAAAATTAAAAATTACAACCCATAAATTCAATAAGAAAAGTTGAGTTTTTCAGGTCCGATACAGTTATAAAAGTTGGTTTTTCTAGTTTTCGTTACATGCAAAACCAAACTAGAAATTCAAAATTTTTTAATTAACATAAACCAAACCGTCAATTTTTGATTTAGTTATTTCGGTTCAATTATATATATTGGTTGATTCAATTATGGATTGGCTATTTTGATTACATGCACAACCCAGGCCAGCCAACCTGGAAACACACACATTTAGTCTTCTTCTTTTTCTTAGTTTACAAATAATATGTGTTAAATATGATTATAAAACTATTGTCAAAGTTCAAAATTTTAGAGATTTTATACCTGGATCCAACGTTGGCAAAGTTCTTCATTAGTATTTCCACTAAAACCACAAATATCAGCACCGACCATTGGAATCCCAAATAACCCAAAATTCAAGATACTCGGGATAGAATACGCTAAGTCATCCCACGTGGCGGCATTATCCCCAGTCCAATGTGCCGTATATCTCCCTGACCCCACAAAAGTCGACCTAGAAAGTATGAACGGTCGCTTAACCATTATATTATGCAACACTTCATTTGTAGCCTTAGCCTCCAAAAACCCATACAAATTATGTGCATCATAAGCTGTCACGTTACCAAAATGCATAGCACTTGCGGGCACGGTTCTATCATTAATAGACTTTTGATCTCCAACATTGTTAATATTATAAGGAGGGTTGTCAAGTGTAGATGATGACAATGGAGGTGATGATATGAAATTTGATGGTTCATTCATATCAAGCCAAATGCCATCAAATGGTAGCTGATCATGAAACCGTTTTATCTCATTGCCCCAAAATACCACTCCTTTTGGATTTAAAAAATCCGGATAATTAACAATGCCTGGCCAGACCTGTCCTATGTATGGTTTACCGTCACGCTTTATGTAAATATCCCCTTGTAATCCTCTTATATAAGTTTCATATGTTTTGTTTATACTAATACCTATTCATAAAAGACGGATATGAGTATTTTAAAAGAACCGCTTTTTTGAAAAGAAAAAATATGTCATGGTTTTTTATGTGAAAATAATAAGTTAAAGATGGTTACCAGGATCTAATATGAGCACGTATTTCTGACCGTTTTGGTGAAGATTATGAACAAATGATGACATGTTTGTCAATGGGAAGTTGATGGGATCTAATGTGAAATCTTTGAAAGCATCCATGTAGTCTATATCTGTCCACATAACCTCTAATGGGATCTTGGCTTTTGCATAGCCAGCAACCACATCTTCAAGATCATGAACATCTTTGTAACCCCATCTACATTGATGAAACCCTATATACATAACAAAATAAATATCAACAAGATCAAGTCCATTTAATCGAAAAAAAATAAAAAATAATTTTACTAATGATGAGCTCACCTAAGGACCAATAAGGCATGGGAGCCGGTCTGCCGATGAGTTGAGTGTATTGATCCATGACTAGTTCGGGTGACGGTCCAGCAAAGAAATAGAAATCTAACAAACCTCCGATTACCTTATACGTAATACGGTCACCACTATACACAACATCCATTCCATTGCTATTAAGTAGCAATACACCATGAGTGGTACCCGCCAACACTTTTCCATTAGAATCCGACGATCTAACATCGATATAAAATGGATGCGATCCATATAGATTGAGATCAGGATTGGCGCTTGCGATGTCAGCATTCCAAAGGGTGAGGGTTTGATTTTGTTTTAGTTTAAATGAGCGCTTGGTATGTTCTCCAAGGCCGTAAATGGAGGATCGGTGAGCAGGGAGTGAAGATGTTAGTTCAAGATACTGATCCTTGAACACGAGAATAGTGTTGGAGGTGTCGAATAGTATATCGCCAGTAGAGCGACGGGCGACTGTGAAGCCGAACTGAGTGGTTGTTTTGGTGGTGGTCTTGTGGAGGGTTAGGATGAGATCGGAGTTTGGATCGGAGAGAAAGAGTTTGGACTGAATATTTGCATGGGATTTTGGTGGTAAAATATTGGATTGTTACTGGCGAGGAAGAATGTGGTTTGGGATTTCCCATCTTTGGTGTTTAGCATCAGTGATTCGAACCCTCAATCGGTCAGGGGTTTCGAAGCTTTACAATAACATTCAAATAGTTATTACATTAATCATCTAAAAAAGCTATATTTTAGAATAAACAAAACGCAACAAATTGTTCTAAGATTAACCCTCCTAATTTGTTATTATAATATTGTATGTTTTCCTCTCTTTGGTTTCATTGAAGCGATGGTTTGTACATAGTTCTATGTGTAAATGAAGTGAATGAACATGAATATACTAAGTTCTTTCGTTCGGTTAAACTTAACTGAACAATAAAACGCTTGGGTTCTTTGTGTTTTACACCGATTTATGTTTAGGTTTACAATGATCAAGGGTTATTTTTCTTCTTTCTCACTGTTCTTCTAATATGAAATCAGGGTGAGCTTTTCTTAAATTGTTAAACTGAAAACAGATTGCATCTTCATTTAAGGCTTGGTTGGGTTTGCACCGCATAGGATGTTCGGTTTTTAGCTTTAGTTTTGGTTTTACGTTGTTTGGATCAGGGTATTCGTGTGTAATGTCACGCAGACATATACGATGACCTGGTGCTTACAACCTATCAAATGAACACTTGTTTTACTAATTCACACCAAATATAACTAGTTTGATTAATCAATCATAGATATGAGATATACGTTAAGATGTTCTACAATATTAATTAGTTTGCATACTCTTATTTTATAATGATAACTTGTTATCGTACTTGACCTTTCAACAATCATATGAGATATACGTTAAGATGTTCTACAATATTAATTAGTTTGCATACTCTTATTTTATAATGATAACTTGTTATCGTACTTGACCTTTCAACAATCATGATTCATTAGAAAGGAGGGACCGGCCGGTTGGACCAAGAATTTGGCATGCCAGTACTTTATTTATCTTTTGGTAATTTTGTTTATGTGATTATCTATTTATATTTGTTTTAATCTTTTTCCTAGCTTAAATGAGAGAAGATTAAACGGAATTATAATTATTAGTTTATTATTTTAGTTTTGCTTTTCATAATTTTTAAAAATATTTATACTAAAAAAATTAGATTATTTTTTTTATTATTATCAAGGTTTTTAAGATTAACTAGACCGGTCTAACTAGGTCGACTGTATTTAATTAGTCCCATTTTCATAGAAACATTGATCCTAACTGTTGTAGTCCAAATAATATCTATTTTAACATTACTATAATTCTTATAAATTCTTAAAATATTTAATTAATGATAAAAGTTATACATGAATTTAGTAGTAATAAGTTCAAAACTTTTTTGGTACATCAGTACCTTATAAAAATAAGTGAATAGTTATAATATAATAAAAGTAATGTTCGATTTTAAAAAATAAAATCTGTTGAATAACACTTGCATTCGTTTTGGAAATCTATGTTCATAGGTCTTTTTAAGATAAAACATAAATTCTATAAACAGATATTACCTAAATTAAAATTTCATAGATGGTGAACGTATTAATAATTCAAATCTCGTTAGGATTTTGGAATATTTAAAACGTGAAGAACATTTGCTTTCTGTCTTTTATTCAATTATTGCCAAGAAAACGACATCCATATAGAAGTAAACAAGAGAAAATACATTTTGCATCTTATCTGATCTCATAAAGGATAACGTACCTGTCTTGATTTGATCTGTCGATGTACACTTTTATGTCCATAATTATTGTTTAGAGACTTCAATATTTGAGGACTTAATTATATACTTATAGTTTATAAGAGTATCTAATGTTATAATTTCTTATAGTTTGATCACTTGATGCAAACAAGCAAGAGGCTATTAATGAAAGTTAGAACAAATTAAAGAGAAACTCTTTATTAATTACAATTTTCTGATTCATCAATGTATGCAATTTTAATAAAATTTTGTACATGAAAATATCCGATTTTAAGTCAACATTATGATAATCGGACAAGCATATATATGCATAGCCTATGTGGTTTTAATACGTAAAGCGGTTATTTAACCACATAAATACATAATCGGCCACTATATCAAGTAAAAGTGTGTTTACGCGACTATTTTTAACTTAAAATTTGTCCTCTAAAACGCGCCTAACAAACAAAATAGATTTGAGGGACATATACACTTGATCCGTAAAACATATTAAGATTTGAGAAAATCATAAATACCTCGCCACGAGCCGGAGTTCATTGATATCGGGTCCAAACAAGGAAGACTTCTTGTTGAGTTGAAGATCGGCGGCCAATGATTTCCCAGATGAACCGATGCCAACAGATCGGATAGAGTAGCCGTAGCCAATCGGTTTCGGTTGATTGTTTGTATCTGCAATGGTTTTTTGATCAATTGAGAGTAGTAGTAATAGTATAACTGCTGCTATTGACCACATTGTATGCAATGGAGTCTACTAACATTCACAAGAATCTTCATTGCCAAATCCCGCGTATTTAACAATTGTCGAAACGTTTCTTTTGGTCCAGTACAAAAAATCAACTTTGGGTCCACTGAAGTGTGAACCTTGGCCCACCCACTCATCATTGACAATTGTATATGCACATGAAAGTCTTTTGAAAAGTCTAGTAGAACTTTTATGATGTTTTTGGGTTATAAAACTGAAAGTGTTTTTTTTACCTTTTGAATCACACCATACATATGCATCGACCAGTGTATGTTTTATAAAGCCAAATTTAAATAAATTTTAAAAATATTTACTAAGTTATGTTTTGGATAAAAGGATGAGATTCATTTTAGAGCTCAAAACTAATTTAAAAACTTTTATGAAATAGTATTTAAGGGTAGTTTTGTTATTTATTATATGTGGTTAAATGGTTACATATTAGATTTTTTTCTTACCAATCCCCCAGACCTGTCTAGACCCCATCTCCATTAATTCTCCCTATCGAATAATTAGTTCGACCACAAAAGCTCCACTAATTGTTCCGATTTTGATTTTTTTGAGGCTGAACACGATGCCCAAGTCCAGTACCACTCCCACCGAATCGCAATCGAATTCACCTATAATCGATCCGCTACTTTGTAGTGTTTACATCTTTCAAGTAAAAACAGACCGGGAAATTTCAAGTCTCGAAACTAACCAATTGTCTGTCCATAACAAAACATTTTTTTTCATCCCCAACTACACCTCTGATCTCTTTACAAAGATCAATTCCACACATGTTTAAGTCGTTAGAGATTTTCTAAATGTGCTTCCACGGCCCCAGACATGTAAATTTGGCATGAATAAATTTTCAAGAATGATGTAGGGACCATATAAGTTTTCTCCAAAGAATACGTTTCTCGCCTTTAAACTTCCATGGTTCCACCACCATTTCGCCTACAATGCTAGGTTAGCATCTTGAAGAGTCGCTCCATGGGGCACGAAGCAGAGCAAAATAAAGTCTTCAACCAATCCAAACCCACCTACACTAACAGGTCCGATCATCTTTTACCATTAAATTCAATTTATTTTTTATTTTTCCTCCTAGCGTCCTAAAATATGCCCTCCGCATTCTTTCCGAACTATCAATAACCAACACCAAGGCTCGATACAAGAAGAAATAATACTTAGGTAACAAGTTTATGACCAATTTTATTAAGGTAACCGGCCACCCAAAAGAGTGTATCAGATTCACATAGGCTTAAAATGTCATTTTAAAATCATTGTCACAACTGATTAATACTTAAGGGATCGTTTCTGTAATTTACCCCTACACGTGCACACCCGAATGCATTCAGTTCGTTATTACTCGCATAGTTTCGCGGGAAGAAAGTAACAGCCAGAGACAGAAATGGGATCTCGAGAGGACGGCGATCTCCAGCGTTTGATTCCTCTACAAGGGTTACGTATACCGGACACTAATGGCGACTCCAGATCCTCCTCGCCCACGGACTCTCCTTCCGGAGCTCCATCCTCCGCACGACAGTCCGGTAAAGAGGTAGGTTCTCCTATTTTCAATCATTTATTAATTCTTTACGTCATTATGCGGTAGGGCTGACAATTGGGTACCTGTGTAAGACACGATAAAACCTGTTATTAAAAAAGTGCGGTATGTGATTTTTTTATTTTCTTAAATAAATGAAATTAGTAGGCGAGACTCTATAATGATTTATAAAGTAGTTAAACGAGTCGTATTCAGGTTTAATACTTGTGTTATGTGAGTCGTTTGTAACCTGTTAAACCTGTTACGCCACACTGTAATTGTATATATGCAAAACATTTAGGTGTATGTTTGAATCCATGATCTGATGCATGGATTATAGGTTTGTATTATCTAGTGCATGTCTTCGTGCTGTATTATATATTAATAATCACATTCTGAATTAAGAGGATTAGGCATAATTTGATAGACCTAAACCTCTCCGAGGACATGGTTGAGGATAGGAATTCGTGGAGAAGTAGAATTAAAGTTAAGGATTTTTAGAGAGAATTCAATACCTTAGGGCTTAGACTTAACTTATTTAGGTCACATACCATAATGGTATTCCCCTTACATATATTATTATTATTATTATAATTATTATTAGCTTTTATATAGCTGTTAAACTGTGATCTTATTATTAATATTATTATAATTAGTAGTAGTTTTTATATAACTGTTAACCTTTGATTTCCTTTATTTTGCTTCATACACATGTACTTAGAGCCGAGGGTCTCTCTGGAAGCCACCTCTTTATTCCTTTGGATAGAGGTACGGTGTGCCTACATCCCACCCTCCCCAGACCCTACTTATAGCTTTGCTGTCGGTGGGATTTTACTGGGCATGATTGATTGATTGATTGATTCTGAATTAAGAAGTTTATGATTGATAGCATATACGCCACTTAATCGATCCTAAATTTGAAGTAAGGATGGCAATTTTGTTGAACTTTGGATGCATCTCTAACTTTCATCTGGAAGAGTAACAAATGTTAATTGTGCAAAATAAAAACACTAGTGATCATGGGAACTGCATGCCAAGTCACACTTGAAATGAAATTAATTTTCAACAAAACCAATTAACCAGGGATAACTTATATACTGTTTTGGAACTTTTGAGTAAATATATTATCTTCTCAGAAATCAGTCAGTGGATCTTAATGTTAGCTGATTAAGGTTTCACAAGGCACAAAGGTTAAGAGATTTGTTCTTCTTGCTTGTGCAGGCATTAGTCAAAGTTCTACACAGCTGGGCATCAAAAAAGTTCATGAGTGGATGGTTAGTTATCATCTCACAAACTCTTCTCATATTCTGATGTGAACATTCAGTGATGGACAATACAGTTGAAAAATATGGTTAAGTACTTAAGTTATAGTCTTTTCTCACCCTTTGCAAGTATATGTATGTATGTGTCTAAAGCATTAATAGTATTTTATTGTTCAACCTTTGAAATTGCCAAAAATAATAATATCTAGCTTGTTGGTTTAGTACAAAGTACAAATGGTTTATTGCTAACAGTTGATTCTTTTTCAGTGTGATCTTATTTCCCATAGCAATCACATTTTATGTGACTTGGTGGTTCATTCATTTTGTGGATGGATTCTTCTCCCCATTCTATGCTCTTTTGGGAATTGATATTTTTGGTCAGTTCATTCATTCATTCAGATTTGGATTCATTTCTAATAATTAACAAGAAACATACAATTATGAATCTCTTTAACTAATTTATTACCCATTCATTGTATGAATTGCTTCTTCGCAGGTCTGGGATTCGTGACGTCCATTACTTTTATATTTTTGGTTGGTGTGTTCATGTCTTCATGGTTGGGAACCAATCTTCTTAGTTTAGGAGAGCTTATAATACAAAAAATGCCTTTCATAAGTTATATCTACGCGGCTTCTAAACAAATTAGTGTGGCTATATCTCCAGGTTAGTCCCTAGAACAAAAGTTCAAAGGTTTATTTGTTAGTCTTATTCCTAGAGTTATAAATAGAATAATGAAGTCCATAATAGATCATAATTAATTAAGTTTTTTTAAAAAAATATATAACCTTGTAAATCAACGATTTTTATATTATCACCGTAGTAATTAATATCGTTTCGTAATCATAATTAACTCAAACAGATTACTTAGATTGAAAAAGGTTTACAAAAAAGTGCATGCGGGTCAACCCAAACCATCCTATATAAGGTTGCATTTTAAAAGACTTATTTGCTTATTTTAGGGTGAAATAAGGTGTTTCACCAAGCAGATTGGGACAAATTATCCAACTTTGAAACACATTCTAAGACATTTAACATAGCTAAAATCCTAACTTCATTAGATCAAGGTTCAAATGCATTTAAGGAAGTTGCCATCATAAAGCATCCCAGTGTTGGAGAATACGCGTTCGGATTCATAACTTCAACTCTTGTTCTTCGGAAGAATTTGGGCGGTGAGGAACTTTGTTGTGTGTATGTGCCAACCAACCACCTTTATATGGGTGATATAGTTCTTGTCAATTCCAAAGATATTATGAGGCCTAATATCTCTGTTCGGGAAGGTATAGGTAAGAGATTTGATATGCTTAACTTAAAACTACATTATTGACATTTGAGGGACAATTTAAATGCATTTAGTCATTGTGTATATTTTATGGGTCAAACGAAAAAACTAGTTAAAAGAAGAAGGCATGCACAACAAACACTATAGTCCTGATACCACTAATGTGTCATACAGATCGTATGAGTCTAGGGGTGTACATGAGCCGAGCTACTCGAGATCGGCTCGTTAAAAAAAACTCGATCGAGCCGAGCTTTAGCGAGCTCGAGCCCGAGCTTGAGCCTCAAAATAAGCTCGTTTAATAAACAAGCCCAAGCCCGAGCTTTACTTATAGAGCTCGAGCCGGCTCACGAGCCTAAACGAGCATGCCATTTATATAATTTTTTAAAATATATATTTAATAATCATTAATTAATAAGTATAATGTTATGAAAAATTAAATAAAAATAACTATATAATATATATTCTTTTATACAAAAATTATAATAGAAAAATATATATAAAATAATTATAATTATATAAAAAGAATAATTGATAAATAGTAAACGAGCCGAGCCTGAGCTTCAAAATCCATTCACGAGCCGAGCTCGAGCTTTGAAAATAGAGCTCGAAACGAGCCGAACTCGAGCTCGAGCTCTGTGTAAGTTAAACGAGATCTCGAGCTCGAGCTCGGCTCGGCTTGTTTGCACCCCTACGTATGACAAGAAAAATGACTATATGGCTTGTATGACTAGGAAAATTGTCATATGATCCGTAAGAGTGGCATACCATACAACTCCTATGATGTTTTTTACTAACAAAGAAATGATTCAAACGAATGATGTAGCCACTAACAAAGTCACCTGTATGGCC
Organism: Bidens hawaiensis; assembly: GCF_021521415.1. NCBI lineage: Eukaryota > Viridiplantae > Streptophyta > Magnoliopsida > Asterales > Asteraceae > Bidens > Bidens hawaiensis. Next base: position 522,884 of record NW_027492334.1, read on the forward strand.
ATTTTTGCCCCATCATACGGTCTGTCCGTGACAGGCTTCACGTACTCGAGTTGATCTGATATTATATGGTCCGTATGATGTGACATGCAAGCTGATGTGCCCTATTTTTGCATGGTGTCTGATCAATAGCATGATCCAAAGAAGAAATGATCAAACGAGCCTATCAATTAAAAGGTGTCACGTACACTTTTAATTCATTCAACCTTTTTATAGTACTAAAAATGACGTGTTTTGAACCATGTTCAAAATAATGTTTTGAGCCATCGCCTAACTCCCATGATATATCCACATCTACTTGAAGCAATGATGATGAAAAAAATACTGATTTGGTATTGATGTCATTTTTACAGAGATTGTTATCTCGGGAGGCATGTCGATACCTAAGATACTAACAACGACCAACTCAGAAAACAATCTTTCATCAAGATCTGGGAAGTATGTTATCCCACAAGTATGATATCAATGAAAGCTCTTAGGGACATGCCCAACAGCATATACCATGAAGTTGACATGTTTTGATACTTCAAACTATTGCTTTCTTTTAAACACTAGATTCTTAGGGATCCTTTTATGAGGATGACTTGTGAGTTAAATTGGTTCTTAATTTTTTATATTGTGTTAGCTTAAAGAAATTGACCATGTATTATCTGTGACATTATCTTCATTTTGTTTAATAATAAATACTAATAATATTTTCTTATATAGTTATTAAGTTATATTGTAAATCACTAAATAAATTAGGAGTACTTACTTTTTACTCTTTTAATTTATAAAAACTTTATTTTTAATTAAATACATGTGACATTATCTTCATTTTGTTTAATAATAAATACTAATAATATTTTCTTATATAGTTATTAAGTTATATTGTAAATCACTAAATAAATTAGGAGTACTTACTTTTTACTCTTTTAATTTATAAAAACTTTATTTTTAATTAAAACTAGTTTTTATAACCCACGCAAACGCGCGGGTACATTATTAAGTTTGTAAGTAAAAGTAACGCACGGGTACATTATTAAGTTTGTAAGTAAAAGTAACGCACGGGTACGTTATCAAGTAGTTTTTATAACCCGCGCATACGTTATTAAGTTTGTAAAAGTAACGCACGGGTACGTTATCAAGTAGTTTTTATAACCCGCGCATACGTTATTAAGTTTGTAACGCGGTTTTTATAACCCGCGCATACGTTATTAAGTTTGTAAAGCACGGGTACGTTATTAAGTTTGTAAGGACCATTGATGTTTAGCATTCTAATGTTTCTCTCGGGTACGTTAATAAGCTTGTAAAGACTATAAATGTTGCGCGGATACAATGTTTAGTTCGTCGTTCTTACAAAATATTATATAGCAATAACGAGTATTTTGTTATGCATCAAGAAGCAAATTTTACCATGCACAATCGTTTGATTTACACTTATATTTTTAGTAAAATAAATAATCACAATTAGACTCGCATAAACTTTTTCTTCAAAGACAAATATTAAACAAAAATTAACACTTGAGCAAATTTATAATCATGAGTCATGACTGTCTGGTAGATCAGATTCAAACTCCTCGACGGCTCCTTCGTCAACCCCCCATGACCGCCATCAATGGACCACCGACTTCCGGAACCACCTGGTCCACCTCCATGCCTTCTGTGCTGCCGTTTGAAGCGCCTTTGCCTGAAAGAGATCATTCAACCACACATCTGGCGTTATCAAACATTTAAAGGGCCAAAAGTAGATTAAGGTTTGGAAGTTTACCTTAGCCGGCGGCGACACAATGTGTTCGTAGTAAAACACGCGTCTTCCGGAAATCTTTCTTTTTTCGTCACTGACGTGTCTATTTCAGGATCGAGCAACGACTGGCATCGCCAACCGGCCAGAAAACTGACGTCGATTGTAGATCTATCTCTGTTGTCCTGGGTTCCGATTTGTCTCCAACATATTTTCAAAGATAACATGTATATCCAACTTGCATAAGCAGCAAAGTTAAAACTCAAAATTCTATTAGTTAGCGGCTGGATCTCGATGAAGACTCCGAGCGTGAATCATGTGATGCAACCGTAGATCGAAGATAAGTAAAATCACCGCATAATAAAAATGAAAGATCAGATAAATGAAGAATAGGAATAAGTGATATAAAAGAAATAAAAGCCAAGGATATAAGATCGAAGTGGGAATAGTGGAGGTTAACACGTATGATTAATGATGATGCGTGGCTAGATCATAGTTGTAGATACACATACACGTGTGTGATGACTGGGTAGTTTTAGATACATAGTTGTACATACATGAAGCATAACATACAAATCTTATAATATGAAATATATTAAAGCAAAGGTACAGCAACATCAGCAGCATGTACAAACCAATATGCATAAAAAAGTTGAAAATTAATATATATAGCTATTATGTTCATTATTTTATTTACAACTCAACGATTTAAAGTGCCAAACTTTAGGTTGTGTAAATGTTTAGTGAAAAGAAGTTCTAACATTCTTTTTGTTGAGGTACACTCTTATGATCTTTCATAAATAACTGAACCAAATAAAAAAAAAATTAAATTCATAAATTAAAGACAATTATACTCGTAACAGAAAATAAATGGACTAATGTTATAATTATTTATAGTAGAAGGGCTAATAAGAATTTAAAATGTAACTACGATAACTAATTGAACCAGTTAGTTTAATGTCATTGGGGCGTCTTTTAAGGCTTCGTATGGCACCTTGTTTACAGAAGGCTAGTCATATCCCTTGGTGCTTATGTTAAAGGTCATTGGTTTCTTCTGGCATGGAATCATTAGGAGAGCAACCATCAACTCTCGGCCAGTGGCGCGTTAGATGTGCAAGCATTGAGGTTGTTTATGATAAGAAGCGGGGCCAGCCAGTAAATCCAAACGTCCAAATACAAAGCAAAAACATATATATTTGAAAAATGAGCATTAAAAATGCATCATGTAATAAACAATCTAATGACATGACAAAAAAGAATCTAAAAAACTTGTTTGTTTTTTAGGATGCTGTAACTAAAGTACAAAAGTAACAAAACCCTCTCAGACTTGTTTACGGATTAGGTTAGTTAGGGGTCCTCCTAACCACACCTCACACCCCACCAGACGCTGCGTTCAGCCCTTACCGGTGCGGTTTATTCGACGTGATTGATTTGATTGGTGAAGTCTGTCATTGTCCTAAAACACGCCGCGTTTAGACCTTAACGTGGCGTTTACAACCATCAATTATTTAGGCAGTTTCCCAGAATTGTGGTGGTATACATTAGCTACATTACATACAAAGTATACATTAGCTAGCCTGCAAAACATAAATTATTTGCTACATTACATACAAAGTGTCCTAATTCCCAACTCAAGAAAATGTCTTGGATGTTTGACGGTTATTTTCCGAGCCCGCCGAGGACAAACGATGAGGCAAGTATTCCGGATTTGAATCTTGCGCCGTCGGAGTTTGTAGATTATGACGGGGGGTGGCGTTACCAAATTTGAACCAGGTATCGTCACATGTTTATTTGGGTTACCCGTCGTCATTAATTTATGAAATTAGATTTGTTAACAATATATTTTGTTAGGAATATTTTGTGCATGACCAACCGGATTGGTATTTGGCGTCTAGCAGCAGTTCGTACTTGTCACATCCTGAACATGATTATAGGCAGCCGTCATACCATTTATCAGGAGACCCGCATTACGTTGCCCAGCCTTCGTACCATTTTAATACCGAGGAGTCGTATTCATGTAGTCAACGCTCGTACCCATTACCAGTAGGTGATGCGTATCGGTCACAACCAGAACCAGACCATATTCTTGAAACCACCCACGAGAATGTTGATGAAGATTACGGCAGACATAATTCTGACGACGTTGGTGATAATTACATTCGCGAGGCTAGGGTGTCATATAAAACGGATATCGTACGAGCCAATTTGTTTTGTTTAATAAAAGTATTTTGTAATTAGTAGTTGGGTTGAACTTGTTTTAAATTTGACGTTAATACTGTTTCAGCTATTTTCTTCCCATGAGGAGCTGGAGCAGTGGGCGAAGAAAAGAGGTCGGGAGCACGGGTGTGTTGTTGTTGTCCAGCGGTCTAGGCCAAGAGCCGTGGATCTTGGATGCAATCGCGGCGGCGAACCAAAACTCACCGCCACAATCAGGCGTACAGGCAGTATAAAAAAGGGCTGTCTGTTTAAGCTAAAATGAAGGCACAACCGTGTTGGTAATTTTTGAAAGCTTGAGGTCGTAAACGAGACGCACAACCACGACCCGTTCGTATTTAAGGACACGCGTATCTAAGGAGAATGACCGACGAGATGGTTGATATGGTTGCGAGGTTACACGCGGATGGCTTGAAGACATCAAAAATAGGTCCACTGTTACGCAGACAGTTTCCCAAAGCCTGCGTTATTGACAAGGACATACACAATCTTATAGAGAGCTGGAGAAGAGAAAATACAGTTGGCGATACCCCAATGCAGGTTCACGTTTTTGAATTTGATTTATTGCAATGGATGTTCAAAATAATATATTAACGTCAAATAAAACCGGTTGCATGTATTTGAAAGCTTCCTGATTAATAACGGGTTCGTTTATCACACACGGGAGAACCCTGCCACAAACCGCGTAGAGGACGTATTCTTTTGTCATGACACGTCGCATGAAATGTGGCGTGCGTTCCCCCCATTTGCTTCTGATTGACACCACTTACAACACAAACATGTACAAGTGGCCGTTTGTGCAGTTTATTAGCGTGACGTCGACGTCGAAGTCGTTCTGTATCCCGTACGCGTTCTACTTAGGGAACGCCAGCCGGATTTCACATGGGCCCTCGAGCACCTGAAAGGTATGCTCGAGGATTCTATTGAGCCGCGCGTCATAGTCACCGACAGAGACTCGGCCCTGATGAATTCTTGTAAACAAGTATTCCCGAATGCTACCAGAAACCTGTGCCGGTGGCACATACGTGAGAATATAAAGAAAAAGTGGAAGGGTATCTATAACAAAGAGGCAAGAGAAGATTTCGCTCTATTATGGACGGTCTTGTGTGAGTCTCCCACGTTCGATGAATACGAATATAACTGCTTAAAGTTGCAAGAAACGTTATTCAAAATTGGGAAAGAAAGTAAGTCGTTCTGATTATTAATATACAATAAGTGTTAATCTAGTAGTACATTTCATAAGTTTAATTTTGTTTCGTTTTCAAGGGTATGGGACTATATCCATGATAGCTGGCTGTCACGAGACAAGGAAAAGTTTGTATCTTGTTGGATGGCCGATCGGTTAAACTTCGGCGAGAGTACAACAAACTGAGTCGAGAATCAGCACGCGAACTTGAAAAGGCACCTTAACGGGGCCAACAACACCCTCCACGCACTTGCGGCTTATACCCTTGAGCTTATAGAAGCCCAGATTATTGAAATCGGAGCAATATTTGAAAAATCCCGGATTACGTTGAAGAGAGACCATAACCTTCAGGTTTTTTACAGGCTACATTATAAAGTGTCGATTAAGGCTCTTACACTACTAGAAAAGGAGTACGGAAAGCTTGACAAGATGATCGTGTCGGGACATACGTGCCGACACCAGTTGCGAACGTCTATGGGGTTGTCGTGTGCTTGTGAGGTGGAGCGTCACCTTGATACTTTGGTACCTATTCCACTAAAATCGATAGACCCGTTCTGGAGGAAGCTTGACTTCGATCCAAAGGTCCCACAGGTAGAAGAAGAAGACTTCGAGGCAGAAATGGAAGAGCTTAAACAGACGGTTTTGATACGTAAAGATCGAAAACAGAAAATAAGTCTTTTATCGAAGATTTGGTCCGTTCTTCCCGGCAACTCAAATAAAAAAGAGCCAGAGAAACGGGAGGACCCTCGCGGGCGCCCAAACCTAAATCAGCAAACAAAAAAGGTCGAGGCCGCCAGGCACAGCTCGTATATCCCTTCCTCGTACCCCACTTCGTCCTCACAGAACACTGACCAAACCCCCTCATTCTTGGAGCGTTCGCGGTCGCAGTCCCATTCACAGCTTAAGATGCCCCCTCCGAAACCTTCAAAACGGTCGTCTAAGAAAAAGGAGACTGGAGCTGCCATAGGTTTTCCTTTAGTTGTTTATCCGGAAGATGTTGCAGCGGTAAATCGGTATAAAGGCCTTGTTCCAAGCTGGAGTTACCCTTACATCTCAAAGATCATAGACATAAAGCCTAACGGTAATTGCGGTTTTCGGGCAATTGCAGAGGGTTTAGGAATGGGTCAAAATTGTTGGAGGGAGGTTAGGGTTGCCATGAAGAATGAGATGGATAGGAACCCAGATTGGTGGAGGGAAAGATTAAATACGGAGCACTCGGAGTTTTTTGAGACGACCCGTAGCCGGTTAGATTTTTTAGAAATGGTTCAAGATGCGCCCCGCAACCGTTGGTTTCAGTTACCCGCCCATGGATACGTCATTGCTCAAGCATTTAATTGCGTTCTGATTCTCATGGATCCGCATAGCAGTCAGACCTTTTTCCCGATGAGAGAGGGACCAAATCTGTTTCGTGTTCATCCGGTACTGGCCATTGCTAATGTTACAGATACTCATTGGCTATATATACAACTTGAAGGGGATTTCCCGGTGCCTTTGCCGGTTCGTACTTGGGTGAGATTTGCAAAAGAAGAGGCTTACAGCTAGAGGGCCTTGTATGAAAATCGTATAAACGACTACCTTAGAATCATGTCAAGTTGGCGAGTCGAATGTGATACAGTTTATTTAACCGCTTGATTGAATATTTAAATCGATGTATCACAGCCACATATTATACGCACTGTGCGATTAAGTTAACATAAAATATGTAATTTTATGTACTAATCGAATATCATTAAATATGAAGAACAATCGAACACGTTGACACAGTTGTCCAAAATAGCATCCACACGTCCACCATTAGTAGTCTTCGCACCCGTTTTCTTGTAATGTTCACACCTAGTTTATTTGAAAACGTTTGGTATTTGTTTTGGTGAAACTTGGTGAATGAGTTTGGGAGAGAGGTGTCATATGGTTTATGAGGTGGTGGGGGTGGGGGTGACAGGTTGTTCAGATGCTTTAAATGTATTGGCTTTGTAAACTGGAAAAAAAAATCTCTAACCGCCACGTTAAGAGGTATACGTGACGGTTTTATCCCATTATTTTCCGACGTGTCATGTCGGTGCGTTACCAATAACCCCACGTATAGTCCTTGACGTGGCGTTAGTGTTCCACTATTTTTAGCCTGTCAAATATTGTTTCCCCATCTTTCAGTCTATATTTCTTGTTCAGCCGACCGATTCCCCTCTTCCCCGTATTATTCCATCTTCCGGCGACAGTTTGAGGGATATCTCAATCCAAGTCTAGTCAACACTCCTCTGAGTCATCTTCGAAGCCTTCCCGTGCAGATGACCTTTGTGTGAGATGCCCATGTGGAGCCGCCACATGTTACCGGATATCCAGGACCGATGCAAACCCCGGTCGTCGATTTCTGTGTTGTGTAAGTCTTTAATTACTAACGTATTAGTGTTTATGTCTGTTAATCTAAGCTGATTCATTTAATTTAGGTTAGGTCAAATTTAGGTGTTAGTGTTCTTAGTCTGTTAATCGAATTAGGGGTTTTTGTTTGTTGATATATTAAGTCCATTACAGAAATGGAGTTGTGGATGGCTAAAATCGGCCGATGATCCCACATGCCCTAGTTGTGAAAAGGTAATTCAAGCAATGGTGAATATGATAAACAAGAAAGATGAGTTTGCAAGAATGAAACCAAAGAAGTAACAAGGTTGAAGATGTTGCTAGCTATTAGTTGGTTTTTGTTCTTTGTTTATGTTTGTGTTTATTGATTAGCTGATAACATCGTATTTGTAGTATGGGATACTGTACTCTTTGTTGTTGTTGTTTAATGTTTAGAGTTTCATGTTTCATTTATTTACTTTCCACATTATCAGTCATGTTGCAACCATGATGAAAATGAGAAGGATCAAATTGAGAATGTTGTGAATGTAGTTCAGTTTGACAATGAAGCAAGTCAAATGGAAGACAAAGAATGTCAATTGGTAGAAAATGAGTTGATTGCTTATTTGGTGCAAGAGGATGAATTATTTAGACCAAGTGAGGAGCATGAAATAGATCCGGGTGATGATTATGACCCTGAGGTTTTGAAAGCAGCTTTCAACTACACCAGTGAGCTGGAGGAAGCTTACTATCATGATCCATACGAAAATGATCCGGTGTGGGATTCTGACTGGTCAAACGATGATTGTCATTGGAAGTAGTATTGTACGTGGTTTGTGATGCTTTATGTACTGTAATGTGTTACTTAAATTCTGCACGTTTAAATGTGTTGTAATGTTTGTATGAATTTCTAGGTATCGTATTTATATTAAAATAATCATCAACCGTTTGCAAACAGGGTATAGTGAAACGAAGTGGCCGTGAGGAAAACTGAATTTATAATTTTTAATTAATAATTATTTTTTGTCTTTTAATCCACGTGACGAATGTTATTGTGTAATCATCTCTATGTTGAATCTATTGCGTTGACGAAAATAAGGATGGATGTTGTTGCTACGGAGGTCATTTATAAGACCATTCTCGTTCGTGAACCTTTTAGTAGTTTGGTTGGCACCTATACTTAAACAAAAATCAAAAATTATTGTTTGGCAAGAATTTTTTATATTTCACCTATAAATTGATATTTTGTCTATAATTTATAATATTTAACATTTCTAAAAAATTTGAATATACAATTTTGTTTTATATTTCTTATATGAGATAAAAACTAATCATATTACATATAGGTATAATAAAAAATAATTAGTTGGGTTGATTTGTGAATGAGTATGAAAATTTGAGTACCTGGTAACATATACCCGATTAGTTGGGTTTGTTTGGGATAGACTTTCAAACCCGGGTATGGGTTTGGGAATACCAAAACCCGACCCACTGCCAATCCTAACTTGGGTTTTTAAGTGTTAACCGCCACGGTAATATCTTCAAGAACCGTATAATGGTAACGTGGATCTCTAGAAACTGTGATAAGCCTGTAAAAGCCTTTGCATGCAATATTGTCGGCCTTTACCTCTGCGTAAAGCTCTTACCTTTGCGTATATTGATTGCCTAAATATCTGTAACCGCTGCATTAAGAACTTAACGTCGCGTATTTAGGTAAGGGGCAAATCTACAAACTCTGAAAAGCCTGTAACTCACCTATTCACTTTGAAGAGAAACCCTGTGTTTGCATGTGGAAAAAAGTGGGTATGTCTTAACCGTCACGTTTAGACATAAACGCGAGGTGAAATATTAATAAAATTTTTGACCCCTATAAAAAGTTGCAAAGAAAGACATTTTTCCTAATTTGTAGTTCAGATTTGATGACAGTGGAGACGATATAGGTTGTCGAGTTCTGTCTTTAAATATATGTATGACAACATATTATTTCGAATATGATATTTGTTGGGTATTTTTAACCCTATTTTTATCGATATTGTTCATTGTTAATGCGATATATATATACATTGTATTCCAATAATAAATGCCGATAAACATGACCTCGTTTGAAGATGCCACTTTTACGTAATATATAACGATACTGTAATCTATAGGTGGTGCAAACTAGTTTTCAAACAAATTAAACATTGAGATATACATTGCAGTAACAAAATAGCATCTACACATGACGGAGACAAACAACAATTGCTTAAATTTCGAAATCCGCCTGTAAATTTCTAGTCAACAGGTAATAGTAATATCAGACACCAGTCTTTACTCATAGCTGGCCTTGGATGTTAGATACCCTCATTTGATTTCCTTTTTGGGTTTTGGGGGCACTTTTGTGAATTATAAATGGGGCCATATAGGCATCTTCATCCCCTAGTTTTATATTAATATTAATAAAGACTCCAAAATAGCATCTACACAGCTACCGATATCTGCTGGACACCCACCGTAAAGTTGACCGACGAGACCGTATTATATATTAATAATAATGTACTCCAAAATAGCATCCACACATCCACAATTTGATCGTTTATTTCACGCCGAAATTTCTGTGGCTGCGTAGAAGCTATTTTCGGGCTACATTGTTATTATTTTGCAGGGTAATATATTGTTGAATGGGTGGAGTGGTGTTGAGGCCTAACGATTTATTGTGGTATTGAGCCATAGATTATTGGTTGTTATATAGATGGTCTCTGAGTCCCTTATCCGCCACATTACGGCCTTGACGTGACGTATGAGGGTAACTCGAAATCGACAAAATCTGAAAAGGCTGCAGCAGGAGCGTGTTATCGGCAACGGTAAGCTATTAACGCGGCGTATAACGCTTACTCCAATATTGAATAGAACGGGCTCGGCAAGATCATTTGATTTAAATTTCTAAACGATTACATTAGAAAACAGTATTGTTAAAATTTTATATCTCATAACGGCATGGAAAAAACATCATAATCATTGCTTAAAAGTTACAAACGATTACAATTGACAAAACTAGTACAACAAGATATTAACACATATTGTACTTTAAAATAGCATCTACGCAGCCTTGTCTGCCACCTTCTTTGCTTGATAATCTAATGGCACGTCAATTACGGGGTCCTGGCAATGCACTCTCTCTGTTCTTGTTTTCTTGTTGTTCTTCAAACAACTTAATGCCAACACCCCACTGTTGATCTTAATGACAGCTTCTATCCCAAAGAATAATAACTAGACCAAAATAACATCTACACGGCCAACGTTCTCTCTTTCGGTTGACACATATTTTCCTCTTAATCATTGAAATTAGAGTTGGGGTCATCATAATAATTATCTATGTATTGGATGGATAGAGGCTTAGTGAGGTTTCGGGCATAATTTATAATTGATTTTTTTTGAAACAAAGGCACGTATAGTCCTCAAAGTGGCGTTTTAAGATAACAAAGTACATATAAAATCTGGCAACATGTAGTAACCTGTCGTCCTAAACCGATGGGTTTCGTACCTAACGTGACGTATACAACCTCCAAATTTTGTCTACAAAAGCCTCTCCGAATTTCCGTTCGTTCAACCACACCCTCATTAATGTTTTCAATAAAGCCTTTCACAATGTTTCATGTGGTCGGTTACTATTAAAACTTATTGTTGGTTGTGTAGATGTTATTTTGGAGTGACAGTCAGGGGTGGGGTTGTCGTTGCCTGATCGGAATGTTAGGTTTCCCTCGTCATAAATCTCAACAGCGCCGTTTACAGGCATTGTGGCCGCCATTAAATGATGGAGGGAAGAGTTTGGGCATTTCTACAGACGGGTTCCAATGAACATCTAAAAGAACCACCCGAGAAGCGCCATAAAGATGAGTGAATTCCTTTAAAAGAACATTTTCGTATATGTCAACAACATCTATAAATGTAATATTATGTTGTGTAAATGCTATTTTTTTAATGTAATATTTGTATTGTGTTGTTAATTAAGAGTGTTTTTAAGGTACTGTACCTTTATGACCGAGAGTTGATGATAGTGAAGACGATGATGGTTGTCGTGACTTCACTTTCAAAATATGTACGAAAGAATTGCGTTTGATAAGAAAATATTATTATGTTCCTTGTGTAATGTGTTATGATTTTTAAATCTAATATTTAAAATATTTAAATTACAATATTTAATAAAAGTGTTATGATAAACAAGTAAATGAGAATTAACAACTTCAAATTAGCATCAACACAAATTTGATGACAACGGCCACTGCTCGAACATCTAAATCAACGTACCACATTTTTTCTTTAGGGACTACCAATTTTCCGAGTCGCATATATTTTTATATGTTGAGATGCTGATTTACATTAAAATATAAAATATAATTAACCGGTATGTATAGAACATAACTCTGCGTATATTTGGTCCACTGGTCTCCGACATGTCAGGAATCTTCCAGTACTGAAAGCCTGTCTGATGTACGTTTAACCCCACGGTATGTTCCTAACGCGATGTATAGTTTGTTAACATACTTTGTGCACACCGACTTTTTTGTGTAACATATATACGAACATGCCCATTACATCCAACACACCAAAAAAACCGCAAAATATGGAGAAAAATAACGACGGGTTTTTTTGTTCTCAACCGGCTCCAAAATCTGCAAAAATCCCGGACAAAAATTGGAGGCGTGTAAGGAGGCCGTCTATCGTAGACGTTTCTGGCACGTCGTCATGTACTCATTCGGGAGGTCCAGAAAAAGAAGATCCTGTCGAACGCCCCCAACAAACAAAGATATTTGCGGTTGAAGTTGAAGAGTCTAGGAACTAGTCGAAGGATGCCGTTGATTTTTATAACAACGGGGATGCACCGTTTTGCCATACTCGTTTCATCACCGAACCTTTAGATCGTAACTTTTGGGGTGCCCTGCTAGGTTTCGAGTCCAACGGGTGTTTGTCATCTCTTGTGAATAACTATTTAAATTTAAATTATATAGACCATGTATTATTGTTACGTATTATTTTTATATCACGAAATTGTACAGCATGTTGAAGCGTGGACACTTAGAATGATGCGTGTTAGACTGTCAAGGCTATTAAAATATCCAAGCGAAGAACAACGTTGGACGGTGTTGCCTCCTGATTTCTACGTTCATATGAAAGATGCGAACTCGTTAGCCGCTAGAGAGATGGCCGGTGAAAAAGAACCATACCCTCCATTTTGGGAGGTTGATTACGTTTATCTCTCATTATGGATTCAACAATCGGACTGGCTCCTCGTTCGTATTGATTTGCGGACCATGGTAATTACCCAATACTGGACCGACACGAGGTGGAGGAATGAAAAAAGACGTTATGTTGCATACTACATTGAGATGATAACTTTGTTTTTCACGTGGTTTCTTGATGCTATTCACTATTGGATCAGGTCTACTCACCACATGAAGTATAAAATGTCTGTTGGTTTGGTTGAGATAGATGTTCCTCAGGATAACGGTAATGTTTCTACTGCCGGGGTTCTTGTTTGCATGATGATGGAAAACCTTGTTAGAAACAAATCTCTGCTGATAGAAGATGACGTTGAAGAGGCTTGTGTTAGATACCGTCATCACATGGCAAACCAACTTTATAGATTGCGTTGTATTTGATTGCAGTATTATATTCACATTTTATTGAATTATGTTTACCACCCCCATTCACAAACCAACCCTAAACCAATCTTCAGTTATGTAAGTGTTTAATTGTTTTTTATTAATAATTGTTGTGTTTTTTTTAAGAGTATTTAACAATATAAAAAATAACTTCTTTATTTAAAATTTAAACAATACAGATATGTATTATTTTTGGCATGGTATTATGTCTAGGATAAGGAATTAAAATAATTTCTTTATTTTATAGATTTTTATAGATGGTTTCTATCGGCCTTTACCTCTGCGTTAAGAACTCACCTCGGCGTATATGGGTAACATGGGAATCTACAAAGTGTCGGAATAAAGTTGGGCTTACCGCTACGTTGAGGGATTACCGCGGCGTTTAACACCTAAAAAAGCCTGAAAAACCTGAAAAGCCTGCACAAATAATGTCGGTGAGAACCGTTGCGTTATGTCACAACTGGGGCGTTGAATGATAATGTCGGTAGGTCACAACCAATAGGAAACAATTGTAATAGAATATTCAACTTTATTTAAGTGTTTTTGGTGAATATAAATATTTTTATATTAAATATATATTGCTTATTTTTAAATAAAGAAGTTTTTTTTATATTTCTAAACACTTTAAATAATTAAAACAACTATTATTAATAAAAAACAATTATAAAATTATATTTATTTAATAAAAAGTACTAGAATGACAAATAATATGAGATTGTGCAAACTTACAGCGCATATATACGCCTCATTATGGTGTTAACGCGGCGTTTTGTGAACCAAAATTTTTGTCTACAAAAACCCCACTAGGTTTCACCATTTTTTCAGACACTAAACATTTTTGTCTACAAACACACCCTCCGATTCACTATTTTTTCTAACACAAAACTTAAACATAAAACACACCGTACTCCATGTTTATCATAAAACCCTCCTCCATGTTTCCTCTATACGTTTATGTCAGCACACAAAAATTTTTCATTACACCTTCATGTTTAACTCATGAAGTCGGTTACTATTAAAGGCAGATGTTGGCCATGTAGACGCTATTTTGTAGTTACATGTGGTGGTGAGGGTGGTTGTGGCCTAATGTAGCACCCAAATTGAGTTCGTTGTAGATCTCAACTAGTAATACTACCAACGGAGGAGACTTGTCTATCATACTTCTCCTCCGAGGTCGTGCCAGAGCAACATCTACCACTGTTTCGACATGCAGGTCAACGAAGGGGACCTGTCTGACGCACTTCTCCTCCTCGGTGGTTCCAGCAGGCATCTACTGGTGTTCCGAGAGACAAGTAAACGGAGGAAAACCTGTCTGTCATACTTGTCCTCCTCAGTCTTGTTTGCCGTCAACTACTTGCGTTCCGACAGACCTGTCTGTCATACTTCTCCTCCTCGGTCGTGCCAGACGTCATCATCTACTAGTGTTCCAATAGACGGTTTCCACACGACATTCTAAAGAACCACCCGAAAGGATAGAAGAACCTTTCGTAGATGTCAACAACAATTTTAGAAATTTTTTAAATGTAATATATTTATAATTTAAACTTACAATTATGTATTCGAAACCGATCATCATGTAATGTGTTATAATTATAATTTAATCTTTAAATTACAAAATATAATAAAGATGTTACAGTAAACAACTAAATGAAAAGGTGTTATAGTAAACAAGTAAATTTAATCATAATTTAATCTTTAAATTAATCGATCTAGTGGTACAGTAATGTATCAACATGCCTTTAATCTCACTCTCAGGACTATCAATTACATTTACTTAATCGAAACCGATCATCATGTAATGTATTATAATCATAATTTAATCTTTAAATTACAAATACAATGACCCATAAAGATGTTCATCATGTCCGTGTTTGAAGAAAGGCTCCAAAATACCATCTACACAGACACCAATATCCCCTGGACCAACCGAGCTATATTGAGCAACGAAACCATATTATGTATTATTTTTGGCATGGTATTATGTCTAGGATAAGGAATTAAATCGTGTTGTATGGGTGTGGTGATGTATGGGATTGACTAGTTTTGCACCTACCTTGTAGTTTATTAATTGTTTTATAGATGGTATCTATCGGCCTTTACCTCTGTGTTAAGATCTAACCTCGGCGTATATGGGTAACATGGAAATCTACAAAGTGTGTGAAGTGAATTCAACCTCTCTGCAAAGCATGCAAAATTAAAGTCGGTCTTACCTCTGCGTTGAGGCATTACCGCGGCGTATATGGCCTGACAAGGCTGAAAGGCCTGTAACAACTGTGACGACTGAAGCAATAGTCAAAAAGTCTGCAAAGCATGCAAAATTAATGTCGGTTATAACCGCGGCGTTAAGTCATAACCGCGTCGTATAATGCTATCTTTAACACTTACCGTCTCCTGAAGCCCTTAACGCTGCACCTCACTTTTAGCTATAAAAACGACTACCATCAACCATTTACACAAACACTTTAGTCTACCATACACCCCTAAAAAATGTTTCTTACCAACGATATTTCCCTCTCGACCTACAATTTATTCAAAAATCATCGACCCTGTTTAAATTATTCAAGCCAATATGATTAAAACCATATAGTGGTTGTGTAGACGCTATTTTGTGGTGACATGTAGTCGTAGGGGTAGCCGTGGCAAGGTGGAACTCATAATTAGTACACCTTCATATATCCCATCAGTGCCGATTACAGGCACATTAAACTCCATTCTACCTTGGAGCGGGGAACACCATGCACGGACCATCTCAAACTACCTACTACTTCACGAATATGGACCGATGCTTTTAATGAATTCGGTGCCACCTCAAAAATACAAGCATGAAGTGATCTCACATGGAATGCTACCATCTTACAAGTGGGATATATGTTGGGTGATTTCTTTTATAAAACACGCAGAGACGTACGGATTGCAATGTTATGACATAATAATTGTATTTGATAAGATGATATCATTGTGCCAGATACATGTCGTGTATGTGCTATTTTGTAATTCTATTTCATCCCCTCGTTTTATATTTATTTTAACATAATTATTAAAATTGTGTATATAGGTCACGTGGAAAATTGTGTATAAAACCCCGAACCCCCTATCACAAGAAACCAAACACTTCTAACATATTTGGTGTTGTGTACACATATAAATGAGATTTATAGACAAGAAAACATAACTTATGGATGTCGGTTGGATGAAAATATCATTTATATTTAATTTTAGTTATGAGATATTTATTTCATTATTAAAAGATTAAAACATTGAAAAAGAAATAAAATTACCCAAAACTAGGTTGGCCAGGGCTCGAACCTGCGTCCCTGGCCGGCTGAGTACATAGACGCACACATCACAACCCGCTGAGCCATGGTCAAATGTTGATTAATTCATAACAACATAAATTTAAAAACCCAGAAGTCGATTATCACTTAATTGATCTTATAACCCTAACCATTAAAATCTTTCAATCCAATCTATGTTCGTTCAATTAACTTTAGGATTATTGTAGGATAGGTTAGAGCGACCAGAAGGAATGAATCAATTACCATAAACTAAGACCAGAAGGAATTAAAATTGTTCAATCTATGTTCGTTAAATCTATGTTCGTTCAATTAAGTTTAGGGTTATTCATATACGCAATAAGCATAATATCGATCATGGTTTTCAAAATTCGATTGTCGGTATGGCCGAATTAGGAATGTATGTTATGATGAATGATTTGATTCCAAAATTGAGGCGAGAATTAAGGTCCAAGCTAACAAAACGGGTCGCGGGTTGTCAAATGGATACGGGTAAACGGGTAAGGGTTTATGGATCAAAAGGCATAATATAGCAGTTTGGTCCTTTGAATATAGAGATGGAAGTAAATTGGGGTAGTAGTTTATGTTTTGGTCAAAAATGCCAAGATTTAAAAGTTTATAAATATGTTTTGTATGATTAATTAAATAAATAGTTAATTTACTCGATAAACGCGGTTTTTCATTGATTAAATTCTCTAAGAAAATCAAAATGGGTCGGGTTACGGATACAATCTTAATTGGAATTCTCGAGTTCTTACAATATTATCGTCTCATTTCCGATATAACATATATATATACAAAGTATACTAATATTAGATGGCGATGAATATGTCCTTGTTTCAAACGTTTCGTCTTTTACGTAATATACAATGATAATGTAATCTTTAAAATGTGAAATATAATAATAGTCTTACACAAGTTACGATTACATTAGAACGAACGAGCGACTAATTACAAACTAGTCCTAAGATTTTTAAAATAGCATCTACACAACAAGAACATTTACAACAATTGCATCAATTGTCAAAATCCGCCTGCAACCTTTTGTTCACGATTAATAGTAATGACGCACACCAGTCATTACTCCTAGCTGACCGAATTCAAAAATCCCTTAAATCTTTTGGGATTTTCGGGACTGTTGGGATTCATGAAGGGGGGCCTCTAGGCACGTTCATCCCCCTCCTTTTATATTGATTTTAATAAAGACTACAAAATAGCATCTACACAGCCACCAATATCCGCTCGATCAACCACGTTAAATTGACCGACGAGACTGTATTCTATATTAATAATAATGGAATCCAAAATAGCATTCACACAGCCACAATTATCTTCTTAATTTCAGACCGAATTTATCGTGGCTATGTAGATGCTATTTTCGGGCTCCATCGTTATTAGTTTGCAGGGTAATATATTGATGAGCGGACTTAAATCGTAGATCGATGAGACCGTTTTCTATACTAATAATAATGGACCCCAAAATAGCATTCACACAGCCACAACTTTCTTGTTTATTTCAGACCGAAATTTTCATGGCTGTGTAGATGCTATTTTCGGGCTCCATTGTTATTATTTTCCAAAGTATTACGGTAATGTATGGGTGGGTGGGGGATTAACAATTTTTTGTTGCATGGAGCCTATAGATTTTCGGGTGTTTATATAGTGGTTTCTGTGGTCTTCTAAACGCCGCGGTTCGATCTTAACGGTGCTTTACGAAGGTTACTCGAAATCCCAAAAGGCTGTAAAAGACTGTCAACCACTGCAAGAGGAGCGTTTATCGCGGCGTAGAATGATGATGATGTTAATATAAATGCTTTTTTAAATGATTTTTATATCACATATATATTGTTTATTTTTAATTAAAGAATTTATTTTAACCTATTATAAGCACATTTTTTTTAAAAAAAAGTGGACAATTATTAATAAAAATATTTGAAACTTATTTTTATTTAACATACATTAATGAAGTTTAGTTTTGTTAGCTTAAATTGGTTGAAAATAGAGATATTAGTTTTATAATAAAAATTGGGTTTGTTAGACTAATTTGTATGTGAATGAAATTAGTCTAACAAATTATAATAAAAATTGTGGTGGATGATATGATGATGAGGGGAAGGTTCATATACATTTTGATCTTACATGAGTACGTAGGAAATAATGTAAATTTATTTAAAAATGCAAACGTAAGAAACAATATCAACTACAATACCAATCTACACAAACAATGACTTATAATAATAACAAAGAAAAGAACCTAAAAACTCATGATGATGGTATGATTGTAACAACTCGGGTTTTCCATCTAATATATTATATCCATTACTCGACTTATTTGCGTTTTTGGTAAACTAATCATTAAAATATTATATTATTAATTATACTTTAATATCCATTTTAACTTTGATTAATATACACTTTTCACCCCTTAACTAGCTTTAACCCAACCTTGCATCCACTTATAATTTACAAGGACTAAATATGCAATTTACTTATATTAATCCAACCCATTAACCCCCATCTACCCAAACCCGTATCCATTTTGTTTTTCTTGGACCCGAATTCACAAATCCATAACTTGGACCTTAATTTTCTTTTGTATGATGTAATTGATATACAAATTGCGTGTTATTACCAATTTCGGCCTTAACCGACAATCCATATATATTAATCGTATCTCTTTGATTCGTTTTTCCTTTTTATCTTAGCCGAGACTATTGTAATCTTGTTGGACACGAAAATAGATGTTATAATCCAATTAACTGCGTATATACGATCGCTTAACCCTAACTAATGTTAACCCTATAAATAATTGCATCAGTATCACCATTTAATTGCTTGTTCATTCATCTTTTACCGCCGGCATGTCTGCTTCCGTTTACCCTCTTCTGGTCGCATTAAGAGGTAATTGTTTGTGTGGTTTAGATCGAGATATAGGGTAGACAATAGCCCAAAACTTGATTTGGTTAATTGTAATCGGGTTGACCAATTTGAATTTATAGGGTTCTTAATCAGTATGGTCAAGACCTCTTGTGTGTTTATAACTAAACGAGCTGGACCT
Organism: Bidens hawaiensis; assembly: GCF_021521415.1. Classification (NCBI taxonomy): domain Eukaryota; kingdom Viridiplantae; phylum Streptophyta; class Magnoliopsida; order Asterales; family Asteraceae; genus Bidens; species Bidens hawaiensis. The sequence goes on from NW_027492334.1 coordinate 542,328, forward strand.
AATTTGCACGTCGCCATTGGGGCCAGCTGGTTAACACATGTTACTTTGGGGGCAGAGGTCGCGGGTTCGACTCCCTGCACCCCGCTTTTTTAGGAATTTCCTTGTTTTATTTTATATAAACCATTTAATCCTTATAGTTACAATAATAATAACTAAATAATAATTATTTCATTAAAAACCGATTTTGTAACACTCGTTTAACTCTCGTTTTCGTTCTCGTTCTCGTATACACATAAAGGCTTATACACGTATATGTAAATATAAATAAGTATATTATACTTTAATGACTATATATAAATATATATATTAACTTAAAATCTAATATTTTTATATAAAATTAAGTAAACTATAAAAGTTAAAAGTAATATTTATTATGTTATTTTCTTTATAAATTAGAATAATTACTTTATTTTATAAATCTATATATAATATTATAGTATTATAATATTTACTTATTAATGATTATTGAGTTGTTGTAATCGATCTTAAATCTTTACTTAAGCGTATCCGTTACTCTCGTTTCTTTTAGGATTTATCGTTCGCGTGTGACTTTTTCCGTCTTCTCATTTTCTTAATCATCCTTTGTTCGTCTATCGAGGTGAGTATCACATTCCCCTATTTTATCGCTTTCAACGTTTTGGGGACATATGCGTAAATATATTTTCTCATACATACTTATACTTAAAACTGCAACTTTGTCTTATGTGTTAACAACTTATACATTACTTGTTTATGTGCTTATTTGCTTTGTATGCTTTCGCATTCGGAGAGGTCCAACATTATCTCAGTCTAGTATGATCATACGCCAGTCGTTATAGCTTTGTGCTTCTCGACATCTCAGTTATACTTACTCATTTGGTTATTTTGTTATTCTCATATGACTTGTTGCAAATACATATTTTTATTTATACTTTGAACTGGTGTGTTGCTCACTCAACCTTGTGTTGACAAAGCTATATTATTTTCAACGCATATGCAGGTATTCGTTTGATGTGAAGTACAAGATCACTTAAGAATTTATGCTAGGAGAAAAACTTAATGAGACATATTGTAATTGATGGATATATGTATTTGTGTATTTGAATTTTGTATGGATAATTGTTATTTGGAAATTTATTTAATAGATATCGACACTTTTAATATTGCATGATAGTACCTTGAGAGCTGTGACAATCAGTCCGCGCCCCGACATTTCCGCCGTAGGTTGGGGTGTGACAATGATGATGATAATGTTATGATGATGATGATATGAAACTAATATTATGATGATGATGATGATGTTATGATGATGATGATATGAAACTAATATTATGATGATGATGATATCATAATGATATGATGATGGTATGATGATGATGTTATGATGATGATATTATGATGATGATGATATCATAATGATATGATGATGATGATGTTATGATGATGATGATGGTATGATGATGATGATGTTATGATGATGATGATGATGATATGAAACTAATATTATGATGATGATGATGATATCATAATGATATGATGATGATGATGATGATGATGGTATGATGATGATGATGTTATGATGATGATGATGATATGAAATTAATATTATGATGATGATGGTATCATAATGACATGATGATGATGATGTTATGATGATGATGTTATGATGATGATGATATTATGATGATGATGATGATGATGTTATGATGATGATATGATGACGGTATTTACAAAGTCGGGTTTTAGTGAAATAATTCATATTTAGTCATTATTATTAATATGATTAATTGTGGCTTAAAGGAAATAAAAACAAAACTTTCCAACAAAAACGTGGTGTACAGGGGTCGAACCCGCGACCTCTACCCACAAAGCTTCAAGTGTTAACTAGCAGGCCATAAGGCGACGTGCATAAGCAATCTGTTTCTATAATTAATATACAAAGGAAGTTCATCTCAAAATTTGTTTCATATATGTGACAGTGAACAGATATATATTTTGTGAATGAACCCATATACAATCAGGAATACTGGTCTGGTGGTAATACTCCTCCCTTTAATCCAACCAACACTCCTGTCAACCCGGGTTCGACTCTCATCTGCAGCGCCTTATTTTTTTATTTCCACTTTTTTTCCTTTTTTTTACCCAGCAAGTTAGGTTATTTATTTTTACCCAGCGATAACAAACAAAAAAATCACACAACTTCCCTTCCCCACCACAACTGCAGGTCAAACCCTAACCCACCACCACCGCCGCAGTCCACCGCCGACCGTCTCTCTTTCAGCCACACCGTCCGCACCCTTCCTTTCCATCCCTATTATCCATCTCTCATTCACTCCAGTCTTCACCAATAAGGTATGTTTTAATGTTTTGGTTCAATTATTATTTTTTTGTTTACTAAAATTACAATTAGTAAGAATGATTATGTTGAAGTTTGTTAAATGATTATGTTGAAGTTTGTATGGGTTGACTCTCGTATATGTTAGAGTATTTAATCGGGTTAGGGTTTGATAATCAAGTTATATAGGTATACTTGAGCGGGTTATTTAAGGGTTTGATAATCATGACTGTGTTGACCTTGTTAGACGACTCAACTCGGGGTGTTCAAGGCCCGGTTTTGACGGTTTTTGGGTCAAACCGAACCCAAACGGTTTGGAATTATCCAAAACTAATAACCGAACCGTTGAGATTTAAAACCGAACCAAACCGAACCATTATTAACGGTTTGGTTCCGGTTTGGTTTCACGGTTTGGGGTTTATACAATGCACCTTTTTTTAATAAACTTAAAGAAATACTATATATTATGAAATATTAAACAGTTAATATATACGATTAAATCTTTCGTCCGGTACGGTTTTATATGGTCGGTTTGAAAATTTGAAACCAAAATCTTATTTGTTTCAAATATCCATCAACAGTTGTGTTTATTGAGAAAACTAAAATGTGGCTTTTAATATATATATATATATATATGATAAACAGATGGACATCATAGAGGAAGACATCATCTACCAGCAGCATGAGGAGGAGGAGGCTGAGTAGCGCCCAAGACGGAGGCGGCGGAGAGAACAGCCGCCAAAACCTATTGAAGGGGATGATGTGTTGGTGGGTTACCCACACACACAGTTTGTTCTCGGGACACTCGAGCACGACCGGTACATCCAGCTCCGATTGATGAACCCTATGCCGAATACCATTTTAAGCCTCAGTTTTATGGAGTTGGTTGGCGAGGACCAAAGGATGTTAGGGTTTGTCGGCAACGACACGCCGTGGATGAGGATGTTTACGATGAACTACCCCGCACACCGGGAGCTTACGCTAGAGGTTTATTCAACATTCCGTTTCAGGTGTTTTTCTTTTTACTTTAACTTTGTTTTCCGCCTACACATTACTGTAATATATTCAAAACATTTTGTTTATTTAATTTCAGGCCACGATAGGCGGGGAGGCCAGAGGTGCCGATGAGAGATCAGAACCCAGAGGGTCGGGCATTGGAGGTTTCGTTCAAGATGTTTGGGGTCTACCGGTACTTTTCATTGGAGGAGTTCGCCGTGGCGATCGACTTTTACACCGAGGAGGAGGTCCGGCAGCCGATTATCTACACCGCCAGCGTCCGCAGGGTCGCGGACGATTATCTGCGCGTTTGGTGGCGCGCGATTGCGAGTAACCCTTTCCCTAAAGGTAGCCAAACAAAAGCCCCCTACATCATTGACCCGTTGTACAGGTACGTGAACCTATGTTACTTTACATTACGCTACATTGTAATATATTACGCTACATTATATTATATTTACCTTATATTATATTTCGTTATGCAGGTACCTACACAGGCTGATAGCCTCGTCAGTACAAGGTCGACATCAAGGTGCTGACCACTGCAAACTCTCAGACTTGTTCTTTCTGCAGTTCCTGTTGATGAAGATCGATTGCAACCTCGCCCATGGCTTCGCCTACTACATCGCCACATACCCGCACAGGCAGGGAAGAGGATCGTTGCTCGGTGGCCCCTACGTGACGCGCATTATTTGGGACTTGAAACACATGTAAATAACCTTACGATCCCGACTGTATCCCCCCGCGAGCTCGCCCGTGGTAGCGCCCAGGGCATGCGTATTGTTCTCAAGTTTAGGGACCCCGACGGGACAAGAAGAGACCGTCTCGTCACGGACTTCGGTATGCCACCGTACATACCGGTGCCATTAGTCGAGCCTCCACCATTGATTGCCCCGGAGGTGCACGTCGACGACAACCACGAAGAGCAATCGGGGGACGAGGACAGAGGGGATGGGGTGGATGACGCGGCGGATGGAACGGAGCAGGTTCAGGTTACTTTTATAACTCGTTTACATTTATTTGTTTATGTCTAAATATTAAAATTTAATTCTCACTTTAATGTCAGCCACGGGTGCCGCAGCACGCACCGCGCACGTATCGCGCTGTGCGTTTAGACCATGCCACTGATGCACGCTTACGGAGAGTCGAGGCCGCGGTGCTACGGATGCAACGTCAAATGGATTGGATGATGGAGAGGGAGGCCAGCCGACAGCGCGGTGAGGATTATACATTACCTCCCCCACACTTTGATCACGAGGCTAGCACATCAAGGGCCGGCGCCGGCGCCTCAACCGACGGAGACGAAGACGGGGACACGGTAGTGTAAATATTGGTTTACACTACTTTTTAATATTATATCAAACTTTAATATTTTGTATGTTATGAAGTTTTTATGAACTCGTTATGAACTTTACAAGTTCAAATTTTGTATGAACGGGAACTTGTTATGAACTTTTATATTTTGTATCACATGGTTTTATGTTTTTTATGCTTTCTAATATTGAAAGGTAAATCCAACCAAGTAGATAAACCATGATCATAATATTAGTTTAACTACATAAACAAAAAAGAAAACGAGGAGAGCTTTGATTCCAAAACACCAAAAATCAAAGCAAAATGAAGATGTTTATTTCATTTAATATTTTTTAAACAAATAGCCAACACCTCATATTATATTCCTCAAGTCACTTATTTTATATATATTTAAATTATATATCATTTTTTATCATAATAATCATAATCATATAATTAAAACAAATTTATATTTAAATCAAATTCTTATAATTATCAACTTAGGTTAATATCACTAATATTAATATTAATGATAATAATATGTTGATTTGAAATGGTGAGATGATAGTTAATTTGATTGATTGACCACATCGTCGTACCCCGTCGCTTTTACTCCTTAACGTCGCGTCTTGTGCGGTTTTCTAACCACACCGGCGGTGTGGTTAGAATTGCCCTTAGTTAAACGGTATTCGAACACCACACCGCAAAGCAAAGCGAGTATAGTAACACTAGGCGGCTATATAAATATAAATAAAAGCATACATCAATCACATCGTACGCCGATAAACTCAAGTTGCAAGCCCTAACACATAATAATCACAGAGATCTGAAAGATGACGGATTACGAAGAAGAAAGATACGAAGGCAACGGCGAAGATGTTCAACCCTTTGCCGGCGGCGGAGGCTCACCGCCTCAGCCTGCAGCTAACAACCACGGCGAAGAGCTCACTGATTCTAAGTCACAGGTTTTTATTTAATATTATTAACCTTTGGTTTTTTCAGCAGATCGAGAATTAATTTAGGGCAATTTGCATAAGTTGGTTTCTGATGTTTGTGAGATTGTAATTAGGGTTGTATTGTATTTTAGCTAATGCTTTTGAAAGTTGACTTGCTTAAAGTCAAAGGTGTTTACTATTGCTTGAATGACATGGTGGTGCATCTTCGAACAGCTTATCTTCATGGAGTAAAAGACATGCTCTTTTCTTTGGTTTTGTTTTTGTATATTTTCTTCACTCAAAATAACATGTGTTGATTTTTCTAAACCAAGCAAAGCCGAAACTTTACTTGAAATAGATAAAATACACGTCAGTCCAATGTTCAATCTTTTTCTGGTCATTAAGACAGTATAATCTGTATTCTTACATGAAAAAGTTTCTTAATATTTAAGTATTAAGTATCAATATGGCAAGCTTATGGACAAGCTTGAATACATATCATGATAGAACTTGCAAATAGTTTTTAGAAGTGACATGGGTTAAAGTGTTTTCAAAATTTGCTTCAAAGCACTCGGTTTTAACGCAACTACTCTTAGTAGTAGGATTGTTTTGCAGATTAGAGGTTTGCAGCATGTTTTTGGCATGCCTTTTTTTTTTTGATCTTATGTGGGAATACTTACATAATACATATATGTGTATATTGCTGTTTTCAGCGTGGTTCTCTTGACTATGAAAGAGAGTCCTCGAAAAGCAGGTCAAAGGACAGGGAGAGAGGGCGGGATAAGGACCGTGATAGGGACAGAGACAGAGACAGGGAAAAAAGCCGAGATAGGGACAGGGAAAGGGAAAAAAGCAGAGACCGGGACAGAGATCGTGATCGGCATAGGGACCGATACAGGGAACGGAGTGAGAGACGGGAACGGGACAGAGGTAGAGACGATGATGACTACCATAGGAGTCGAGATTATGATAGGTAATACGGTTGAGTTCTTCCTATGGCTTGGTTTGCTAGATAATAGATTTTCCAGGATACCTTCTTCAGTACTTTATTCAACACTATAACGTATATGGACTAAAATTTGTTCCAACACTGTGTTTGTCTACAGGCGTAGAGATTATGACAGAGATAGAGATGATAGGCGTAGTAGACGTCGGTCTCGTTCTCGCTCAAGAGGCAAATCTGAACATAGATCAAGGTCACGGTCTCGTTCACGCTCCAAAAGGTAATTGTTAGGCGTTCCCTTAATCTTGTTGCCAGGAGTACCTCTTTTTCTTAAATATAGAAAATCCTTGTGGATTTGGGGTCGTTTTTCATCCGTTAGGTTTTCAAAACAAACAAACAAATTTTATCCAGTAAATTACTAGTCATAGTAGAAACTAGTGATATGAACTGGGGAGGTCGCGATGAGGGCAAAACTTTCATCTTTAGGTGTTCATATTACTTGATATGTGAATGTCATGTTACTTCATTGTCCAGGAATATTACTTCATAAATAGAAGTGTGGAAGATTAAGATTTTCAAATTGTTTTTTTTATTGTTAACATCTATTTTGGGACTCTTTTATTTTTAGTTTTAAGAATTGCACTGTGTATATTTTGAAGTGCTTGTAAATAGTAATATTTCATGAGAAGCCATTTTACAATCCATGTTCTTTTTGTGGCATTAACTTTACCTTTGAAAAAGCCTCCATCGACTTAATGCGATTTTTGAGTTTTATCTTTATAAACTTTTAAAAAGATTTATAAAATAGATGTTACTTATAATCTGGGGTCATTGAGGAACAAGCTAAATGGTTCTTGTTCAATATCTTGCTAGTTACTGGATATGGAACTTGTGGACCACCTTTTCTAATTGCTAAAATTAGCTGGACATATTCACTTATAGTCATAGTAGCATGCACATATTTATGCTTAAGAAGTTTATACTTACCCTTTGTGTTCACAGCAGCAAAAGAGTTAGTGGTTTTGACATGGCCCCTCCAGCCTCTGCACTCTTGGCTGGTGCTGCTGCCGTTACTCCAGGTACATATCCCGCCATTTGTAACCGATTTAATTATCGTGATAACTTTCATTTCTCTTTGATATAGAGTGGAAAAGTCTTACTAAAATGCATGGTATTATGTTGGTAAGCAAGTTAGTGTCGTAATATTCATCACTAAAAATGGGTGTTTTAGAATTCTTTATGTTTTACATCGTGACATAATTCTGATCTGAGAGGGTTTTTGTTTTGTCTTGTGTTTGGTGTTTTTGTTTGTTTTATGTTTTTGTTGGGCTACTAGCCCCACTGTGCTGAGAATGGGTGTGAGCCGACTTCTGTAGCTTATTTGTACAACGAGGAATCAGTGCAATGGTATGATAGGTTTACAGATTTTTTATCTGCTGCATGAATGTTGATTTAAAATAAAATTCCATTATCGATACAAGGTTCTAGAAATTTCCTTAAACTTCTGGATTTTCAAACCGTGGTGGTTCTTAGATGTTACTCATTATTACATAGTTAAGCGTTTTCAAAACTTTTATACTTCTTTAGAGATGTAATTTTGTAAGCTTTACAGGTCAGGTCCCTGGGGCCACACCAGCCGTTCCTGGAATGTTCTCGAACATGTTTCCTTTAGCATCTGGCCAGGTAATATATGAAGTTATTGACCTATGTGATATGATTGATATATGTATCTTAGTTTTGATTACATTTTCCATCCTTGTGTTATTTGCAGTTTGGAGCTCTTCCTGTTATGCCAGTTCAAGCAATGACTCAGCAGGTTGTATAATATAGTCGTTTTCACATTTTTGTTTCTTTATTTGTTTCAAGTATGGAATTCTAACAAATGCTGCAATACAGGCTACTAGACATGCAAGGCGTGTTTATGTTGGTGGTCTTTCTCCAATTGCCAATGAACAGGTCTTTTTTAATCCTGATTTCTCAAGTAAATTTGACATTTGACATATGTTTCTGATTATTTTATTGTTTACAGACTGTGGCAACCTTTTTTAGTCATGTAATGGCTGCCATTGGTGGTAATACTGCTGGTCCAGGTTAGTACATTACATCTTGGTTTTGGGTTTTAACAAATCATTAACTCTTTTAACTTAACAATTGCATATGATCTCAGGTGATGCTGTTGTGAATGTTTACATCAATCATGAAAAGAAGTTTGCTTTTGTTGAGATGAGATCTGTTGAGGAAGCCAGTAATGCAATGTCTTTGGATGGCATTATATTTGAGGTAATTATAACTATGGTTTTCTAGATATTAATAATCCTTTTATTTTGATTAAACGTATGTTATAAAAATGTAAATTTTCAGGGAGCACCTGTGAAGGTCAGAAGACCTAGTGATTACAATCCATCATTAGCCGCTGCCCTTGGTCCAAGTCAACCTAACCCCAACCTGAACCTAGCTGCTGTTGGGCTAACACCTGGTTCAGCCGGTGGGCTTGAGGGTCCTGACCGCATATTTGTGGGTGGGCTTCCATACTATTTCACAGAGGCTCAGGTCAGGGAGCTACTTGAGTCTTTTGGAGCTCTTGAGGGTTTTGATCTCGTGAAAGACAGAGAAACCGGCAACTCAAAAGGATATGCATTCTGTGTGTATCAAGATTTATCTGTCACAGATATTGCGTGCGCGGCTCTAAATGGTATTAAAATGGGTGACAAAACCCTTACGGTTAGACGGGCTAACCAAGGTCAGATTCAACCAAATCCGGGACAAGAAAGCGTACTTTTACACGCACAACAACAAATCGCAATGCAGGTAAGAAGTACTTTGTTTTGAGTCGCACAAATTCGCATACTTCTTTTCAATTTTCTTTTAAGTCTAATTAATATTATTGCGTTTGCAGAGAATGATGTTGCAGCCCGGGGCAATTGGTATTGGCACACCTCCCACGAAAGTTTTATCTTTGACACAAGTGGTGACCGAAGAGGAGCTCATAAACGATGAGGATTATGAAGACATATTGGAAGACATGAAAGTTGAATGTGGAAAATTTGGTAAGATGGTATTTGTATATTGACTTTTTTCAATTTGGAAAGTAAGTTTTCAGTCTATTGATTGTAGTTGTTTTTGTATCTTTCTGTTTTACAGCCTTGTGCTATAAAGAATCATCTCTAACATTCAGACAGAAGCCCCTCTTATCACCTCTTTATGTCTATATCTGATATGCATCATTAATTTATTATCTTTAATTTTAAACTGATTTTGCAGGTAGTTTAGTCAACGTGGTCATCCCACGTCCAAATCCTAACGGTCAACCAGTCGCAGGGGTTGGAAAGGTTAGTTCACACTCGTTTAAGATCTGAGCTTACTGTCTAAAGAGCTTGTTTGTTATCTATTTGTCCCCCCCCCTCTCTCTCCCACACACACAAACAAGCCTAGTCAAACCTAACATTTGAAACTTTGGCTTGTTTACAACTTTATCGAAAACAAACTCAAACTCGCAAGTAGTGGTTTTCACGGTCGGTTATTTTTTTCTTTCTATTTGTGCAGGTTTTCTTGGAGTATGCAGATACAGAAAGTTCAACAAAAGCTCGGGCGGGGTTAAACGGGAGGAAGTTTGGTGGGAATCAAGTCGTGGCGATCTTCTACCCAGAGAATAAGTTTAATGAAGGCGAATACGATGGATAGTTCTATAACCGCTATTTATTGTAGCTTCTGCCTGGAAACTGTTTTAAGATTACTACTAGTTTATCCTTGGCTTTTATAATATTTTGTTTGTTTTTGTTTATCATAAGATTTTGATAAATGCAAATGTAGGGTACTTAACTGAATCAGTGTTTATTTTCTTTTGTCATGAGCTGTATGAAACGAACAAATTGTGAGCAAACAAATATTGTTATTTTCATTTAGAGTTGCTAAAGCTCATGTTTTGACGTTAAGGCATATCTTTTTCTTTAAGAAACACAGAAGCTACGAAATGCAAGCTGTTATTATTTTTTTAAGTTGCAACTAATATCTTGGTACAAGGTTATTAGACACTGGAAGTGTAATTTCTAACCCGTTAACCTAACTAAAACATAACCAAAACCGGAAGTGCTCATAAACCGGAATGATAAACTTGTTACAACCTGATATTAAGCGTAAGTTTGGGACCGGTTTGGTATTTTCGAACATGAAACAATTAGAAGCCTGTTGCTTTTAATGATGTTAACGTTAGTAATGATATTTTGGCCGTTTTCCAATGGCTATATTGCCTTTGGAAACTGGTTTGTGATAATTTTAACCCTATACGGACCTGTAGGTTAGTATAAGTATAAATAGGTATTAGATGTTAGTCTTTGATCATACAACTTCTCCAGCTTTCAAAAACGCGAAACTGCTCAAAAACAAAATCTCAATCTTCAAGCTAATGACAAATGAAACAAACATGGTGTTGATACAAGAAACAAAGAGAAACTCTAAACGCAGTGAAAACATAATTAAGTATCGTTTCTACATTTGGTGTAAGAATGAAAGATATGGTTAAGGGATCGGAGATAATTTCTTGTCAAAAGTGAAATATCTATATGAATGAACAATTAAAGGCTTTACAAGGAAAGAAAAGTTTTTATTTCTTCATCATATCTTACATGGAAAGAAAAATTACACATGTTAAATAAAAAACAACACACTTTTATTTGTTATTTGTTGGTACAAATCTTTTTTTTCCCCTAAAGACTCTCCAAAGTTGTTGATGCTTTCTTCGTGTGCCTTCTTTTAGGGGGGTGGGGATGGTTCGTGATGAGACTCCCATCACGAGTGATGGAGGGTGGAACACCGCCGCCACCCCTTTCATCACGAGTGATGGATGATTCAACGTGATGGTGATCACGGAATATATAAAAACATGATGGATGTTCTCTCTCTCTCTCTCTCTATATATATATATACCCTTAAATATAATTATTTCACTCACACAAAAACCTATTTCTATACATATATCTATATGAATGCTTTTATTTCTTCAGAATGAATGAATGAACAATTATATCTTCATTGAAGCATATCACTAGATTGTATTTTTCCATATGTCAAGTTTTTGCTTCTGTTCTTTTTCCTTGTTACATTTATGATGTTGAAGTTTTCTTTATCTTTTGCAGAGATGTAGACATCTTTTAGTCTATATAATAGGTCTTTTGCTATGTCTTATATTGCATTTTATTTTTTTTATCAATCCCTATATCAGTAAACTTTATTTTTTTTCTAAAAAATTGTTTTAAAGGATTATGTCTTAAGTCTAAACCTATGCCTTTAAATATTTAATTACTTTTTCAATCACTAGATTTATTAATATCTTCTTGTGAGTTAATACTTGTCTTTTTGACGAGAACACGCAAGACATGATTCTCCTTCATGACTTATGGCTTTACAAATTTTATATTGCGTCTGAGGGCTTGATTCTAATTCTTCCGCATCTATCATATCTGTCTTGTTTTTTAGAAATTTAATTTAACGAAGCACAGTCATCAATCGAAGCCTTTGGTGCCTGCAATTAAAAACTAATCAAAGATGAAGACGATAACAACAATGATTATGGGGTGTTTGGGTGCTTTTTAAATTTGCTTTTTGATAAATATAAGCCACTTTTGAAAATCCCATTTTGAAGCTTTTGAAGGGTTTTACCAAACACATTTCGCTTTTCAAAAAGCAAATAAACTAGTTTTAGAAGCTCGCCCAAACATCCTCTATATCACATCCAGTAATATGTCTAGACGTTTTTTACTTTATTTATCAATGTATGTCGATTCATTCTCTTTTTATTTTAAAAAGTAAGCTTTTTAAATTTTAGTAGTCAATTTAATTTAATAGAAAAACCTGGGTCTGAGTCCGAGCCGAGTTCGAGCTTTAAAAAAGAGCTCGAAACAAGCCGAGCTCTTATAAGTTAAAACAAGCAGAGCTCGGACTCGCCCGTCCTGTTTAATAAACGTTTGTTAATTCCATCCCTGTTGACATTTAAAAAAACAAACCCGCGAAACTCTCATTGTCTGTTACAACTATCTTCTTGTTTTTTAGAAGGCGGTTTCCATAATCTGTTTATCTAACAAATCCACACTCTTTTCTTCTTCATTACGAACATCACATCTACAACTGCTTCAAAATCTCATTCACTATCAACATCGTTAATCATCACGTTCAATTCACCATCTAACATCAGGTTCAATTCCTTCATCCTCAACTTACACTTGTTATGCATATTAATTTATCATATGTTTGAATGTTTGATAATGCGATTGCTATTCGGTTCGATAAAAACGTTTATCCAATATCGATTGATGATGCGATTACTATGCTGCTGTTTTAGTTATATTGAATCAATCTATTGTATTGTATTGCATCGTTTCTAGTTAGTTATTAGCTTTTTTAATTATCTATTGTTACTTTTGTTTCTTAGGGTTTGTTTACTGATTGAATAGGATAAATGTTGTTAATAATATAGATTATAATTCAATAGATAGTTAGTTATTTAATTGATTAAAAACAATAAGACCGTGAATCAACATCTAATCTTGCTGCTACTTCTCTCTGTTTTTTGGTGTTGAATGCTCATAAATTTTGATTTATTGTTTGAATATATGTTAAGAGTTAATCATAATTGTGGTTCACATGTGAAGTACTCGGTGTTGATCGTGATTTGAGTCATAGTTAGAATTTTATTTGGTTCACTTCTTTGTAATCGTTTAGGAAGATAATATATAAATACGAAACTATTCAATTGATAAGTTTTTTTTTATTGATTAAAGTAAAAACAATAAAAGTGTGTATCAACATCTAATCGATTGCTGCTACTTCCATCTGTTACGTTTTGTTGAATGTTCATAAATTTTGATTTATTGTTTGAATATATATTAGAATTAATCTTAATTGTGATATTTATCTAGCAGGTTAAATATCCATAGCTGTTAGGAGTTAGAAATTAGAGTCATAGAAGGTTTAGTTATGTCTAGTATAAATAAGGGTTAGTATATATATTGTTGCTAACATAATATTATTGTATTTGCAGAGACTGATGTTGCTACCCGGGGCGCTTGAGGGTCCTGACCTCATATATGTGGGTGGGCTTCCGTGTTATTTCACAGAGGCTCAGGTTAGGGAGCTACTGGAGTCTTTTGGGGCCGTTAGGGATTTTTCTCTTGTGAAAGATGGAGAAACTGGCAACTCAAATGGATATGGGCTTTGTGTATATCAAGATTCATTTGTCACAGATATTGCGTGTGCAGCTCTCAATGGTTTGAAAATGGGTGACAAAACGCTGATCGTTAGACGGGCTAACCAAGGTCAAATTCATCCGAACCCTCAACAACAATTTACATTTCCTCAGTTTGGAGCTTTTCCTTTAATGCCAGTTCAAGCAAGGGTTCATCAGCAGGTCGTATAATATAGTTATTTTCATTTCTTTTTGTTTTTTTATTTGTTTCATGTATGGAATTCTTACAAATGCTGCAATTCAGGCTACTAGACATGCAAGACGGGTTTACGTTGGTGGTCTTCCACCAAGTGCCAATGAACAGGTTTCTTTTAATCCTTCATGTTCTATGACATTATATGTAAATTTCACAAGTAAATTTGACTTTTAACATATGTTTTTGATTATTATATTGTTTGCAGAATCTGGCAACCTTTTTTAGTCATGCAATGGCTGCCATTGGTGGCAATGCTGCCGGTCCAGGTTAGTACATTACATCTTGGTATTAAGTTTTAACAAATCATCAACTCTTTTAACTTAACATTTGAATATGATCTCAGGTGATGCTGTTGTGACATGCTGCTGTGACCTTTTTATTAATATTATTATAATTAGTAGTAGTTTTTTATATAACTGTTAAACTTTGATTTCCTTTTTTTGCTTCATACACATGTTCTTAGAGCCGAGGGTCTCTCTCGAAGCCACCTCTTTATTCCTTTGGATAGAGGTACGGTGTGCCTACATCCCACCCTCCCCAGACCCTACCTATAGCTCTGCTGTCGGTGGGATTTTACTGGGTATGATTGATTGATTGATTGATTGATGAAAAGAAGTTTGCTTTTGTTGAGATGAGATCTGTCGAGGAGGCCAGTAATGCAATTTCATTAGACGGCATTGTGTTTGAGGTATTCATAATTTTCAATTTCTAAAATTTAATGTTCTTTTCCTTATGATCAAAACATATGTCATAAACATTTATTTTCAGGGAGTACGTGTGAAGATTAGAAGACCTAGTGATTATAACCCGTCATTAGCTGCTCCTCTTGGTCCAAGTCAACCTAACCCCAACCTGAACCTAGCTGCGGTTGGGCTACCACCACCCAGTGGGCTCGAGGGTCCTGATTGCATATTTGTGAGTGGGCTTCCATACTATTTCACTGAGGCTCAGGTTAGGGAGCTATTGGAGTCTTTTGGGCTCCTAAGTATTTTTGATTTGGTGATAGATAGGGAAACTGGCTACTCAAAAGGTTACGCGTTCTGTGTATATCAAAATTTATATGTCACAGATATTGCGTGTTGGGCTCTTGATGGTGTTAAACTAGGTGATAAAACCCTTACGGTTAGAAGGGCTAGCCATGGTCAAATCCACATGAATCCTGAACAGGAAAATGCATTCTTACTTGCCCAACAACAAATGGCATTGCAGGTATCAAAACGGGTCGAGTTGGCCCACATACTTTTTGTTTCCATTTAATTTGCTTAAGTAGCAATACAGTTAATAATATATTATTATTGCATTTGCAGGGACTGACGTTGGAACCCGTGGCGACTGGCACACCTCTCACCAAGGTTTTATCTTTGACGCAAATGGTAACCGAAGAGGAGCTCATAGACGATGTAGAATATGAAGACATATTGGAAGACATAAAAATAGAATGTGGAAAATTTGGTAAGATGGAATTTGCATCTGGACTTGTTTTTTTTATAATAATAAACTTGCTAGTAATTTTTCAGTCTATGCATTTTGTAATATATTCTCTAATTTTAAACTACTGTTGCAGGTAGTTTAGTCAGCGTGGTCATCCCACGCCCAAATCCTAACAGTGGTCTAGTAACAGGGGTTGGAAAGGTTAGTTCACTCTCATTTTTTCTATAATGTAATTACCAAAAAAACTAGGTGGTGTAAACGTGCTGAGCCCAATCTCCTGTTAATTTAGACTAGGGGGTGGGAACGAACTGAGCCAAGTCTGAGCTTGCCTCGGAAATGCATGAGAGCTTAAGTTCGTCCCATGTTAGCTCTGTTTCTAAAGCTCAATTTGTGTATGTGTGTGTGTGCATGTGTTTGTATATTTCTAAATGTAGTTTTATGTAAAACATAACATATTTTAGGGCAAATACCATTAGAAAACAACACCGTTTCTATTTTTTCGCATCAAAGCCACTCAACAATTATTTACAAATTAATGTCTCTCTGCATGTTAAATCTGGACATAATTGTGAATTTTAGAAAACAATTTGAAACCGGTACATCCATTTTTTTTTAAAACTAGGACCAAATAAAGATAAGCTGACTAAGAAAAAAGATAGACACATTCGCAAAAACAACCGGATGTATCGGATCCAAGTTGGTTTAGAAAACTTCGCACAATTTTTGTTCAAATGTAACAAAAATGTTGAAAGGGACTTTTATAAATAATAAAATATGAATGTTGATTTTTATGCCCTATATTTTATTTCTTATTTTTATCATATTATGAACACAATCACATATATGACACTCAGGCTCGGTTTAGTTTAACTCGTTTACACCCCCTATCATAATATTGTAAACAAGCTCATAGCTAACATTTTACTCTGTCTATGCAGGTTTTCTTGGAGTATGCAGATACAGTAAGTTCAAGAAAAGCGTGGGCGGGGTTAAACGGGAGGAGGTTTGGTGGGAACCAAGTGGTGGTAAGCTTCTACCCGGAGAATAAGTTCAGCAAGGGCGAGTATGATGGTTAGTTCTATAACCGTTTTTTCTTGTAACCTTTACTTGCAGACTGTTTTAAGATTTTTTACTACTTTGTCGTTGCTTTTTCAAAATTCAGATATTATGTTTTGTTATGTTTTTTCTTTCCAGGATGTTGATAAATGCATAATGTATGGAACTTAAACTAGCTATTGTTTATCTTTTTTTGTCATGAGCTTTGTGAAACAAATTAACAAATTGTGAGCACACGAACATTATCATTTTCATCAATTCCTAATACGACGTTGAAATCACATTTATTTTTTCAAAAAAGGAAGGAAAAAAAGTGATATAAATGCAAGCTTTTATACACATATATATATTTTTAAATTTAAATTGTAACTAAATTCTTCGAAAATATCTTTAGAAAGTGGGATCACTTTATCTTTATAGAGTTCTATTGTAGTGTTCAAAAAGACTTGAAAGAAAACAAAAAACTAAAAGCAAAAAAAAATGACAAAAAGTTTTATCAACCACTATTTCACAAAATGTAATCATATATATTTTGGTAGGGTGTAAAATGTCCAAACAATACGAATCTAAAATGAAAGCTAGGGTTTGGGTTAGTTATGGGTTAAATCATTAACACCTAAGCGGATTGTATATGAGTTAATTAGGGCATTAAATAAACTTGTAACCTTAAAACATTATAGTAACATAAAGAATAACAAATCATGTTAGAACAAAAATTGGTTCGTGTTTCTAACCAACCTTGAATCACGACTATATAAGACCTCTACTCCCAAACCACAAGTCCACAACTCCCCAGTTATATATCATTCTGGCACCAAACATGTTTTTCCTCTCTAGCGTTTTTGATGGGTAGGGTCCACTTCAAACTCACTAATCACACATTTACTCAATTATTATTTATTTTTTCTTCTTTTTATTTAATATTAGTTAAACTAAGTTAACCACAACGCACTAGTTAAGGATGAACTAGTTAAAACTCCACTAGCCATTTAAAAGTGACGTGACACTTTCAACTAGCATTTGCTAGTTAAACCACAACATACAACATTATTCGATCCTTTGTTTTCTTAAAACAATGAATATGGTTCTAGGCTTCCAGCTTATGAATTTAATATGTAAATTGAGACGATCTATATATTTCTTAAATATGATTTGAAAGTTTATTAATATAATAATAATTTTTTGTCAATGATAAATTTATATATTATAAGCACCTGTGTTTCTCGAAAGTGTGTGATATAGAATATATGTAATGTTCAATCATGGTGCGTAAGTGATCATGCTTTTGAATAACTAGTTGAGACCGAACACGCAAGTGTATTGGTAAAGTTTAGATTTGGAGGCTCTAAAATGAATGTATTATAGATAACCTTTAAAATAAATGCTACACATAGTTTGGTATCAAAATTTAATTACTACTTGCAATAAAATATCTAACACACATCCTAAATTAATTTTTGAATTAACTTTTAGAATATCTAACACACATCCTAAATTATTTTTTGAATATACAACAATTTAACTTATATTTGAGTTACTTGACATTATTATAAAAAAAAGTCCGTTCAAGTTTATTAATAAAGCATACGTAAGATATAGCGAAATTAAAATCTCAATTGTAATTTTAATGATTATCTAGTAAAAAAGATATTTAATGTGTCTGTTTTTTTAATAACTTGTAAGAAGTAAAGTTATATATAGCTTGGGGCTAAAACTTTTGTTAAGGGACAAATCAACTACACATTTGCGCAGACGTCTATGATGTAAACGAGCCGAGTCTTAAGTGAGCTACTAGAAATAGTTTGCTAATAAATTGAAATGAAAATTGAGTGAAAATTTATTAACATTTCGAGAGCTTGATCCTTGGACTATGTATCTTATATAAATCCACTAGTAAATTGTAATAGTAATAGTTCTACTAGATTTTAATTGGTAAAAAATAAAGTTAGCTTTATAAAAAAATTAAAATAACATTTCTTTATTTAGATTTGTGCATTATTGTATTTGTATATTATAACACAATAAACTTTATTTACTTGGCGGTGACGGAAGAATATATTCGTCCTTCCAACTTTTATAAACTTGTGGACTACTTTTGTTCTCTCTTTTTTCTTCTTTTCTTTAGGCACACAAAGGCGACTTATGGGTCCCCATGTTTGTTAACTGTCGATATTTCATTTTGTTGGCCACACTAAATTAAATTTGGTATAAACAATGATTATTAGTCGGTCTTGGTATGTTAGGACTTTGATCATACAATATATCGAATAATAACCAATTAATTTGGATTTCATATCAAAATTTGATAACCCGAATTCTAATTTGGTTCTAAAATTAAAATATGTCTTTGAGTATAGATATTTAATTCGATCACTTCATTAATGGACAATAAGATCTTTTTCTCTATTTAAAAAACTTGATTAATCGATGTCACATGATCAGTGTCATATTATAATTACATGTAAAAGAACAAGCATATCTACAAAACGAGCATGTTAAAGGTATAGGCATCAAAATTAGGGGCCCCTACCCATTTACGCTTGTAAGAAAGTAGAAACCAATGGGATGAGGTCCACCCTAAATCAACCAATCACACTTTTTTTAATATAAGTGTCACAATTCACACCATTTTTTTTAATTTCTTTACTAATGTCATGTTACATCAATAACGTCAATGTAGGCAGACCTTCTAGCGATTAACATACGCCTAAAAATGTTGTAACATACGTCTCTTTATTGTCTTTTCTACCCAATAGCTTATATTAACAGCAAACTCAAGTATATATTACTCTAAACGAATATTTATCCCTCTGTAAATTTTGATCACACGGTTTCGACTTTTGAATATACATTAGAAATTATTCAGATCACTGCGTTTTCAAAACTTTATCCAGATTGTTTTAACAGATTATAATTTAACGTTAATATTGTATTAACTATCTTAGTAATAACTACAAAGAAAAGTTATATCCAAATATATTAATAGCTTATAATAAAACAAAAGAGGCATTAACATAAATAACTTTGAAGTATATAAAACTGTAAACATCGTATACACGTTTATGCATATTGTTGGAAACATATTACATCAGTTTTACCACCTTCATGTACGAATTTACTAAAAGTAAACGTTAAATGCCATACTTTCCCGCCACAACGCATGATAACTTTTAAACACGTAATGCATTTGATTCAACCAGCTCCACCACAAGCATGGGTAAAAATACTTTGTTAAAGATAATAAGTAAAAAACTTACAACTTTTATAAAGTTCTTCAAGCAGAAGCTCTCCATGCAAGTGATTGCATGAATTAGTTACTAGTGTAACTCCTCTCCTCAGCTGTCTTGTCCACTCAAATATGTTTCATGCTTATCTCAATCCATGGCCATTGGAGCCACAACATAACCGTCCCCACCACCCTCACTTTAAAATCATTCAAAAGTCTGCAATCATCTCCATACCCACCCTAATAACATAACAATATTATTATTATTATTATTATCAACCTTCAATACTAATGAAACTGCCCCAAAACAGCCTCTCTTCAACCGGTACTGAACCCAAATCAGTCCTTGATATTCGCCGCAGTCCGCCCAGTCCCATAACCGATTTATCGTCATCAAAACTGCCGGTGGAGAATTTAAAGTTTGAAGATGGAGTGATGAATCAGGGTGAAGAATGGGATTCTGATTCTCTAATGAGAGAATTAGGGCTTTACGATGATTCCAACAAATCTTCTCTTGATAATTTACCCCAACTTCCTTTTTTTTATTCCGATTTCGAAACCCTTAATTCAAATCCCAACCAAAATATATTTGACTTGATCAACATGAATGAAGACGAGTCTGATTTTAGGGACGACCTGACTCGGCTAGCCGAGTGCTTCGAAACGCAGTCGTTTCAGCTCGCGCAAGTTATACTCGCGCGGCTCAATCAACGACTGCCTTCACCTAACGGAAAACCGCTCCAGCGAGCCGCGTTTTATTTCAAAGAAGCGCTTCAGGAGCGGTTCAACGGCTCGACTCGAAGCTATAAGACTTGTACGTCGTATGAAATTGTACAGACGATTAAAGCGTACCGGACGTTCTCCACCGTCTCTCCGATTCCTATGTTTTCTAGCTTCACCGCTAATCAAGCGATCCTTGATGCCGTGGACGGTGCGATGATCGTCCACGTCGTTGATTTTGACGTCGGTCTAGGCGGTCAATGGGCGTCGTTCATGAAAGCGGTTGCGGAGAAGGCGGAGGCTCAGAAGATTACCTCGCCCGCGGTGAGAATCACCGCGGTAGTACCGGAAGCGTATGAACTGGAATCCAGATTGATCCGAGACAATCTGTACCAATTCGCTAGCGAATTGAAGTTACGCTTCACTATCGAGTTCGTGTCAATTCGTGAATTCGAATTCGCTTCGTTTAACACTATCAAGTTAATGAGCGGAGAGAAAACTGCTGTACTTCTTTCGCCTTCGGTTTTCAGACGAATCGGTTCAGGTTTTGTTAACGACATTTATCGAATATCGCCTAACATTGTAGTATACATCGATGGAGAGTTGAACGGATGCGGAGCGTCGTTTTTTAGTAAAAAGGTGATCGACGGTTTGGAATTGTACACGACGATACTGGAGTCGTTAGAGGCGGCTAACATTGGTGGTGGCGGTGGTGGAGGTGATTGGATCAGGAGTATTGAGATGTTCGTGTTGCTGCCGAAGATAATGGCGATGGTGGAGGGCGGTGGGCGGCGTGTGAGTCCGTGGCGGGAGGCGTTCGGTAGGGCGGGGCTGCGGCCGGTGGGGATGAGTCAGTTTGCTGACTTTCAGGCGGAGTGTTTGGTCCGGCGAGTACAGGTCAGGGGGTTTCATGTTGTGAAGCAACATGCAGAGATGATGCTTTGTTGGCATGATAGGCCAATTGTTGCCACGTCAGTCTGGAGTTTTTAACTAATTGGTAATTAGTATAGTTGTACTTTCATGTAGGTAATACACTTATTCATGTCATTTTGTTTTAGGGGTTTCAGGGGGTTGGAATAATGCTTGCCACTTTTGGATGAGTAATCATGTTAAAATAGCTAATGACTATCGATTTAGAACTCTGTTTAAGAAAACGTTTATGCACGTTTGGTTCATAAAATTTGTTACAGTGAAGATTACCTCTTTTTTCCTCATGTTACTGTCATTACCACCGCAAAAAACATTTTCAATAATGTAACAATTAAGATTCTAAACATAAATGTCAATCTTCGGAACACTACATAAGATAGTTGAAAGCTTGAAACCTATGGATCCGTCAAACGTTCTCTCCCTTGATTTCTTCTTTAACAATGTGCACCTTTCTTTTACTACGTCTTGTGCTAGATATAAATTTGTTCAGGACCTTTACGATTAATTTCAACACTTGCAAGCGTTCCTTAATTCTTTTAATGACTTAATTGTGCGGTTACTTTAATTATCTGTTTTTTTATTCCAGTTTTTGGATCAGTTTAGCAAAATTGGGAAGAAGATGAATAACTGTAGGAAGTCCTTGAATCTGTTTATGATTCTGATCATCAAACATATGAAGACAAGTAATATGTTTCTAGTTTAGTTGGGGTGAAAATCAATAGATCTTCTCCATGTTGGGGCAAAAGTAAAGGAAAAGAATAGAAAGAAACATCATTGTAAGATTAACATAAAGAAGGGTTGTTGAATTTCGATTTCAATTGTCCAACGAGCGAAAATCAAAATACAGATGATTAGTTTTAAAAAAAGGTATTTGATTTAGAGGTATGATCAACTGTAAGAAGTTCCTAGAGAGAAAATAGTGTGTTAGAATCTTTGAATTACATGTAACGTACAAAAATTATGCCCTAAGTTTATCACCATTTTGATGTTTTAAACAAGTTCATTTGATCTCAAAAGGCAAAATTCAAACATGTATACAATGAAAATATAATCAATTGACACCAATTTTCAAGTTGCATTTGCGCCAGATATGCACTTTCGTTGCACACAGTATTTCTATCGAAAACTGAACTTTACGCTAGATCAATAGACCAGCATAGTGAAAAGATTCACAGGATTGCATTAGCTCCCTCATGGCATAATATACTACTTATATAAAATGGACAGAAGCGGGAAGTCTTTGCGCAAAAATTATCAGCTTTTGAATTGATTAATACAACTAGATAGTATATTAAACAGGTTAACCAAAAACAAGGTTCGTTCAATAAATGGAAACACATTCTGTTTATATAAACCCAAGTTCATTATCTGAAAATTATAGACTAAAAAAAAGCAATTAAAAGAACAAAATAGATCATTTAAGTTAGTGTAATTATTTGTTAACTATTACTAAGTCACCTGTGACAACCGGTAATTTCCCAAACCCATAAGCTAAGTAATCAACCTAATAATTAGGTGATTGTAAATATTAAGCGCGTGCATATGTTATGTGCGCCCTGCGCGAGCGCGCCATGTTAGTCAGCGCGTGCAGTTGTTATGTGCAACCTGCGCGAGCGCACCATGTTAAGAACCAGCGTGAGCATATGTTATATGCGCCATGCGTGAATGATTTGGCTTTATGTTTTCATGTAACTTAAACATTATGTTGACTATGGGTTGACCATCCCGCATGATGCTAAGGCGGGTGCATCCTACATCGTTTATGCGCGTGCGGAAGGGAACTAACCTACCCGCATGGCGGGAACGTTGAGAGCTAGTTTGTCTGAAGCTCCAAGATGGAATTGACTTCAACATGACTGATCACTATGTTGAAATACCAAGACCACCTGGAGAATCTACAAATGAAACTCAAATGTCCCTAACTGCGAGAAGGTTACGCACCTACCCGCAGCAAAGACATGTCCTATACGCAGAAAGCTATGCGCACCAAGTTATACGCGCAGAACACTTGGTCTATTCTCCAGTTAAGGAGATTACTCCCGCCCGAAAGGAAACAGTAGCGTGTTTCAGAGATTTTCCACTTTTTACTGTACACTGACAAAAGTACCTGAAAAAAAAGCACACTGTAACATGAAAAGTCAACTGTCAGCCACCCTATTCTCACCAACCCCAGATCTGCATGTTCTGTCCAAATCAAATCAAAATCTTTTATCCACCACTCCACTCTTAAGTAAATAATAATAACTTCCATACTTTATCATCATTACATTTAGATATGAAAAGATTTTAATCCCCTAAAGCAAGGGATTGTGTTCCCTTGAGTTTGCCTATAAATTTGTAGCCTAAATTATCACCCAAAACACACTTCAAAGAACTACAAACTTGCACTAATCCTTTCCCAAGCATCCGTTGTTTCCAGCTCCGATCCTGTTACTAGGTAAGCCGAGAATATAACCTTGAGACCTACTATCCAACCTTTATATTCTCCTATTTCTTGATCTTAATATATACTTGTTATTTAATCGTATTCTAGACCTTCGATTCCGAGGCCAACACCAAGAAAACCCGAATCTCGATTAATCCCTTAACAAGAACCTCAGGTGAGTCTCACAGCCCCTATTTTCACTGTTTTCACTGTTTTTAAATTGCTTTCGGGGCGAGGGGACACGTACTTAAATAATGTTTTATCATGGTATACTTACAAGCTATGCAAGCGATTATGTGTTTTAAGTTATGTTGCACGATGAGCAATGCAAACGGTTATCTAAGGTTTTCAATGTATGTGCGCTAGAACTCGAGTAAGTGATCACTTTACCATTGGAACTCTAAGGGTAGGGACTGCTGGTTTGATCCGCCCACTCGTAGGGGTCGCACCTCTTTGCATGGACGAGTGCCTGGCATGGGGCAGTACTATGGGGTTGAGCCCGCTCGTAGGGGTCGCGCCTCTTTGCATGGACGAGCGCCTTGTTTTCCGGCACAACGTCTGCGCGTAACCCGCGGGACGGTATCCTTAGCTCGTAGGGGCAATGCCTCTTTGCATAGACGAGCATAGTTTTCCAGAAACGTCTGCGCGTAACTCGCGGGACGGTTTTACGTTATTTTAGCTCGTAGTGGCTGCGCCACTTACATAGACGAGCACCGTATCCAGAATTTGTTCACGCGTAACCCGCGGAACGATTTTTACCAGAATATTGTCAGAATTGTGTTAATACGATTTTACCAAGCAGATGTTAATGATGTTGCCAGAAATGTTTCAGAATGATTTTTATCAAGTTACTAAAACTTGTGAACTCACTCAGTTTATACTGATTCAAATGTTTTTACGTGTCTTTCAGGAGATAACTAGGTAGCGCATGGAGTCACACTTAGAGCACCACACGCTGAACATCTAAAACAAGCTTTTTGGAAGATTTTGGTTTTATCCCCTCGATGCGCACGGTTACCCGCCGCGCAAGGGGATATGGCGAGGAAATCTTCAGTTTTATACTTGGATGTTTCTTTTTGTAATCTTTGAACAATGTAATGTGTTTGTAATAAACTTCTCATGCGCAATAAAAATCTTTGAATGTTTTGCAATGGCCCGTGCTTAATTATCAATCCCCACTCGTGCGCGCCCGGCTGTTTCCGCCGCTCAGGGCCGGGTGTGACAGATTGGTATCAGAGCACTGGTTATAGCGAACTAGGAAAAGAAGTTTTTAACCTAGACTATAACCTTTGGGGAATCGCATGAAATATTTTTCAAAGAATATTTTCAAAAGAAAAATCACACACGCACTTAGGAACACGGGTCACTGTCTAGAGATAAGAACATTATGTGCTCTGAGTACATGCGCTAAGTTTGTTATATTTTCTTTTTATGAAAAGAATGCCTCCAACCAGAGCCAAGGGAATTACCATGACACCCGAGGAGCTCGCAGAAATAATCGCGCAGGCGATTGCAACGCATGAGGCCAGCAAGGCCGAATCTAGTCAGGGTCGCCAAGAGAACGAGACCCCAGAACCCGAATCCGGAGCCTTGAACAAAGGATGCTCCTATAAAACATTCATGGCCTGTAGGCCTTGGCCGTTCAAAGGCACCGAAGGAGCCATTGGGCTCTACAATTGGATTGACAAGATGGAGACCGTTCTCTCCATCAGCGGATGTAGTGAAAACCAGAAGGTCCTTTACGCGACCTGCATGTTCCAAGAAGCAGCTTCGTCTTGGTGGAAGCTCCAAGTAAAGACTTTGGGGCGAGAAGTTGCTCTTCACAAGACCTGGGAAGAATTGAAAGAAATGATGATGAGAAAGTTCTGCTCTCGCGCAGAAATTCAGAGCTTGCAACAAGAATTCTGGAACCACGCCATGGTAGGAACGGATATCGATGCCTACACCAATCGTTTCAACGAGCTTTGCCAGCTGGTGCCAGACATGGCAAACACAGAAGAAAAGAAAATCGAGAGGTACATCTTTGGGTTACCCCCTGTCGTTAGAGTCCCGCTCAACGCCGCCGCACCTCCGACCTTTGACGAGGCGGTTGCGCGAGCCATCACCCTTACAAGGGATACGGTTCGTGCGGGTATGTTGACCACCCGCTTGATCGAGCAGCGAACCTCCGACTCCAAGAGGAAATGGAACTCCCACCGAGGGTCAGACTTCAAGCAACCACCGCCCAAGAAGCAGGAAAGCACAAGGGTTTACGCGATTCAAGCCGCGGAACCATCAAGGAAAGGATACAGCGGGCCTCGCCCATGGTGCAGCAAATGCAAGTATCACCACGAGGGTGAATGCGCAAAAATCGAATGCGCCAAATGTGGCAGACCAGGACACAAGGCGATGAATTGTCGCATCAGAGAAGCTGGATCGAGCGACAGCTGCTACGCATAGCGGGAAGCCTGGACACTTCAGTCGGGATTGCCCACAGAAAGGAAACCAAGCTCGCGGGAGAGCTTTTGTGATCGGCGCGGGTGAAGCAAAGGAAGAGCCGAATGTGGTAACCGGTACGTTTTTGCTTAACGGTCATTATGCATCTGTCTTATTTGATACTGGCGCTGACCTAAGTTTTATATCCCATGAGTTTAAAAACTCCCTAGGCTTAGCGACCAGTGGGCTAGACAAACCTTATACTATAGAACTAGCCAATGGTAGGCAGTTATGCGCGAATGAAAGGACTGAGCAATGTGTATT